>NC_090934.1:1383540581-1383843611 GCF_040938575.1 Ambystoma mexicanum
ACAAGGTATACATATATACAAGCCTGTATGTTCTGTTGTAAAACTAATAAAAATGTTTTTTTAAATGAAAAAAAAGCATATGCAAAACCTAAAAGTATATGGGAAGAGCTACGGGCACTCATGAGGCCCTTAGTGAAGAGAACTGAAGGAAGCATATTGTAATGAGAGACATTTGAGTAGAAATAACCGCAGATATAAGATATTGAATGAACGAGAAAGCTGCTGGAAGGCAAGAAGAATACGACCAAGAGAAGAGACATTCTTTTGGCCTTCTGTTTGAGTTGTTTACATTAGTGGTAGAGTCAGGTAGAGCTAGGTTTCGGACAGAGAACAGTTACTTTTGGACTTCCTGCTGACGGACGAGCACCTTAGTTGATTTGACAGGCAGAGTGACCCCTTTAGTAATAGAGAAAGATAGGCCATTTTACAAATAATTTCATTAAAGATAGGTAACCTGTCCTTAATGTGTCCAATTCCTCCTTCCAACCCGCCACACAGTCGCATTGAGCAAGCAGGAGTTACTAAAAAGCATTTGCTCACTAGCAATATTTAACATGGCAAATATTTGTTAAGTGATCATCATTCATGTTTATTTCCGAAATGTCCAAAACACTACATAAAACCAATGCAAAAGATAAAATACTTATCAGTACAAATCACAGGAATAAAATCTAAAAACCAGATAGATTACCATCTCATAGAATTTAACAACCATACAAGTCCTCATGTCCGATCATACTCCTGAGTAGACGCTTTCTTATGTAAAGTGCTGATTTTAGATATGTTAGAAGAGACCAGCTCACCTGTGGCGATTCAGCCCAACGTAAATAAATGAAGGCTGGCCGATATTGCACAAAGCCCAGTTCACAAAGTAAAGGTCGTAACACAACTCCTCACACTTGCATATGCGGGACTAAAACATATCAAATGGGCAAGGACCTCTATGGACCTGCACACAAAGGGCAAGACTGATTAGCACCCTCCCCAGACCAGGCTGCCACCACTGCCCGTAGCAGAACAGTCAAACCGTTCCCTAGTTAGGACACATCACTACGAATTCCACCCACACATACGGTATGCCTGGGGACATGCTTATTAACCCTCTATTCTTGGATTTCAAAATCTCCATACTTTCTCCGTTAGCCCCAACATACACATGAAAACGGCTCGCCCACAATTTTACTTCATCACAAGAAGCACATTTGAAGGTGGAAATAGGTGCGTGATGTTCAGTGCCATCATTTGTTTCTTAATGTGGCACAGCCACTAAACCACAACACTTTGCCCTAGAATTTGACTGGAACATCTGCCAGCACATCCTCCACATCATCGTACAGCATGTTACCAGGTCCTCCTCCCAGCTTTGCCGTTTTCCCCCCCTTCCCCTCCTTCCCCCGAGCACCAAGCACACATTTTGAGGAGATCAGTGAAGTAAAATCCTCTCTAGTACTGAAACGAGGACATGTAAAAAAAAAAAAAAAACATTTGTAAAAAATTATTCTCATATTGTGAGTGAGGACTGTTGTAAAGGTTAACCAGCAGATCATTCATACCAGGTCTGAGAATCCTTACCATAAATATAAAGGGGACCGGGAACTTCAACACCATCAACTCACAAAGCAGATTAGATAATACACAAACCTCCATGGTCCCGCCCCCTCCCGTTTCTTTGGGCCTTCTCCAGATACAAAACATAATAACCATCCACATTTTGCCTTGGGACCACATCTCTTGCAACAAAGATCATATTCATTGCTTTAATTAGAGACTGCATCTCCGTGGATGCTAACCTCGTTTTAACTCCTGCCACATTCCATGACAGGAATGACATTGGCGTTATTGCATTTAGGGATCCATGGGGAGTACCTGTAAGGGCCCTGGAGTACAGGAAACACATGGCCCTGACTGCGAGTGTCATTCGATATCATTCATATCGCTAAGACAAGCAAACTAGTTCAGGGAGGGCATTGCGTTATGATAATTGGCCATGCTACATCTGGGACCCTTCTCATTTAGCCCAGAGCCACAAGACACCTGAGCAATTAGAATTTGTGAAACCGGACCCATCTAATGCAGCAGTTCCCAACCCATTTCCGCAAGGATAGAAATGGTTCAACGACACCATCAATGCCCCATGCTTGGTACTGGTAGGCCTAGATTAAAAGCAACTCCATAATTAGTCACACCTGGATGCTTAACAGTCACCACCACACAGTCCACAACTAGGATTTGTTGACGAGTCCCACACATGGGACTCTACAGACCATTAGAATTAAATGTGGGCAATAAGTGGAGCGAACATGGACCCAGGTTTAAGTCGGAAGGAACATGTAAATCTACCGACACATCACGGACATGGGTAGTGACCCCTCTTATTACCCAACCCTCGTCCACCCCCCTCCTTCAGTTTGAGTTGTTTCGCCAATTTGTTTACTTAGGGCCCCTAAGGCATCCCACTTTCAAGAGAAAGCACACTTCAGGAAATGCCTATCAGGAGCATTTAATAATGCAATATCCTTCCTTAACGATCTTACCAGGTTGTCTAATATAGACAATGTATTAAAAAGGCCTGATTTAAAGGTCATCATGAAATTCATTTTTGCCGACATGGGCATAGGACCGCACTACCTCAAACTCTCTCTTCCCAATTATCCCTCTTCTCTAGCTCTTCGCTCAGCCACCTCCAACTCTCTCAGGGTCAGTCGCTTTTCCAAGCAGAGAGTTGGGGGCAGATCTATTTCTTCGGCTGGGATCTCCCTCTGGAAAAGCCTCCCTGCCTCTCAAACTTGAGCAGAACAATCTATGGTCCGGAAGCAACTCAAGACCTTCCTCTTCACTTTCTCTCCCCTGCTGATGAACCGTCTGTTCCATGCACTGGTCAACATGCCACCCTATGAACCTGGGCCCAGGTCCCAGCCCATCCAGTTGCACCTCACACTGCCTCTTGGCTCCCTCAGCACGTGTGGTCTGTATCTTAACCCTACAGTCCCCTATCCCTGCACTTGAGCCACCCGTTGGCTGCACTGTTGATTACCAGCACTTCTCTACTCCCCCGAAACCCCCCCACAAACACCTCTTTGCACTTCTACCCTTCCCTGCGCAATTGGAATGACACAAGGCCTAGTAAGATAGTTGTTTTGTCCGCCATCTGTTTCCCTTCCTTGTCTTGTCACGCCTTGAAACACTTGTGTTCAGGTGTGTTGTAAATGCCATAGCAATAAGTATTTTCAATACCTCTAAACTGAAGTCCAGATGACAAAGGAAGAGAAGGCATCAATCCACAAGAACAGCAAGGGGTTTGACCAATAGCTATGGGCTGCATATTTGGTATACCACTATTAACCTTTGGATGCTGGGAAATAACCAACCCCCCTCCAGAGTGGCCGGGGGAGCGGCCTTATAGAGACATCCCTGCCATGTCCCTGCCAAACTCCCTAAACCAGGACACTCAGGGGATTCCACACTCTATTTGGACGTACCGGGTTAGTAGCATGCACCAGGAGAAGGATACAGGCAGAAACTGGGGCAGATACTCCAAGTATAGATATGCATTCCTCTACAGAGTGGGGGTACTGATTAACTCAGAAGTGTTCAACAAGGAAGGTGTGGATAAAGCAACATTCCTCAGAGTATATGAAATAGCCATTACTGCTACCCTCATCTGCTCATCCAATTGCCCCGCCACCTTTTGTAAGAGAGAATCCACTGCCCTCTCTTTGAGGACTTAATAGCCCTCTCCTTGGTTCCAGGATTGTCCACAGTAGTTAATTTTTACCTCTCCTTGGATTTTCTGTGTTTTTTCAGACCCTGGGTGGCCATGGGGTGAGAGATTGCTTTGCGTTTGGACATGAAAATAATAAAATGGCCTAACAAAAAAACAAAAACAAAAAAACACCCACCTAAAATGGTCTAAAATAGTCTGGAATGTCCGATACCAAAAAATAAGTAAAACGGTATCCAAGATGCATACAGCAAATAACTGAATGAGTAACAAGATTAGCTCGCCAGAGGAACACCAGAATGGCTCACAGGACTTCCATAGTCCGACTACCTACCCTCTGGTGAAATTACCACAACCCACAGTTTACAACGTCTTGCAGAGATGGGCTTTGTGAGATGCAAAGTTGCAGCAAAGTAACAATAATTTCAACACGTTTCAGAACAGTTCAGAAGGGTTCGCAGCCCGAGACTGCACGAACACCACAGACCACAGGAGAAACAAGCACGACTCGCAGTCCGGGTTTCCAAAAGAACGCAGACCTTGGGGGAGCCTCTGAATTACAAAGCACCACACCCCTGTCTGCAAGGGGGTTAAGCTCCAGGGCAGGATCAATAGACCAGCCTGCGATGTCTGGGCAACAAAAGCAAATAATCGTGAGGCAACCGCAGGTACACTACTCCTGCATTCCTTTTTCTTGTCAATTACAAGTCAGAATGGTTCCTGATTGAGAGCAGAGAACACAAGCTGGGGGGCCTGCTAAGAGCCTACTAAATCCGGACAGACCTTGACACGGGATGTACACAGCCAATGAGCTTCACAATAGGGCAGTTAGGCAGGTAGGTAGTTAGTGATGGTATTCAAGGCTCCAGATACAGATTTCTTTTTTGTGGTCCTTATGGTTACTCCATACTTTTCAAAATTGAGTGAAAAATAAATAATGGTCATTTCTGACTGGGATATTTTTAAGAAGAGTATGTTTTTAATATAGGTACTTTGTTAACACACTTTCCTTGTGCCCAGTAAATGGTATAGGCCCTCTTCGGGACCAAGAATACAATAGCAGGCCTCCTCTGTGTGGCATGTGTTGTTGCAGCCTAGTCTAATCACAGCACTATAGCATGGCAAGCAGCTAAATCTGGGAGTACTTGTCTAATTTTGAACATTAAAACAGACCTACATGCAGCTTATCTGGTGGGTGCAGTCCATTATACAAAAGATTTATTGTTGCCTCAAACATGTATTGGGACCATTAATACTTCATCCATAACCTGCTCCAAAGTGTGGTTAAATCGTTTAAATTAAAATTGAGGGTTACCTGGGTAAGAAGCATGAATGCGTTATCTGCTCGAAGATGTTTTGTGAGGAACTCCACACAATGTGCTTCTAGTGCTGGAACTGCATACTTCTTAGCTGTGTAAAGTGTTGTCATAACGGTTTCTGGACCAATTTGTACTTCATCTGAATAAAGAAACCTACAAACCAAAATACAATAAACAATGTTTAGGTTTTTACTGGGTGTGTCACATCAACATGTTGAAGAAAAGTTTAATGAACCAAAATATGCTAACATTTAAGGAATTGCCACAGGGAGTTTGTGCCCGTTGGAATTTTATGTTGCTAATGCTTCTCCTAATCTTTCCTGGGCCCCATATTCTGCCATAAAATGATCCTGACCTCCTGGAAACCACTTTTGGAGAAACAATCATTCCCTCTTTAAGGTTTGCCTTCATAAATAAGATCAAGATCTCCATAATGACCTCCAGGTCTCCTGTCCTCTAGTGCATAGAGGTGTTCATTCTAGAACTTCTTTGTAGGATTTGGGGTTAAATTACATCACCAGTTTGATGGTAAACGTCTGGGCCCTGGATGGTTTCTATAGAGATGTGTCACCCGGAATTAGATACTACATGTTGTCAGTTCTGTGAAAGACACATGTTTCCTGTGATTAATCCTCTGCATACATATTGCAGCATTCCTGTTTCGGTAAACAAAGGCTTGACATATTATTTGATTACCAGGACAATGATCACCCATTTGTTGGCGTTCTCTGTATTATACAAGTGAATGGAACTTCACCCATTGTTACAGAGGAGGCTTGGCTGATAAATTAAAAAAGGGACCACACAGTTCTCCTTAACACACCAAGTACTGCTCTTTTACAGACCAAGTCACATTTCTTTTAAAAGAGAAAAAAACACAACTCATCCTCTGGATGCCCACAAACAGATTTATTGTTCACTTTTAGACAAACAACTGCAGAAGAAAACCAAACTGAACAGGGAGACCTGGACTCTGTTCTTGAAACATCCTTTGAATGTTGAAAAGGTCACATAAGAAAATAGTACAGAATCAAATTGTATCTGACTTTATAAGCATGGGTAGAGGTCCATGGCTGTTTATCTACTGTAAAACAGACAGAAACTGAGTGATGCTGGGAGCGGCTGACCTACTACTTTTTGCACAGAAGAGCACAGTTGACACACACAGCGACCAGGAGCTACATTTGACCCCTCAAGTCAACTGGTTACGTGCAAACATCAGTGTTAGAAACCGAGGGGAGCTGGGAGCCATTTAGCTCCTGCTTGTAGTCTAGCCGAGCCGGGTTAGCTTGGCACCAACAGCTACCAGTAGCTACTTAGGCTCCCCAGGACAACAGATGCCAAACAAACACACCTATGTGAATTTAACTTTGTGCATTTGGGACAATCTATGAATAAGCATTATGACACCACATTTTAAGCATTTCTAAGAAAATAAGCAAAATGTTTTTGCATCTTATGTTGAAGTTAGATTCGTGGAACGCTATTTACTAGCTCCTGGTTCCCCAGTGGTAGTTTCCACTCATTGGTTAATACCTTGGAGTTGCTTTTAGCTCCTGCTCATCTAATCTTAATTTTGATCCCTGAAACATACCTATATGGCAGTAAACCTTTGTGTTTAGTAAAGTGTATAAAGAAGCATTGGGACACAAGACATTTAAAGCAAAATGAGTAACATGTAATGGTACAAAAGAACTTAAACTTTGCATATCATGTAGAAGTTAGAAGTGCAGCGGTTGCACACTATGTACTAACTAGCTCCTTTCTCCCCAGGAGGTAGCTGCCGATTATTTGGGGATGCAGATACTCTGAGCTACTTTTAGCTGCAAATTATTAATTATTTCCTACGCTCTCTTAAATCAGCTCTGCAGTGGGATAAAACAATCTGTTTTGTTTAACAGGTTTTTACTAATACCCAATGTATTTTGTTTCTACCGATATCCTAGAGCGACCAATGGAGTCTGTACTTTGTTAAGCCTTGGCGCCCTTTTATTAAAGGCTGTCCTATTCCCAAAACACAGGTAGGAAAAAAAATGATATAAGTGTCTCAAATTAAAAGGCCAATTACAAATACCGAACTACAGTCCACAGCCCTGTCCTCAATGGTTTTTTTGACCAATGTGAATCCGCTTGTTGACTGCGGTTCACTGCACTGCCCACTCATTTTACCTACGCAATTAAAAAAAAATATGTAATAATCAGAAAACCCTTTGTAGTCACCAGCCTTAAAAAAAAAAACAAAAAAAAATTAAAAATCACAAAAAAAATAAATCATATCAGAAAAATTCGGGCAGAGTGTAAGGGATGTCCGTCTCATCTTTCCAGAACACAGAGGGCCCTTTATGTTTACAAATCAGCAATTAGTAAGGTCAAGTCCAGCTAAAGTAACTTGTGTGCTTTACTTACGTTTGAGTCTGAACAAAATTGACCCGGTAACAAAGGCTCCTACTCTATCCCTATCAGCACAGCAAAACACTATAACGTCAGCTACGGTTTTTAATCCAGGAGAATGACTCCCTTCTCCTGGATATAAAGCATCCAAAAGCCTTTCAGGTTGTTCAAAGCAAAAGTTCCACAAAGGTTCTGGGTTCATCGTAAACCAGAGTCACAAAGTCCTTGTGGGGCTAGAAGAACGACTCCCTTGTCCTAGCTGGATGCCCAATGTCTTTCACCGTTTCTACTAAGGTTTGTAGCTCCTTTAGGGAGGTTTTCACAATCTCTAGGTTTTGTACTTGATCCGCCCCCACTGCGACAAGGAGGCTGTTTCTAGAGTCCCCCTCGACTCTCCAACACCACACGTTTGTGGAACTGTATATGGTGCTCTGTTTCTTGATAGTTTACAGGCTCATAGGGTTTTCTGTTTTCCTAGCTTTTTGGAGCTGCAGCAGTTTTTCTACAATGGGCTCCCCACACACCAATTTCAATCACTAAGCCAGAAAGGCAATTTCATCTGTTGCCACTATGGTTAAGAGGACTCTGCGCCTTGGCTCCAGAAGAAGGCTTTTTCACTACATATGCCTAAACGTCTGAACCCTAGCACAACTTTTTGCTGCTCCCTGGTTCCACCCCAATCGGGGTTTCTGATTTAACTTCTAGACGTCAACTCATTACAAGGTCACCCTTTAGCCTGGCTCCAACAGACCTCTCCATGGTCTAGTCTCCTAGATGCAATATATTGACTATATTCCGACTAAGGAAGACACAAGACAAAAAAAAAAACTTTATATGATAGAGGTTCCATTTCCTGGTACGAGGTGTAGAATCTTGTGCACCTTGTAGACTCTCATTTGGGACTTTTTTCTCTGCACATATTTACAATGTTCACACTGAATGACAAATCTGCATGAAGTAATGCTTTTGTGTTTGGGAACTCCCTTTCTTCCCCCCCCCCCCATGTGAAAACAATTAACACTGTTGGTATTACATTGGTATCTGTACATTGGCATGAAGTAATGCTTTTGTTTGTATTGAGTATTCTTGGACTTTGGAAACTCTCCCTCACATGTACAAATAATTTACCCTGTTGGGACTACACTGCTATTTGTACCCTTTTTCTAATCATGAGATAACTTGTATTTTGCTCTGTGAACCCTGGCTGTGTCTTTGTTTACGCTATTCACAGTATTTTTTAACCTATATGTATGTTTTCAAAAAGAGTGTGTCAGCAATCAGTAAAAACACTGACTTTCACTTTGAGTGCCCAACTGCATTATTTTACACGGCTGTGCATTACTTGACAGTAAATAGTATGCCGCCAGTTTGCCAGATATGTAAGTAAATTTGCATTTGAACAATTTGCAAAGGAATAGTATTTCTACAGGCAGGACCACTCCCTTCTCTTGTATACAGAATCAGCAATACGTATCAGACTAATGACAGAAAATGGTGGAGTATGGCTAACCAGCCGTGGATGATTCTGGGGTGTGCCTAGGAGGATCTCCATCAATGATTGCCATCCTGAGAACTCTGTTCCCGCTAAGGATGCTCCCTTAGATTCATTGGTGGATTTTGGTTTCTTTGCATTATACTCAAGAAGGTAACCCCTATGGTTCAAGAAGTGTCTGGTTTCCAGAGCCGTGTTGACAGACTTAAAAATCACAACTGCCAAGGTGAGGGTTAGCTTTTTGCTGTTCTTAATCTTGTGCACGTGTTTAGCTAACAGTTCTTTATGGCCTCCTAGTATTACTAATGTGCTCTCTTAGGGTTCCCTTGGCCCTCTCCCAGACTTTAATAATTCCTGGTGCTTAGTGTGAGGAGTCTTCACTGGTTTGGGCTGGGTTTTCGTCACAGTCAATCGCCTTTTCCACACTCTCGTCAGGGTTCGCTAATTGGGCCATGTACAGATGGCTGTTCCGCTCACCTGGTTCCCACGGGGGCGTCGACCGGAACTGGGCTGCTGTTATTTCCACCAGAGTGACGTGTAGCGCCGAGATGACTGACTGGACTGGCCCGCTCAGCCTAGTTTGTCTGGCTCGCAAGAATATTCTTCTGCAAAGGAGAAGAGGAATTAACAACCCGTGGAATTGAGTGTCAACCCACCTTCCCCACTCCTGTTGTCTTCCCACTGATCACTCTTGATGTCCCCTCCTTAGTCTCACCTGATGGTTTGGAAGGATGAGCTCTCCATCCTGCGTCGACCGCAGGGGCGCGTTGATGACCAGTTACTTCACTGGCGTAGAGGAATTGGTGAGTTCCAGTATGGACTCTAAAGTCCAATTGTTCATAAGAGTTCAAATGTCTGCTCTTCACTCTGTCCGATTCCTTGCAGGTTGCCGATTATCCACTCGAAGATTTCCAAATGGCACTCGGTAAGATTCAGGTAAGTCTATTGTGGTTTTCCCCTTAGGGGCCGGGGTACGGCAATGAAGCAGAGTTGACTGTGCCAACCCGAAATGAGGCGAGTACCTCCCGTGGTAAATCAGGTAAGTCCTTGGGGGTAGCTTGTATAGCCTTAGAGAGTCCCCTTGCTCACCTTGCTGTCTTTGTCTCTTTAGGTGTCGGAGGGCGGCCGCGAGATGGAGAGAGCGTGATGGAATGCTGAAGTACCGCCAAGCAGGTGAGTTCAGCGCGGCGCCGTAGGAATGCGAAGCGATGCTTCAAAGACTTCTGTCTTTCAGTTCCGTGGAGAAATGGATCAGGATTCAGGTAAGGATTAAAGTTAAAACTCCTGTTCTAACCTTTATCCTTTTTGTCTTCTTATTTCAGGAGTCCCAGGACTGAAGCGGGAGTGGCTGAAGACTGGAGATGCTGAAAACACGGTGAGCGTTACGGTGCAGCAAGCAGAATAACGCAAAGCAAGTGTGGCTGTCCGGGCGTGGTTTAAATAGCCTTGGAAGATGATCCAGGTAAGTATTCTTCCACTGCCCCACCCAAGTAACAAAATAGTCCCTTCACGAAAATAGTCCCTCCTAAGCCTCATTTGGCTTGAGTCTTCATGCAGCATGGTCTGTCTCAGGTGAGTATGCAGCATGGTCTGCTTCAGGTAAGTTATCAATAATGAGCCTGGCGCCCATGGCGCCAGGACTGACTTTATCCTTATGAGCCTGGCGCCATAGGCGCCAGGACTGTACCCAAACAGCCCCTAACTGGGGCTTTTGGGCATGCTCCAAGTGGCATGATGCCTGCTTCTGGGGCTGCTGGGCCTGGTCTGGTCTTCCGGGGGCAGGCATCATGACATGGCTGTCGGCGAGCAACCCTGGGACTCTTCCTTCCTTACCTGTACAGAACATCCATATACCACCTCTCTGAATACTGTTCAGGTCTGTATAAGTAACTGTGCGAACAAATAGTGTTAGCAGTCTCAGCGCAGTGACTCTCGGCCAACTGGTATGATGCTTTCCCTGCATCTTACAAACAATGTACACATGGTCAACTGGGGTGTTCTTCCACTTTTTCTCTAGTACACCTTGCCTCTCACCCACCAGCTTTCAGTTGCATAGCGTTTGGCGTTCTACCTCCATGCGGGACATTATTACATTCCTAGTATTTGCTTCCTCTATGGCCAACATCTTGTCTGCCTGCGAGAGGTTCTTGTGCAATCCCTTGACCCACACAATCCACATCTCTTGCTCAAACGTCTGAGGCCTGCCTTCGGGTGTTCTCTCGGCTTCAATCTCTGTTTCTCGATTTTTCTCCACCTTGACTGCTCTCTTCGGCGCTCTGTAGTACTCTTGCCGATATCCTTTCACCTTGGTTTGTTTCGGACGACCCAGTATAGTAGGGTCCGCCCTGACGATACGTCCATTCCATTGATTACAGCTATTCTGGTGTTTTTCCTGCTCACTTGTAGCCTTCTCAGGAACTTCTTCGTCTCTGTACTTAAACCATCAGGGTAGTTCAATGTTTCACAGTTAAACATGGTTTTAGACAAGACCCATAAGGTGCAGGTCCTATCGTCAGCCTACCAGGCTGGGGTTTAAAGGGGCTGTGCCTCCCAATTGCGTCCTTTATCTCCAGGAAAGGAGTCTCTCTCCACAGGATCCTCCCGCATGTGAACGCCCTCTAGGGGGGACTATCGGTTAGCAGCCTCACTGCCCTGGCCTAATGGAGAGGGGTTCAATCTGTCTCTCCTGCAGGGGATTGTTCTTCTGGCCTAAAAAAAGCTGTTATTACTCCCAACCGGAAGACAACACTTGATCCAAAACGTGCTGGGAAATTGACCTATTGTTGGTCAGTCATGGATCGCCAAGATTCTCAGGAAAAAAGTTAACAACTAGGGGCTTTTGTGGAAAATAAATTAAAATAGTATTAATTTTACCATAAACTGTTCGGGTAGAATAAAAGACACTGGGAATAATCTGGCGACCTATGTAACGAGAAACACCCACAAACTCACAGCTGACTCTCTCTCCTCTCTCATCAAGAATAATCTCCAAACTAGTGCAGTCAATACCAAAAACCCCATTCTGCTAGCAGATATATACCAGAACTGCCTCACCATCGAGATGGTGGCCCCTATAACCACCAAAACTCGTAAAATTGCAAAAAGCAAGCGTTATTGTTCAATGACGACTTAGTAGTCCTCAGACGCACCAGACAGACACTGGAACCCCTACATAAAAATTCAAAAAAACAATCTAGACACCAAAAACGCCTTCAAATCAGCTAATAGAATATATAAGTCAGCTATCATCAGCCATAAAGCCAATGCTTATAATACCAGGATTTCCAATGCTAATTCTGATGCCAAAGAACGCTACAACATACTTAGAAAATTAGAGAACCCAGCCCATATTCCACCCCTTCCAATGCTAGCAAAGATTGATGCACCACAATCCAAAACGCCCTAGCCTCTAAGATAAAGTTACTTCAAACTAAAATTAACAAAAAACAGAAATTGCTAGCAGATAAAAACAGCCCCACCAACACCCCTATGGCGACAACGCCATCTTACCCTTTCACTTTACTCCTGTCACCCAGGACCAAGTACTAAGAACTATAACCAAGCTAAATGCCTCCAACTGCAAAGGCGATCAATTCCCTGCCCACCTAGTCAAACTTTGTGCACCCACCCTCACCCCAATCATCACCGATTTTGTCAATGACTCATTTAGCTCTTACCTGGTACCGAGCAGCAGCAAAGAAGCCTGGGTCACCCCGCCATTTAAAAAAACCCACCCTCGACCCAACTGTCCCCACTAAGTACCGTCCCATTACTACAGCCCCCTTCCTGTTAAAAATTATCGACAAAATAGCCTATACCCAAGTTCAGGACCATCTACAACAAAACCAGCTTCTAGGCACTAGACAATCAGGATTCCGCCCCAACCACAGTACAGAAACAGCCCCCTTGATCTTAAAATCCAGGTGGATGCTATCAGAGATACAGGGAAACGATGTATTCTCTTGCTATTAGATCTATCGGCAGAATTTGACCTTGTGGACCACGATGAATTCTGTACCACCCTAGCCAATGACTTTGGATTCTCCTCTAACGAAGCAACATGTTGGATTAAATCCTTCCTAGCGGATCACACCTCCAGAATCTGCATAGGTAAAGAAGCAGCCGACCCTAGCCCAGTTCCAATAGGCGTCCTGCAAGGCTCGTGCCTCTCCCCCACTCTATATAACGCCTACACTAAACTCCTTTTCGCAGCGTTGGATAATATGGGTGTCATCTATACCAACTTTGCTAATGACACCCAAATACTCATACCTCTCTCTGGGAACTATGAGTTAGACACTATCCTTATAAATAACATCTATACAATCATACAGAATTGGATGGCTCTAAACAGCCTTTGTCTTAATGATGAGAAAACAGATTCTCATTGTGGGCTCCCCTACTAAAATCAATACCCTCCATTCTGACTACAAATCAATCAAAATCAATGGCACCACCATACCCATCCTTAAACAAGTCAAAGCACTTGGTGTTTACCTCAATGCCAACCTATCTATGACAAAGCAAAGCAATGCCCTTGCTTCATCCGCCTCCTACACATCTAAACTCATAGCCCTTAACCGTCAGTTCTTCACCCCCAGCCAACTGCATTACACTAGCTAGAGCCCTAATACTCTCTAAAGTAGATTACTGCAATGTTATCCTACTAGGCATCTCGAAGGCGAATTTAGCCAAACTCCAACTTATTCAAAGTAAAGCCCTTCGAGCATCATTAGGAGTAAGAAAATCAGACCATATCTCTCACATCAGAAGAGTGGTCTACTGGCTGCCAATCAAAGCCAGAATCAAATTCAAAGTTCTTTGTATTACACATAAATGTATCAATAATACAGGATCTAGATACCTTAACAAATCCATTACTAAAAAAAGTAGCTAACAGAGCATCAAGAACTAATGCTAAATCTCTCCTTTCAATCCCACGGTACAAGAGCAGCACGGCGGGAGGAAGTAGCTTCCCAGTCCAGGCACCCACTCTTTGGAATACCCTCCCCATTAATCTGAAAAACGAATCCTCTTTCCCCACATCTTCAAGAAACTACTAAAAAACATGGCATTTTAATATAGCCTGACTTGGCTTGTCGATATCCCAGTCTCCCCTCTCCTCCGGTCCCCCAGCTCGGATCAGACTCCTTGCCAGTACTGACCACAAATTATTTGAACATTGTTGTTTTTATTTGATTGTGATTGCAATTGCTCAGTAATTCATTGTGTAACTATCTTCAATAATGCTTGTAACCACTTTTTAAACTGTAACTATGCCGTGATACCCCAGGGTCTGGGCATATAACAAATGTAATAAATAAAATAAATAAAAGTTGGGCCCTTTTTCTTCTGCACCGGTTACGTGCGGGGTAGCTTAGGATTCTCCCAATCTTGCTGTTGCTATTCAACATTTATGTTTAACTCTGATGACTATTATTCCTAAGTGATATCCACTTCCATTCTTAGGTTGATGACCTGCAACTGTTCCTCAATGACTCTGGTCCTCAGTAGAAGTTCTCCCCACTAAAATCTGTTTCTCTTGAAATTAAAAGCGTTCTGGTCAAGAACATCTTCTAAAAAAAGGTACCATTGAGACATACTCCACCACCTTTATTTGACCTGCCCACAAGCTATTCAAATAAGGCTGGGAGTTACATGGGACCCTGAAATGAAATTAGGCAATCAAGATAATGATGTGGTTAGACCTTTGTCTTCCATTTGCAAATGTTTAATTGCCTCCTTCCGTCTGCTCATGCTATGGCGGCACCTAGGTTAACTTACGAATCGACTACGTCAACGCTCTGTATGTGGGCCTTCCAACTTATACGAGGAGGCTCTACCACAACTGCACAAGCGCACCATGAATACTACAAATATAAAAATCATAAAGAAAGCTACCAAAAAATATGAAGACGCGCCAAAAACTGGTCAATTGAAATGCATTAATCCTAACACTAAGAATAACATGCTTGCCCACTGAACAATCCATCCACTACATTCAAGAGACATCACAGAAGACGCTTTAGAAACATACCAAATATATCAAGCTAACTAACGGCTGTCGTGGGTGTATGGGGGGCAAAAAGTTTAGAAACTGTTTTTGCACCACAAAAATAATATTTAAAAAAAACTATAAGTATAGGCACCCCTCGAGACTGCAGCCACACTTTAGCTCACTTTACTGTTCACAGAAGGGAAATTTTCTTATTTGCATATCAATCTTTGTCCCGCCCACATGGGCAGTCCAGCACAAGAGTACCAACAACAACCCCAGAAACGTGTTTCAGCCTTGTTGGGCCTCATCAGTGAGGTGGAGCTGTGCCTCTCTGAGCACAGTGAGCAAGGGGCCAACGTCTGGATGACCCAAGGAAACTAAGGGTGACTAAACCCAAGTCCTTAATAAACATATATATATTTTTTTTTAAAAGCGCCCCTCTGCAAGAATGAACATGGCTAAATGACCAGTCCTTTGGGAAGGTACCAACGTCTGGATGACTTAGGGTTGTTTCAAACATGAATGGAAGCTGTGCCATTCATAACAGACAGCAGGGGCTTCTGGTCTGCGACTACCAGCGCAGGAAGTCCATAAACATCGCTTTGGCACCCTCAGACAACTGCCATTGCCGGCTCAATTTGGGAATAGCATTGCTGGCAGAAAAAGGCACAGCTTGCAAAAACAAATCAGCAGCATACGTTCAACAGTGACAACCAGCACTTACACTGCTCAAGGGATTGTGGAGCTGGCCTCTACGATTTCAGTGGAGCGAGCAGGCACAAAAGGGCGTTGTGTGCGAGTTCAGCGCACATCTCGCCACCGCACATCTTATGCATTCCACACCTGCCACCCCAATACACACACACACACACACACCTGCCACCCGACAACCTGCGCACCACAAGTGTGTGAATTTGCTGGGGACCATTTAGCTCCTGCTTCTAGCGTAGGAGAGCCTGGTTACCTTGATACCAACTGCTACCAAGAGCACATTTTTCCTCCCAAGGCCAACTGGTCTCATACAACCATAGCCCTGTGACATTAACTTTGTGCATTTGCGAACGCTTATAAAAAAAGTAACAGGCCAAACCTAGAGCACAATACATCATACAAAAAAGTGTACATTTGTTTCTCATGGGACACTTAGACTTGTGGTGTGCTACGTACTAGCTACTGGTACCCATGGGGAAGTTCCTCTGTACCGGCAGATACCCAGGAGCTGGTTTTAGCTACCACTCATCAAATCCCAATTTCAAAACCTGCACCACCACACCTACCACGGTCCATCCCACATCATGCGCACCTTCACAACTGCCACCCAATCTGAAGAGCCATCCCGGTGTCCTTTCGCACTTGGGAATTACCTGAGCAAAGCTAGGAATGCTGCAGGCTCCACGTCAGGTAGCTCGATCTCGGCAGAGGTGGTGGCCATCCCCCCGTTGAACATTGCATCGAAGACCGCACTCCCAGCGGCCAGCACAAACCGGTGCGCCGGGATGCGCTGGGCCGTGCGCTCCTTGCCCACCACGAAGCGCACATCGCTCAGCAGCTCGTTGTTGAAGAGAAAGGCAAAGCGCTCCTGCAGCGAGCTCTTGGTGGCCTGCCAGTTATAAACAGGCTGGCGGTGGAAAGGCGCGGGGGGCTCGAGGGCGCTCGCCTTCCCCTCTTCGTCCTCGCATGGGGGCCCCGCGGAGGCAGCGGCGCCCCCTTCCGCTGCGGCCATGGCTTACTCTCGCTGCTGACAGCGGGAGGATGGCCGGGGAACCCCCATGCCGCAACCTTAAGAAGCAGCGGCTACCGCTGTTTACAGTACAAGGCCCGCCTGCCTGTCAGTGTGTACGTGCGAGTGCGGGAGACCATCCACGTGATGATGTCACCACGCCATTTTCTGTCAAAGTCCTGTCGCATAGGTAGCGACTAGCTCCCATCCGAGAAATGGATCATAGCAACGGCCCGCCCACTCTTCTTCACTTGACCTCTGATATCATTGTGTGATTTCCGGAGCAATTAAGTGGTTCCGGAGCAATATCAGTGAGCGGGGCTGAGCAGTAATCCGGCCTGAACAGAAAGGCTGTGGCTGCCGGTGCAAGTGCAACCGGACTTGCCGGTCTTTAGCTTGCAGCCGGTGGGGTGGGCATTTTCTTTGGAAAGGGCTGAGCGGGAATGGGGACAGAGCGGGAAGGTTGTGGCTGCACTGGCTGCCGGTACAACCAGACTCTGCCTGCCTTTGGCTTGCAGTGGTTCAGTGGGCATTTTCTTTGGAATACTTTTAACGTTTCTACAGCCCTGTAATGAAGCGTCGGAGGAATGTTAAAGGTATTTGTGTCGGAGGAATGTTAAATGTTAAAGGTATTTATACCGCGCACCGTCACCAACGGAGATGGTCCCCAGGCGCTCTGGCGGATCTACAAATGAGAAGGTGGGATAGGTTAGTAGGTGAAGCGGGAGTGGAATAGTGAGAGGAGTGGTGTTCTGTTGGCAGCTTCAACTCGGTATACACTGGGTGCTGAGCTTTAGTGCGAGTATCAGATGGATGTCAGTCCTCTTGTGCTGTTGGTATTGCTTATGTGTTGTTGAGGTGTTGTGAAGTGCGTGCGGGTTGTTCTGCGAGAGATGGTTGTGTGAGATTTTTGAGTGAGATAAGTCTGCAGAAATGCTGAGTACAACATTTTAAGTAGGTTAATAAATACGAGCCCGCGGAGCGTATAATCAACAACTAAATGACTACATAACAAGCCCCTCGAGCATTCAACTACGTCTTGCATGAGGTGTAAGGTTCTGGCTGCCAGGCTGCAGGTACAGCAGCAATCTGTGTGCTCTTGGCTGGCTGCAAATACAATTTGCATTTTCTTCGGGATACTGGGATCGTTCCTGCAAGACAGCTGATTTAGACAGGGGAGCGGGAAATTACATTTAATTTAAAAATCATGTTCAGTTATTCAACATGAAAGGTATGGAGGGCTAAGGGACAGTGTATGGTAGTGTTTAACTGATGAAAGGGGGCTAATCGAGTAATTTAATGTTTCATGAGGGTGTGTTTAGGATGGGTGGTTTTAGAGGGTATCGGCTGGGGCTATATGTGTGTGATTCGGATCGGCACACAGGCATCTGGTGCAGGGGGGAAGGGGCATCTTGCTATGTGGAGGGAGGATGGGGCATAATGGTATTGGTCTAGAGGGAGGGATGGGGCACCTTGGTGAGGTCTGACTGGATAGGGGCACGCTGGTGTGGGTCTGGTGGGATGGGGCACATTGGTGTGGGTCTGCAAGGAAGGGGGCACATTGGTGTGGGTTGGGAGGGATAGGAACATAGTGGTGTGGGTCTGGGGGAGTGATGGAGGGACATGGGTGTGTTTCCGGAGGGAGAGATAGGGCACAATGGTGTCATCTTGGGTCTGCAATGGATAGGGGCACATTGGTGTGGGTTTGATGGGAGGGATGGAGACATAGGACTGGGGAGGGATGGCGGCATATTGGTGTGGGTCTGGAAGGAGGGGGTGGGGTACATTGGTGTGTGTGGGGGAGGGATGGTTCATCTAGGTGTGGGTCGGAAGGGTGGGATGGGGCATCTTGCTGTGTGGATGGAGTGATGGTGGCATCTTGGTGGGGTCTGCAATGGATAAAGGCACATTGGTGTGGGTTTGATGTGGGGCGGGGCACATTGGTGTGGGTATGATGGGAGGGATGGGGACATTGGTCTGGGGAGGGATGGCAGCATATTGGCGTGGATCTGGAATGAGGGTATGGGGTACATTGGTGTGGGAATGGGGGCATATTAGGATGGGTGGTTTTAGAGGGGGTCAGCTGAGGACATCTGCGTGTGATTCAGGAGTGGCACATGGGCATCTTTTACAAAGGGAAGGGGCATCTTGCTATGTGGAGGGAGGATGGGGCATTATGGTATTGGTCTAGAGGGAGGGATGGGGCACCTTGGTGGGGTCTGAATGGTTGGATAGGGGCACGCTGGTGTGGATCTGGTGGGATGGGGCACATAGGTGTGGGTCTGGAGGTGTCGTAACTTGAACGTTGTGCAGATATGAGAGACCTCCGTCCCAAAGTGCCACACAGAGAGATAGTCAAATCACTCTCTGTGCAGCCTTTGAGGCCACAGGTGGGAGAAGTCCGGAACCACAGAATGCTGGAACCCCAAGGAATCTGCAAAGGAAACAGGGTTAAGTGCCAGATAAACGCGGTAATTCACTACGTGAGGAAACGGAAAAGGGGCTTACCAGGTGTTGGCAGATTGAATGCAGCTAACCAACTGGCGTGGAGAAAGTTGGTTCCGGGACTCACGTGGGCAAATGGTCCCAGTTAGAAGATGGCTGGGGAATCCCACTGGTTGTTATGGTAAAGGGTCCACCTGCTGAGGAGTTCTGACAAGGATTGGTGAAGCTCAAAATAGAGCCGAGTGATGTTCTTGACAACGAGGTCCCAAAAGCAAAAGGAGATTCCAAATCGAGTCCGTGTAGCAATCCAAGGTCTTTTGCCAGAGTGGCAGTCCAGAGTCTGAATATCAGTAGCCAAGATGGTAATCCAAAAGAAGTCCGTGAAACGAGAGCTGAGTCCAAGATTCCAAATGAGCAACAAACAGGATAAACGTTGCCAAACAGAGTTTCAGGAAAACAGCTGTGAAGCGACGTACTAACGCGAGTCACGGCTTTTGTATCATTCGCTTCCTGATCACGTGATGTGGAGCCACATCACGTGACCGCGAGATGGAGTCGCGTGAGCGGGATTTCATGATCACGCAACGCGGAAGCACTCGCCTGATGTTCCCGTTCCCCTGTCTCCACGGCAACTGCCAATGGAGAAATGGCCGTAATCAGGATTGAAGACTGCAAGCGTGATGCTGCGCACGTCTGCGAGGTGGCCCTGATTACAAACGTGAGCCCCGGAACCTGTGTGGAGTAAATGAGGGACACGGTCGGGCTGAGGGATACCTGGGGTCATTGGCAGAGCGGGCAGAAAGCAAGACAGAGCCCCCCCCAAAGGCCCACGACCCCATGGGCAGGAAGGATGCTCCCAATGAAAACGGGCAACTAACTGAGGAGCCTGGACATCCACCGCAGGGACCCAAGAGCGTTCCTCCGGGCCGTAGCCCGACCAATCCACCAGATACTGCAATCTACCCCTACAGAAACGGGAACCCAAAATGTCAGACGCCTCAAACACGTCAGGGGCCTCCAAGGAAACCGGGGCAGCCGGGGAACGTAAGCGGGAAGGGTCCGGACAAGGCTTGAGCAAGGAGGTGTGGAAGACAGGGTGAATCCGCCAAGAGCCCGGGAGCACAAGGCGATAGGCCTCCTGATTGATAACCCCTAGATATAACATAGGGTCCAATGAAACATGGTAAAAGCTTGCGACAACCCGCTAAACAGAGATGTCGGCTGGACAACCAAACCCGGAAACCTACAGCATAAACTGGGGCCACTGCACGCTTTCTGTCCGCTAGGGATTTCATGGACGCCTGGGCTTCCCGAAGATGTACAGTGGTCTGGGCATGAACAGAGGACAAATCCCTAACACAGGCAGCTGCAGCCGGATTTTCAGAGGAAGAGATGTCGGGGATGGGTAGGGCACGGGGATGTTGGCCATACAGAGCATAAAAGGGGGATAACCCAGTGGAAGAGTGAACAGCGTTGTTATAAGCACATTCTGTGCTCCATCGTTTGGTTGGTTCTCTCGGTCTGACTGTCCGTTTCAGGATGATAGGCCGAGGAATACCGTGCATCAACACCAAGCAATCTGGTCAACACACGCCAGAAACGGGACGTGAACTGAGACCCTCTATCAGAAATGAGCACGGAGGGCAAGCCAAAGAGGCAGAATACCGACTCAAAAAACAACTTGGCTAACACGGGAGTAGAAGGGATCCCCTTGCAAGGTATGAAGTGGGCCATTTTGGTGAATGAATCCACTACCACCCACACAGTGTCGAATCCCTGAACCCTGGGTAGATTAGTTACAAAATCCATGGTTAGAGTGTGCCATGGTTTCGGGGGAATAGGCAATGGTTGTAGCAGACCCACGAGGTGTACCCTATGGTGTTTGCACTGGGCACAAATGGAACAGGTGTTTACATAACAGGTGACGTCTCGCTTCATGGAGGGCCACCAACACCACCTTTTCAGGAGGGCTAGTGTACGATCTTGGCCGGGGTGGCCATTAATGGGGGCATCGTGGGACCATTCCAGGGCTCGATTTGCGGGTATCAGTGGTAGGCAGCACTAGGCGGTTTTGTACAAAAGGCAAACCGTCATAGTACACAGGGTCCCACTGAGATAGCTGTTCGGATGTTGTGAAACCCAATCGCGAATTGATTCTAGCAATGACATAGGTGGTGTACAAGTGCAAATAACTTTCCCTTGGTTCAAGAGGGTTTCCGGAAAGACTGGCAAAGAAACGCCCCCAGGGGAACGAGACAAAGTGTCGGCTTTACCGTGTGCTGTACCAGAAGGATGCTTAATCTGGAAGTCGAAAGCTGCAAAAAACAGGTGCCACCTAACCTGCCTACTGTTGACACACTTGATGGAGGCTATATCCTGCAGGTTCTGGTGATCCGAAAACACGGTGACCTTGTGTTTGGCACCCAGGAGATGGTGTCGCCAAACCCGGAAAGCGTCCATCACCGCCAGGAGCTCCTTTTCCGTTACAGTATAATGAGCCTCCATGGCATTGAACTTGCGGGAATGGAAGGCTACGGGATGTAATCGGCCTGTGGTGGGACATACCTGCGGTAGAACCTCTCCTTAGGCAAAAAAAGAGGCACCCGTCTCGACAATGAACGGTAGTTCCGGATCGGGATGCTGGAGGACTGGGGCTGTAGTGAAGGCAGCGTTTAAAGCGTCAAAGGCTTTCTGATGGATCTCTAACCACTGGAAGGGTACATGGGGACTAGTAAGGGCGGTGAGGGGTGACACTATGGAGGAGAACCCAGAGATAAACTGCCGGTAAAAGTTGCCGAACCCTAAGAAGGATTGCAGGGCCTAAAGGGTCTGTGGAGTGGGCCATTCTAAGACCGCTTGTACCTTGGAGTGATTCATAGCCAGACCACCAGGTGTGATATTGAACCCCAGGAACTCGACATTATCCACATGAAACTGACACTTCTCTGGCTTTGCGAACAGGGAGTGTTTTCTCAAGCGAGACAGCACTTCTCGGGCATGCTGCACGTGTTCTTCCAGGTCATGGGGAAAAAATGAGAATGTCATCCAGATAAAGGACCACAAATATGTCCAGGATGTCACTAAAGATGTTGTTCATAAAACGCTGAAACGTGGCCGGGGCATTACATAATCCGAAAGGCATGACTGTATATTCGTATAGGCCATACCGGGTACAAAAGGCGGTCTTCCACTCGTCCCCTTTGCAGACTCGGACCAGATTGTACGCGCATCGCAGGTCTAGTTTGGAATACACCGAGGTATGTGTCAAGCGGTCTAGTAGTGGTGATATGAGGGGTATCGGTTTTTTTACTGTAATGGCATTGAGTCGACGATAGTCCACACAAGGACGAAGATCGCCTTCCTTTTTAGGCACAAAGAAAATATGACTGGCAGCTGGCGAATTGGAGGGTCGTATGTGGCCTAACTGCAGGGATTTCTGTATGTACTCTTTTAGGGCTTGGTCTTCTGAAGGGGAGAGAGAATAAATGCGACTGTTAGGGAGAATTCTCTGTTAAGGCTAATTTCCCAAACCTAGTGAGTCCCCCAGCAGCTTTGCTGGATTTTTGGGGTTTACTTTTTTCTCCTGCTAAAAGGGAGACTCTTTTTCTCCCACTCTTAGACATGATTTGAGGATGTCCTTTGACTTTGTAATGTGTTTTATGGGCTATGGGGTCTTTTACTCTATAGGGCTTCATGTGTTTTTGGTATGTGTGTTACACAGCACCCTCAGTACAGTAACACAGGGGTGTCATAGAGACCCCTAAACATAGACTCCATACCCTGGGACTGACTACTGTCTCCCAGGGCATGTAAAGTCACCATTGACTTTACTAGTCTTAAATTGTGAACAGAACCAGTACAAACCATCATATTGTGGAAGTACTGGTAGGGGTAATTCGATTGCCCCTGGGTCTGTTTTTCAAGGGGGCACTGTCCAGTCCCCCCTTCTCGAGTTTCTGGCTGGTGGCAGTGGTTACCACGCAAAATATTCCACCTGAATATTTCCTATGGGATTTTCCCATTCATTTTAAAAGCACCACTTTTTTGGTGCAATGTTAAAGATACCGCTGGGTTATTTATTTTATATTTATTCCCCGGTTGGGTCTTTTTGCCAGGACTCGGTTTTAAAATGGAGTTTGTTTTCGCCTCTGTAACTCCAACCCAAGTCGAGCCCTTTGTTTCACTTTTGGCGGGCTTCTGCACTCTTGTCTGGGTCTACAGGATGTGTGGTAGGCGGGAATAGGCACCCTGGACTGAGTTGCCTTGGCAACTCAAATCGCACGTTTGGTTGACAGCTAGGCTGATGAATGGGGGTTTTGCTGCATAAAAGCAGGGCTTTGGGGACTGGGACTTCAGAAGTCACCACAGGACCTAAAGAATCCGAAGAGGGGAGAAGCTGAGCCATCTACAACGACAACACCACCGGTGGAGCCCTGCTGTACGACACTCCCCACTTTCCCGACGACAGAGAAGATCTTCTTCAAGGAGAGTCTTCTTCCCTTTGAGCTGGTGGGACCAACCAGTTCACCTTTTTCGCCTTCCTGGATCGTCTCGTGGTCGAATCGCCAGTGCCAAGCACCCCGGCGGCCGGATAGCCACGGTTCACCACTACCGCGAATAAAAGGGTAGTACCTGTTAACCGTGAAACTCCGCGGCTGGTTTCTTCCCTGGCAGTGCAACGACCTCCAGTCTTCCTCCACGTCGAGATCTTCTCTTCCCCTGGATGAAGCACCGACTTGACCCGCTGCCAGGAACAACTTCCCCCCGCTGGAGCTTTCTCACCATTTAAGGTACTGTGTCACGCCTGGTCTCCCTTGCAACAGACTGTTCAAGGTGTCCCGTAAATCCTTGACTCTCTATCCTGGGGTGACCTCGGACCCGTTAACATTACCTTTCTGTCTTGATCCGACTTCTTTTTGGACTTTCCTGCAAAGACTTTTAGTGCATTTCCACTGTGTGATCTTGGGCACATTCCGCCTTGCTCTCTCCAAGAGTGGGCCTGGTCTATGAACTTTTTGCTCTACAGTAGAGCCTGCCTTTCTTGACTTGCTGTGGTTCTTTAAAAGTGTTGTTATTGTGTGTTTTTCCTATTTCTGCCTTTTCTCTCCCTTTTTAAATAATTATTGGAGTGCCATATATGGTTACGCGCTCACCTCTGTTGTGCTAAATAAGTGGTGTATTAACCTAGACTTGTCAAATAATGAATTAGGGAGGTGTATATATTTCTAGTGACTGTGTTTGAACTTGCTTGACATATTCGTGCCAGTATATTTTTACAAGTGTGTTTTTAAATAAATAATTATATACTTTTATACCAAAGCTCTGGTCAGTGTTTGCTTGTGCTACTGTATTTTTAGCCCTATTGTGTATACTCTATATACTGCCTAACTCTTCTTTAGAGAAGTCTGACTGCTCAGCCACAGCTACCGGGTAAATCTGGGTGGTGCAGACTGTTACCAATTGGGTTTACTGTTAACACATGTAGTCTTAAACTTTTTGCAGTGGTCCGTAAGGGAACTGCACAGGTTTCTGCCTAACAGCGACCTGTTGGTACGGTGGCACCAGGGGTCAAATCTATGGGACAATCATAGGGGCGGTGTGGTGGAAGAACTTCAGAGGAGCCCTGGTCAAACACCTGGGCGTAGTCCTGGTATACCATAGGGATGTTCGCGGTAACCATAACCACTACATGTGGATCAGAGGGGTCCTGGATGTTCGCTAAACTGAGATGGGCGACGGCCCCCAACGCCGATGCAGGTGTTTCCTCCTCTCTGCTTGTGGGAAGACAGAAGTTCTGGCATAGCTCGGACTCAAAATGTACCTGACCCGTTCTCCAGTTGATATGTGGGTGTCATGATTCCTGCCCCTCATGTCCCAGCCCCCCAAGATGTCAGGCTGGAGCCAGGCCACGATCACCTACATGGCCCTCAAGGGCCTCTCCATCCCTCCAAAGACCCACTTGGAGTCAGACTTGGCACTTGTGGCACCAGACCCACTCCCGTAGGATAACATTGGGGATTGGACTTTTAGTGCATTGATGGGGACAAGATGGATGCCCCCACATATTTCGGTTCCCAGAACTGCATGTGCAGTCTAGTCTTTTGGGTATGGTTCAGCCCAGAGAAACCTGGGATACCCAGAGACTATTTAAGCCACGCCCAGGCTGAGAAGCATGCTTTGCGTTTTCTGCACCTGCAGCGTGACACTCACTGTGTTCGGATCGGTCTCCAGTAGGCCTGCATCTTTCTTCTGCGCTCAGCTCCTGCAAGAACACCGTTAGGAACAGCCTTATCTTGCAGCGCTTCTGCCCATCGTTCATCACTCCTTCTGTTCAGCAGGCATCTTCGGCGGTGTCATTCCCATCCCGGCACGCCACTTCCTAAGGAAAAGGGAAAAGAACAGAAAAAAGGCATTAGTAGGCATTCAGCAAATCTTCGCTTATTTTTTAAAGACTGTATAAGCTTCAAATGCTTACCTGAATCCCAGCCGCTCTGGGGGAACTCTGTCTCCGGAACTTCTCATCCATCTGCAAAAGAGAAAAGACACTCCAGGTTAGCGTGGAAACATGTAGAGGCGCAGCATACTGCGCTTACTCACCACTTTTCTTCTTCATAACCGGCATCCACGTTGAAAACATTGCAGCACTTAAAAGACACAGAAAAAGAACTCAGTTCAATACAAATACGAAAGAGTCGCATTGTGCATCGCGCTCTCACTCACCTTCAGCGTTACTCATCTCAGCAGCACGTCGCCATCTCCGGACGCCGGCCATCATCGAAGGAAGGAAAGGAACGAAGTTAGAGAACTGTTCAAAAGACTCATTACAAGTACCTGTCGGACTCTTGCCAGTGAAGTAACTAGGCAGCAACAAGCCTGCATCAATCAACGCGCCCCTGCGCTGAAAGCAGGACAGAGAGCACACTTTCCAAGAAAACAAGGTGAGCTGTGGATCAAAGTGAAGGGTTGGACCCCGGGGAAGAAGGGGTTTAAGCACACAGAGACAATAGGGGGTTAAACTCTACCAATCCTGTGTTTCAGCCCAGTCTCCAGTCGAGTAGACTCCAGGGAAGGGTTTGAGGTCGTAAGAGGTCAGAACAGGCTGAGTGACGTTCCCGTGGATACCAGGTGAGCATTACAGAATGCAAAGCCTCACATCAAAATCCACCTGGGCGTCATGGAAACGTCAGAAACCGACCAGTTAGCCCACATGTTGGGGCAGCTACGTTCTGAAGTACATGCAGCCAGACAGGAGACCAACACCCTGAGGAGAGAGCTGATAGTAGCCTTAGAACGCACTGATGATTTAAGCCGGCAACATCTCCAGTCACAAGCAGGGCATGCAACATTGCCGGGAAGCGTGCCCTCGATGCCAGCACCATCAGCCAATCCCGTTCAGATAACCCTTCCTGGGGCAGTTCCCTTGGCCCCGCCCGAACGATTTACGGGGATCCCAAGAGGTTTGCAACGTTCAGGAACCAGTGCCACCTGCACTTCCTCTGTAGACCAGGGGCCTTTCCGAATGACCAATCACGGGTCGCTTTTGTGCTTTCCTACCTGAGTGGTAGTGCCGCGGACTGGTCTGTACCCTTTGTGGCCCAAGACGATCCTTTGCTGCATGACTTCAGGGGCTGTCAGCAGGAGATGGAAAAGCTGTTCGCTGTCGTACTCATGGGCAGGCATTAGACAACAAACTTCTGTCCCTACGCCAAGGGAATGAAGACCTATTAACATACATAGCCACGTTCAATAGACTCCTAGTTGAAGCAGAATGGCCATTGGAGAAGAGAACTACGTTATTTCATCGGGCATTGCGGGGGGAGCTCAAGGATGTTCTCGCACAAGTAGTGAACCCCCCGAAAGACTGCTCAGAATTCATTGACCTTGTTGTTCAACTGGTTCATAGGTTGCAGGACCGAAGAGCAGATCGAATCCAGACCGGACCCACGCCCTATGTATGTGCGTTCAAAGGACAATATTGCCCGCACAACGGAAGGTTCAGGAGAACCAATGCAAATGGGGGGGGTCAGATCCCCCTTGACTAAAGCGGAAAGGGATAAAAGGAGACAGCAGCACTTATGTCTGTACTGTGGAAGGTCAGGTAATTTCCTTAAAGAGTGCCCTGGGAAGCCACCGAGGAGGACGGTAGGGGCCACGGACAAGGAAGATACCATCAAGGAATCGGAAAACTCCCCAGCCCCGCAAGTGTAGGGGTCCACTTGTCGAGCGAAGAAAGTGAACTACAGACCTCCCATTTTGCATTTTCTGTGGTCTTGATCAATCACCAACAACCATCTCGGATGCACACAGTAAGAGCGTACATTGACAGTGGAGCCGTTGGGAATTACATCGACCAGGATCTTGCGGCAAAGATGGTGCTTCCTTTACACCCTAAATCAACCACCGACACTGTTACCACTGGCGACGGCACGGAAATAGCTTCTGGTCCAGTATCCCAATGCACTGCAGCTTTAACCCTTCTGTGCCAGGATGGACACCAAGAATCTATCGTTTTCGATCTCTTTAAGGCACCACAGTTCCGGTTGATTTTGGGAATGCCATGGTTGGTAGCTCACAATCCTCAAATCGATTGGCGAGCAAAAGAATTGGCCTTTCCCGAGACTTGCGCCCACACATGTTATCGCCAAGAGAAAATACCAATAGACACCAGAACCTCCAAGCTTGTGACTGTGGCAATCGGCACGCTACCAAGTGAATACCCAGACTTTCAAGATGTCTTTCAGAAAGAACAGGCTAATACCCTGCCACCGCATAGACCATACGATTGCCAAATCGACCTGATACCCGGCGCACAAATCCCTTGTGGGCGAATTTACGCACTCACGGAACCAGAAAACCAGCACCTGAAGGCCTATCCCAATACCTGGCCAACGGGTTCATCTGTCCCTCAGTCTCCAGCAGCCAGTCCTCTATTCTTTGTACCGAAAAAGGAGGGGGGCTTGAGAACGTGCATCGACTCGCGCACTGAACCAGATTACCGTAAAGAACCGCTACCCCCTGCTACTGATCCCTGAATTTCTTGATCAAGTTAAAGATGCCCAAATCTACACAAAACTAGACCTTAGGGTGACATATCCCCTTGTTCGCGTAAAACGGGGACGAATGGAAAACTGCTTTTCGCACCAAATACGGCTTGTACGAATATCAAGTAATGCCCTTTGGCCTTTGCAACGCGCCTGCAGCATTTCAATACTTCATGAACGATGTCCTACGGGAATTGATTGATGTCTGTGCTCTAGTGTACATCGACGATATTCTAGTATATTCCGCATCAAAGCAGGACCACGTTAAACACGTCTGATCCGTATTGGAGAAACTCTGTCAACACCAGCTCTACGCCAAGCTCGAAAAGTGCTCATTCCACATCTCTGAGGTGGAATTCCTGGGCTTTATTCTCAGCCCGAATGGAATCCAAATGGATGTACACAAGGTAGATGCTATCCTGAACTGGCCATCCCCAACTTCATTCAAGGGGGTTCAAAGTATGCTGGGTTTTGCAAACTTCTACCGCCGGTTCATCTCAGGATTTTCACAAATCGTGCATCCCATCACGTCGCTGCTAAAGAAAAGCAACAAAAAGTTCCAGTGGACAACAGAAGCCGAGGAAGCTTTCCAGGAACTCAAAGCAAGATTCACATCTGCCCCAATCTTACGCCACCCTCGCCCTGATCTCCCATACCTGGTGGAAACGGACGCCTCAGACATGGCTATGGGAGCCGTCCTCTCACAAAAGGACCCCGAAACGGGCCAGTTACACACTGTTGCCTTCTGGTTGCGTAAAATTCACACCCCCTGAACTCAATTACGCTATCACAGACAAAGCACTCCTGGCCATTAAGTCAGCCTTTAAGGCATGGCGGCACTACCTCTTGGGCGCCAGACACACAATCACTGTAATAACTGACCACCAGAACCTCCAGTACCTAAAAACTGCAAAGGCCCAATCCTCATGACAACTACGTCGGGCTCTTTTTTGTGCTGACCATGACTATGTGATTACATTTCGCCCGGGGTGAAAAACGGGAAGGCCGATGTCCTTTCCCGTATGGGGGTGGAAGAGCAAGGGTATCGGACTCCTGACCCAATAGCAATCATCCCGAGTGACAAGCTCCTAGGAATCACAGCAACCATAACTCAGAAAGAATTACATGAAGAAATCCAAAACCTGATGAGTCCGGAGCAATTACAAGCGTGGAGTGCACAAGGAGAACATTACATGATAAAAGATCAGTAGCCCTACTTCAGGAATCGTTTATTCTTATCAAACCAAGAACTACGAGAACGAGTCATGTCCGGATATCATGATTCCTTGATCGAGGGCCACCCCGGAATCGCTAAAACCCTAACCAAGGTAAAACAAAATTATTGGTGGCCCACGTGGCGTAAAGACATTATCCAATTCATCCTATCTTGTGGAGTGTGTGCTCAAAACAAGTCATCCAAGCAGAAACCGGCTGGGCTATTACAACCATTGGAAATCCCACCAACACCCTGGCACACGTTGTCCCTCAATTTTATTACTGACTTACCACCCAGTCAAGGGTTTAACACCGTTCTTGTGGTTGAGGACCTATTTTCAAAAATGGCACGTTTCATTCCTTTTAAGGGGCTCCCAAATGCTTCCACTCTGGCAAGGGTATTTTCTTGAAGGCATTGTACGGCTCAAAGGTTTCCTTCAGTTTTGGTCTCAGACCGAGGTACTCAATTCGTATCTAACTTCTGGAGAAAATGCTGCTCTATGGCCCAGATCGACATCTGGCTATCCACCAGTCACCATCCCCAAAAGGATGGTCAAACTGAGAGGACTAATCAGACGCT
Organism: Ambystoma mexicanum; assembly: GCF_040938575.1. Lineage (NCBI taxonomy): Eukaryota > Metazoa > Chordata > Amphibia > Caudata > Ambystomatidae > Ambystoma > Ambystoma mexicanum. The sequence continues at coordinate 1,383,570,504 of NC_090934.1, forward strand.
CGAGCAGTATCTGCGTTGCATGTTACACCAAGCTGGTTCGACCTATTATGGATAGCTGAATATGCTTATAATAGTTCCTTACACACCAGCACTGGACAGACACCCTTTTATACCATGTATGGCAGGCACCCACTTACTTCTGAGTTGGATGTTCCTACAACCCTGGAAATGCCAGCAGTCAAAACCTTGCCCACGACCTTTTCTCAAACCTTTAAAAGGGCAGCTGAACACCTACTTCAAGCTAAGAATCGCCAAAAGAAATTTGCTGATCAACACTGAGCAAAGGCCCCCAACTACCAAGTGGGAGACAAAGTCTGGCTGGCGTCTAAACACGTGTCCAATAAAGGAACCCGAACTTTCCGTCCAAGGTACCCGAGTCCATTCACTGTCACTTCTGTGATAAATCCTGTGGCGGTCAGGCTAGCTTTGCCGTTAAACATGCAGATTCATCCTGTCTTCCACGTGACTCTCCTTAAACCTGTTCAACCTGGGACCCGGGTAGCAACGCCACTGCAGCCAATAGTAGTCGCCGGGGAGCCAGAATTCGAAGTCAAGGACATCCTGGATTCAAAGAACGTCAGATCCAAACTATACTACTTAGTAGACTGGAAGGGGTATGGTCCCCAAGACAGGGCATGGAAGCCTTGTGAGTACATCCATGCACCTCGCTTGCTTAGACGATTTCATCAAAACCATCCAAACAAACCAGGACCAGACAGAAGAGCCACCTTGAGAGGGGCCTTGTGGGGGAATGCTGTCATGATTCCTGCCCCTCATGCCCCCAGCCCTCCAAGATGTCAGGCTGGAGCCAGGCCACGATCACGTACATGGCCCTCAAGGACCTCTCCATCCCTCCAAAGACCCACTTGGAGTCAGAATTGGCGCTTGTGGTACCAGACTCACTCACTCCCATAGGATAACATTGGGGATTGGGCTTGTAGTGCATTGATGGGGACAAGATGGATGCCCCCACATATTTCGGTTCCCAGAACTGCATGTGCAGTTTAGTCATTTGGGTGTGGTTCAGCCCAGAGACTATTTAAGCCACGCCCAGGCTGAGAACCATGCTTTGCGGTTTCTGCACCTGCAGCGTGACACTCACCGTGTTTGGATCGGTCTCCAGTAGGCCTGCATCTTTCTTCTGGGCTCAGCTCCTGCAAGAACACTGTTAGGAACCGCCTTACCATGCAGCGCTTCTGCCCATCGTTCATCGCTCCTTCTGTTCAGCAGGCATCTTTGGCGATGTCCTTCCCATCCCGGCATGCCGCTTCCTAAGGAAAAGGGAAAAGAACAGAAAAAAGGCATTAGTAAGCATTCAGCAAATCTTCGCTTATTTTTTAAAGACTGTACGAGCTTCAAACGCTTATCTGAATCCCAGCCGCTCTGGGGGAACTCTGTCTCCGGAACTTCTCATCCATCTGCAAGAGAGAAAAGACACTCCAGGTTAGCGTGGAAACATTTAGAGGCACTGCATACCGCGCTTACTCACCGCATTTCTTCTTCATAACCGGCATCCACGCTGAAAACGTCGTGGCACCTAAAAGACACAGAAAAAGAACTCAGTTCAATACGAATACGAAAGGGTTGCATTGCGCATCGCGCTCTCACTCACCTTCAGCGTTACTCATCTCAGCAGCACGTCGCCATCCCCGGACGCCGGCCATCATTGAAGGAAGGAAAGGAACAAAGTTAGAGAACTGTTCAAAAGACTCATTACACTTACCTGTCAGACTCTTGCCAGTGAAGTAACTAGGCAGCAACGAGCCAGCATCAATCAACGCGCCCCTGCGCTGAAAGCAGGACGGAGAGCACACTTTCCAAGAAAACAAGGTGAGCTGTGGATCAAAGGGAAGGGTTGGACCCCGGGGAAGAAGGGGTACAAGCACACAGAGACAATAGGGGTTTAAACTCTACCAATCCTGTGTTTCAGGCCCAGTCTCCAGTCGAGTAGACTCCAGGGAAGGGTTCGAGGTTGTAAGAGGTCAGAACAGGCTGAGTGACGTCCCCGTGGATACCAGGTGGGCGTTACAGTGGGTTATGTTCCTGTAACCAAGGTATCCCCAAGATGACACCAAACTGCGGCATGGCTATTAGATCGAAGTGTATGGTTTCTTTGTGGATAGACTGGATCGTCAGTAGTAATGGGGCCGTTTGTTGCTTGATGGGACCAGAGGTCTGTGCCGTACCATCAACACCTTGCACTGGTTCTGGTCGGGTCTTGTTTACTAGAGGTAGGTTTAAAGAATGGGCTAAAGTTATGTCAATGTAGTTCCCTGTGGCCCCTGAATCAATGATGATCGTGACTGGGTGGGTGGTGCCTGGAGTGGGTTGAAGCTCAGCTTGTACATGGATAGGTCTAACCCGACCAAATGCGGGAACAGGATCCGGGGTAAGACAACGAGTGCTCGATCCAGCCCCCGGTTCTATGATCGAACAGTCCGAAAAACCTGATTCTTTGGTTTCGGGCGACGAGGGCACTCCTTGACGAAGTGTCTGTTCAATCGCAATAGAAACGAGCATTATCCGCTCTTCGTTCTCTTTCCACCAAGGTAATCGGGTTCCGAACACCCCCGATCTGCATGGGTTCCCCTGTGGTTTCAGAGGAAGACGAGGGAGCGGATAAGGCCGTTGAGTGGGAAAACCCGGCTTCAGACCTACGCTCGGATCGCCGGGCATCCACCTGGAGAGCCAAATCTACAAGACCTGGGAACTGGGTTGGCAAGGAAGGGACAACTGAGAGTGCGTCTTTCATGGTATTACTCAAGGCCTGGTAGAAAACCACTGATTTCTTACTTTCTAGCCATGATGTTTCTGCTGCTAGCTGGTTGAGCCGGGTAATGTATTCAATAAGGGACCCCCTACCCTGGTTTAGCTCCAGCAACTCTAAATCACGGGACTGGGCTTTGTGTCTGGTATCGAACACCCATGACATTTCAGTTACGAGAAGATCAAAATCATAGAGGGCAGGATGGTCGTTCTCTAGTAAGGGATTGGCGCATGCGGCGGCTGTGCCAGCCAAGTGTGAAAAAGTGAATGCCGCCTTGGCGGTGGAATCAGGGAAAGCATGGGGCCTGCACAAGAAATGCAATTTGCATTGATTGAGGAATGTTCTGAATTTCCTGGGGTCTCCATGAAACTTTTCAGGTGCTGCTAATGGGAATGATGAGGGCAAAACCACAGGGACGGGATTCTGGACGGTGGGAGCCGGAGGCAAGGAAGGTGGTGGCACAGGGGAGGCGTCCCCGAATTCAGGGTCCGCGGGTAGGGGATGCTGAACACTTTGTATTGAGTCAAGGCGTTGATGGATTGCCGTGTTAGCAGCAGCCATGTCGGCCCGAAGTACCGTGATTACCTGGATCATAGCAGCCATGGGGTTGTCCGTGGTACCCTCCATATCCAACACGACTATGGCTTCACAGTCTGTCGTAACCTGAACGTCGTGCAGATATGAGAGACCTCCGTCCCCAAGTGCCACACAGAGAGATACTCAAATCACTCTCTGTGCAGCCTTTGAGGCAACAGGTGGGAGAATTAAGGAACCCTGGAACCGCAAGGAAGCTGCAAAGGAAACAGGGTTAAGTGCCAGATAAACGCGGTAATTCACTACGTGAGGAAACGGAAAAGGGGCTTACCAGGTGTTGGCAGATTGAATGCAGCTAACCAACTGGCGTGGAGAAAGTTGGTTCCGGGACTCACGTGGGCAAAAGGTCCCAGTTAGAAGATGGCTCGGGAATCACACTGGTTGTTGTGGTAAAGGGTCCACCTGCTGAGGAGTTCTGACGAGGATTGGTGAAGCTCAAAATAGAGCCGAGTGATGTTCTTGATAACGAGGTCCTAAAAGCAAAAGGAGATTCCAAATGGAGTCCGTGTAGCAATCCAAGGTCTTTTGCCAAAGTAGCAGTCCAGAGTCTGAATATCAGTAGCCAAGAGGGTAATCCAAAAGAAGTCCATGAAACGAGAGCCGAGTCCAAGATTCCAAATGAGCAACAAACAGGATAAACGTTGCCAAACAGAGTTTCAGGAAAACAGCTGTGAAGCGAAGTACTAACGCAAGTCACGGCTTTTGTATCATTCGCTTCCTGATCACGTGATGTGGAGCCACATCACGGGACCGCGAGATGGAGTCGCGTGAGCGGGATTTCATGATCATGCGACGCGGAAGCGCTCGCCTGATCTTCCCGTTCCCCTGTCTCCATGGCAACTGCCAATGGAGAAATGGCCGTAATCAGGATTGAGGACTGCGAGCATGATGCTGCGCATGTCCGTGAGGTGGCCCTGATTGCAAACGTGAGCCCCGGAACTTGTGTGGAGTAAGTGAGGGACACGTTCGGGCTGAGGGATACCTGGGGTCATTGGCAGAGCAAGCAGAAAGCATGACAGGAGGGAGGGATATGAGCATAGTGGTGTGGGTCTGGGGGGAAGGATGGGGCCAGTGGTGTGGGTTTGGGGGGGAGGGTTGGGGTGCATTGGTGTGGGTCTGGGCAGATGGTTGGGGGTACATTGGTGTGGGTCTGGAGGGAGAGATGGGGCACAGTGGGTCTGGATGGTGGAATGGGTTATCTTGGTGTGGGTTGGGAGGGTGGGATGGGGCCTCTTGGTGTGGCTCTAGAGGGAGGGGTAGGTGCACATTGGTGTGGGTTTGATGGGAGGGATGGAGCACAGTGGGTCTGGAGGGTGGCATGGGACATCTAGGTGTGGGTTGGGAGGGTGGGACAGCGCATCTTGGTGTGGCTCTGGAGGGAGGGGATGGGGCACATTGGTGTGTGTCTGGGGGAGGGATGAGGGCATCTTGCTGTGCGGATGGAGGGATGGTGGCATCTCGGTGGGGTCTGCAATGGATAGGGGCACATTGGTGTCGGTCCGGTGGCACATTGGTGTGGATTTGATGGGAGTGATTCGGACATTGGTCTGGGGAGGGATGTCGGCATATTGGTGTGGGTCTGGAAGGAGGGGGTGGGGTACATTGGTGGGGGGATGATGGCATATTAGGATGGGTGGTTTTAGAGGGTCGACTTGGGCTATCTGCCTGTGATTCAGGAGCGGCACATGGGCATCTGTTGCAAGGGGAAGGGGCATCTTGCTATGTGGAGGGAGAATGTGGCATTATGGTATTGGTTTAGAGGGAGGCATTGGCCATCTTGGTGGTGTGGGTCTGGTGGGATGGGGCACATTGGTGCGGTTCTGGAGGAAGGGGGCACATTGGTGTGGGTCTGGAGGGAGGGATAGGGACATAGTGGTGTAGGTCTGGGGGGAGGGATGGCCTGCATTGGTGTGGGTCCAGAGGGAGGGGATGACACACGTTGGTGTGGGTTTGATGGGAGGGATGGGGGAGGAATGGTTAATCTAGGTGTGGGTCTGGATGGCGCAATGGGGTCATCTTGCTGTGTGGATGGAGGGATGGTGCGGTCTGCAATGGATGGTGGCACATTGGTGCCGGTGGTCTGGAACAGCTATGGGGCATCTGTTGGTCTGGGAGTGGATGTGGGCATCCCGGTGTGGGTGGGATGGGGACATCTGTGTGCATCTGGAGGGTGGGATGGGGCATCTTTGTGCGGCTCTAGAGGGAGTGGATGGAGGCACATTGGTGTGGGCCTGGGGAGGGGCGGAGCCTATTGGTGGGCCTCTGCAGGGAGGGACGGAGCATCTTGGTTTGGGTTTGGTTGGGGACATCGGTGTGGGTCTGGAGGGAGGGGATGGGGGACATTGGTCTGTGTCTGGGTGAGGGATGGGAGCACATTGTGGGTCTGGGAGGAGGGATGGTTCATCTAGGTGTGGGTCTGGAGGGCGGGATGGGGGCATCTTGCTGTGCCTGGAGGGATGGTGGTCTATTGGTGTCAGTCTGAAGAGGTAGGGGTATCTGTTGGTCTGGTAGTGGATTGGGGGTATCCTGGTGTGGGTGGGATGGGGTCATTTGTGTGCATCAGGAGGGTGGGAATGGGGGCACATTGGTGTGGGTTTGATGTGGGGTGGGGCACATTGGTGTGGGTTTGGGGGGAGCTATAGGGGTGAGGTGTGAGTCTAGAGGGATGGATCGTCTAGGTGTGGGTCTGGGGGGCAGGTTAGGGGGCATCTTGCTGTGTGGAGGGACTGATGGTGGCATCTTGGGGCGGGGCTCTGCAATGGACGATGGCACATTAGTGTTGGTTTGGAATAGGTAAGGGGCATTTGTTCTGGAGGTTGGCATGGGTCATCTAGGTGTTGGTTAGGAGGGTGGGATGGCAGCATCTTGGTGAGGGTCTGGGACGGATGGGACACATTTGGAGGGAGACATGGGGTAAATCTGTCTGGGTCTGAAGGGTGGTATCTTTTGTGTGTGGAGATGTGTGTCCCGGGAGGATTGCTCAGCGGCAACGTGCGCGCCTTGGAAGCAAGACGACATGAAGCAACACAGGTTCGATCCCAGGGTCCGCGCTTTGAAACCTCTGGGTATTTAAGCGCGTTATTAATACGCAACTAAGACAAAAAAACAATTACGCAAACTAAAAAAAAAAATATTCCTGTAACAGCGCCCAATGCCAGTGGGCTGTGTGAGCGCTTTAAAAAATGCTAAATAACATTTTTTTTTTAAATGGACATCTTGGTTTGAATCTGGAGGGCAGGATGAGGGCTTCTTCCTGTGTGGTGGAAGGATGGGGCATCATGGTATGGGTTTTGGGGTTGGGGGGGTTGGTTGCATCTTGGTTAGCTCTGGAATGGAGGGGTGGGACATTGTGGTGTGAGTCTAGAGGCATGGTGGCATCTTGGTGTGGGTCTGAGAGGGAGGTATGGGACATCTTGGTGTGGGTCTAAGAGTGAGGGATGGGCCATATTGGTGTGGGTCTGAGGGGAAAGGATGGGGCACATGGGTGTGGGTCTGGAGGGAGGGATGGGGACATTGCTGTGGGTATGAAGGGAGGCATAGAACACATTGTTATGGTTCTGGAGGGAGGGTTGGGGCACATTGGTGTGGGTCTGGAGGGAGGGATGGGGGCTCATTGATCGGAGCAGGCATAGGGGCATCTTTCTGTGTAGAGGGAGGATAGGACATCATGGTATTGGTTTTGAGGAAGGGATTGGGCATCTTGGTAGAGTCTGGATCGGAGGGAGGGCATTGTTGATCTGGAATGGAGTGACAGGGCATATGATGGGGTTGTGTCAGGGAATGATGGAGCATGTGGGCCAGGGCTGGAGCACTCTGGTGGGAAGCAAGGGGGCATCTGGGTGTGAATGGAGGGATGGGATATGTATGTCTGTAGAGAGAAGGATGTTGCTTTATTGGAGGGGTGGGAGCATGTGTGTCGAAGGGATGGGGTAATCGGTGTGGTTATAGACAGAGGGCGGATGGCGCCATCTGAATGGGAGTCTGGAGGTACAGGTGAAGCATATGGGTGTGGCTCTGAGGGGTGCAGCATCTTGGTGTAGGTATGGAGGGACGGAGGTTGGTGTCTTTGTGTGGGTTTGGATTGAGGGATGGTGGCATGTGGGTCAGGAGGGAGGTGGCATTTGAATCTGGAACGTGTGTTTGGAAGGAGAAATGGGTCATTTCAGTGTGAATTGGGACATGTAGGGCTAGTGTATCTGCTTGTGAGTGGGGGCATGAAGAATCATTAACAGCGGAGCAGATGGAGGGAGAGCCGCAGGCCCGACCTCGGTTGCATCCCAGATGCACACACCCACAGCCCGGGGCATCTCTCGCAGAGCGGTCCTGTGTGTGTGGTCAACCAGGCGCCAAGGAGCAGGGATTCCCTTCCACAGGTGGGGGGTCCGTGACCCAGCAGATGGCCGGGAACACATGGCAGGGTTGGGTTAACCTGCTGGGATGTCCCCAACCACGCACCAGAAAGGGAGCCCCGCGCAGCCCCCTCTCCTCACTCAGCCCACCTCTGCGTCGGCCGGGTGCGCACACTACTTTCTTTCACCTGCCAGCGGGTGGGCATTGGTGGGCACACCGCAGTCAGCAGAGAAGTCCCGAGTGGGGGCAGCCGGGAGCCGAGGGAACCCTGACTGCTCTCGAGGGGCGCCTCCCTAGGCAGACATGGGCCCGGCACGCCATTCATGAGCCATGGCGCAGCAGGCTTACTCGACAGACGGCCCCATGGTTCCAGCCGCCCTCATCTGTGGGTGACCGATGGCCAGGCCCACTGGCGCAGCGGGTGACGTTCCTTCTTGCCCAGGTACCTGGAGCTGGGCCTTATGCGGCCAGGCAGGGGTTTGAAGACTCTAGCGGTCCCACCCAACCCCCTGTCCGTGCTGTCTCTGGCCCGCCTCATCATCCGTCTCCCAGCCCCCCTATTAGACAGAAACCTGTGAAGTTCCCTTAGGGACCACTGCAAAAGGCTTAGGACTACAGGTGTTGGCAGTAAACCCAATTGGTAGCAGTCTGTACCACCCAGATTTACCTGGTAGCTGTGGCTGAGCAGCCAGACTTCTCTCAAGAAGAGTTAGACAGTATATAGAGTATACAAAATAGGTACAAAGATACGGTAGTACAAGCAAACACTGACCAGAGCTTTGGTATAATGAATTATACTTTAAAGGTCTTTGCAGATAGTTCAAAAAGAGTTGGATCAGTTCAGAGAAAGCTAGTTAACAGGTCCCAGGTCACCCCAGGATAGAGAGTCAAGGATTTACAGGACACCTTGAACAGTCTGTTGCAAGGGAGACCAGGCGGGACACAGTACCTGAGATGGTGAGAAAGCTCCAGCGGGGGCAGTTGTTCCTGGCAGCGGGTGCAAGTTGGTGCTTCGTCCAGGGGAAGAGAAGATCTCGACGTGGAGGAAAGCTTGAGGTCGTTGCGCTGCCAGGGAAGAAACCAGCCGCGGAGTTTCCCGGTTAAAAGGTACTACCCTTTTATTCACGGTAGTGGTGAAGCGTGGCTATCCGGCCGCTGGGGTGCTTGGCACGGGCGTTTCGACCATGAGACGATCCAGGAAGGCGAAAAAGAGGGCGATCTGGTTATCCCCACCAGTTCAGAGGAAGAAGACTCTCCGGGATGAAGATCTTCTCTGTCGTCGGGAAGTGGTGAGGCGGTTCAGCAGGGCTCCACCAGTGGTGTCGTCGTTGCAGATCGGCTCAGCTTCTCCCTCTTCGGATTCTTTGGTCCTGTGGCGACTTCTCAGGTTCCAGTCCCCAAAGCCCTGCTTTTATGCAGAAAACCCCCATTCATCAGTCCTAGCTGTCACTCAAACATGCTAAGTGGTGAGCTGGGCGGCTCACCACTGGGCCAATCACACAAGAGTGCGACTTGAGTTGCTGGGGCAACTCAGTCCAGGGTGCCTAAACCCCACTCCCACACATCCTGTAGACCCAGACAGAGTGGCACCACTTTTGGAGGCTTCTGTGCAGCAGACCGCCAAAAAGTGGAACAAAGGGCTCGACTTGGGTTAGAGTTACAAAAGCGAACACAGACGCCATTTTGGCACCGAGTTCTGGCAAAAAATCCCAACCAGTGAATTATTAATTTAATAAACAGGCGGTATGTTTGAGGCTATGCTAAAAAGTAGCCTAGAACAATGGTATTTGCGGTCGAATATAAAAAGTAGTATCCACTGCCACCAGCCAAAACTCGATCAGGGGGGACTGGACAGTGCCCCCTCAAGCAACAGACCCAGGGGCAATCGAATTGCCCCTACCAGTACGTCCACAATATGATGGTTTGTACTGGTTCTGTTCACAATTTAGGACTAGTAAAGCCAATGGTGACTTTACATGCCCTGGGAGACAGTAGTCAGTCCCAGGGTGCTGAGTCTAGGTTTGGGGGTCACTATGACACCCCTGTGTTACTGCATGGAGGGTACTGTGTAACACACATACCATAAACACATGAAGCCCTATGGAGTAAAAGACCCCATAGCCCATAAAACTCATTACAAAGCCAAAGGATATCTCAAATCATGTCTAAGAGTGGGAGAAAAAGAGTCTCACTCTTAGCAGGAGAAAAAAAATAAACCCCAAAAATCCAGCAAAACTGCTGGGGGACTCACTAGGCTTGGGAAATTAGCCTATACAGAGAATTCTCCCTAACACCCCCCACCCCAAAGAGAAGCGGAAGGGTTCGGGGAAGGATCAGTGGATCGGGCTGGGTGGGCAGGTGGCGGAGCGGCCTGCCTCCATCCCACTGGGAAGCGCTGTGCTGCTGCAGGCGGCAGTCAAGCTTCCCAGGCTGAGTGCCTGGATTTTTTCTTGTTTAAACTACAATGGTCTCGGCCGAGCTAGACAGGGCGCTGGGCTGACCCGCAACAGGTTGCGCTGCCTCCCTGGCCTCTCCTGCACCCGCAGGGTCAGGCTGACGTCTGGAACAAAAAAATGTTGCCTGTGACTCACTCGGCTCATGTGTCGAAGAACTCAGTCAGCAGCGACAATGTGAATTGCAGGACACATTGATCAACACTTCGAACGCACCATGTTGCCCCGGGATTCTCCCGGGGCTACACCTGTCTGAGGGTCTCTTGTACATCAATCGCTCTGGAGTTCCCTCTCATGGGCGTAGCTGGGGCTGTTGCAGGGACCCCATTTCCTTCGTCTCCCTAAGGTCAGACCCCGATCAGCACTGTCGCTCGATTCCTGGACCTGGCACGCAAGCTGATTGCTGGCGCGTCCCGGCCTCCCCCCGTTTCCCCAACTAATGCTGGTTTCAGCAGGGCCGGGTGGCCGGCGTGCCCCGGATGTGGTGGCGGCAGCAGGCTTTAAAAAAAAGCCTGGTGCACCTTCACCCTAACCCGGGGCACCTGGCCGTGTTGTGTGTGGCTGTCTGTGGTGTCCCACGACTGCCGGCGGAGACTGGCCATGGAGCGCGGACCTTGTGACCATGTGGGCTTTGGTTGCAGATTGGGACAGCGCACACTCGCCTGTGTCAGCGGCACAGGGCTGGGGCAACCCCCTGTACGGGCTTGAGGCCAACTGCCCCGAGCTTTGTGCTCCCCCAAACTATGGCCTCAGATCAGATGTGGTGACCTGCTGAATTTAAGCATATTACTAAGCAGAGGAAAAGAAACTAACCAGGATTCCCTCAGTAACGGCCAGTGAAGAGGGAAGAGCCCAGCACCAAATCCCCATTCAGCAGCTGGTGTGGGAACTGTGGCATACAGAAGACCGACTCCCTGGCATCGCTCAGGGGGCTCAAGTCCTTCTGATCGATTCTCACCCCGGGGACGGTGTTAGACCGGTAGCGCCCTCTTGCACACCGGGATCAGGTCTTCTTGGAGTCAGGTTGCTTGGGAAAGCAGCCCAACGCGTGTGGTAAATTGTATAAGGCTAAATACGGGTGCGAGACTGATGGCCAACAAGTACCGTAAGGGAAAGTTGAAAAGAACTTTGAAGAGATTCTTGAGGGTGTGAAACCGTGGAGAGGTAAACTGGTGGGGTCTGTGCACTCAGCCCGCAGGATTCAACACTGCAGGCAGGCCAGTCGCCTGGAACGGTGGAGGCCCTTGCAGGATTGCGGTCCAGGCACACCCAGCCCCAGCAGGGCGCCTTTCCTCTGTGGTGGTGCACCACGACCAGCTGGGAAGGCCCCAGGAAGCAGGTGTCTACTCCAGCAGAGAGTGTCCAGCCCTCTCACAGCAGTTTTGCTATGTCCGCTCGGTCGAGGGAGATTGACCGCCACCATGCCCTTCTCCGGCAACTGTCCTAGCCCCTCTTGGGGGTCTCCAGGGTGGCGACGGGAGACAGGACTCCTGATGCGACTGTGGTGGAGTGCCCTTAGTGCGCCCCAACCATGTTGTGCCGCCGGGTGGGGAAGCCCACAAAGGGCGCCAGGGGTCTGAGGTGATGTTGGTTAACCACCCGACCTGTCTTGAAACACGAACCAAGGAGTATAACACGTGTGCAAGTCAGGGGGGCGAATGAAACCCTGTGATTTAATGATGGCGAGGGCTGACGCTTGCCAATTGCGGTGGGATCCCGTCCCGGTGGGTGCTCAACCGACCTGTCTCGCCCACTCTGTGAGCAAGATGACGCATGAGCGTGTGTGATAGGACCCGAAAGATGGTGAACTCGGACTGGTGGAGGTCCGTAGCGGTCCTGATGTGTAAATCGGTCATCTGACCTGGGTATAGGGGCAAAAGACTAATCAAACCATCTAGTAGCTGGTTGTCTCCGAGGTTTCCCTCCGGATAGCTGGCGCATGGAAACCCCAGTTTCATCTAGCAAAGCGAATGATTAGAGGTCTTGGGGCTAAAAGGATCCCAACCTATTCTCAAACTTTAAATGGGTAAGAAGCCCGGCTTGCTGGCGTGGAGCCGGGCATTGAATGCAAGTGCCCAGTCTGCAATCTTTGGTAAGCAGAACTGGCGCTGCAGGATTAACCGAATGCCGTGTTATGCGCAGCTGATATGCTCATCAGACCCCAGAAACGGTGTTGGCTGATATAGACAGCAGGATGGTGGCCATGGAAGTCTGAATCCGCTAAGGAGTGTGTAACTCACCTGGCAAATCAACTAGCCCTGAAAATGGATGGCGCTGAGAGCCCCAGGGGCTAAGTCGCGACAACTAGGAGGGCTGCTGCGGTGCGCACAGAAGCCCAGGGTGAGGGCCTGGGTGGAGCCGCAGGTGCCGATCTTGGTGGTAGTAGCAAATATTCAAACGAGAACTTTGAAGGCTGAAGTGGAGAAGGGTTCTATGTGAACAGCAGTTGAACATGGGTCAGTTGGTCCTAAGAGATGGCGAGCACCGTTCAGAAGGAACGGGCAATGTCCTCCGTTGCCCTCAGCCGATCGAAAGGGAGTCAGGTTCAGATCCTCGAACCCGGAGTGGCGGAGGCGGGCGCCCTCGCGGCATCCAATGCGGTAACGCAAACGATTCCCGAGTAGCCGGCGGGAGCCCCGGCGAGAGTTCTCTTTTCTGTGTGAAGGGCAGGGCATTCTGGAATGGGTTTGCCACGAGAAAGGGGCCCCAGCTTTGGAAAGTGTTGTGGTTCCGGTGGCATCAGATGAGCTCTCGCTTGTCCTTGAAAATCCAGGGGAGATGGTGTAAATCTCACACCGGGCCATACCCATATCCCCAGCAGGTCTCCAAGGAGAATAGCCTCTGGCATGTTGGAACAATTTAGGTAAGTGAAGTCGGCAAGTCAGATCCGTAACTTCGGGATAAGGATTGGCTCTAATGGCTGGGTCAGTCGGGCTGGGTGCGCCCCATGGCTGGACGAGGCGTCTTCCCTCCGGGGGCGGCGCTGACTCTGGATGCAAGCCGGGCCCTTCCTGTGGATCACCCCAGCTGCAGTGGACGCCTCTTTCGTTCCCCTCCTGGTGTTCGGGCTGGCATTCTGCCTTAGCCGACACCTAGCAGCTGACTTAGAACTGGTGCGTACCAGGGGAATCCGACTGTTTAATTAAAACAAAGCATTGCGAAGGCCTGCGGTGGGTGTTGACGCGATGTGATTTCTGCCCAGTGCTCCGAATGTCAAAGTGAAGAAATTCAATGAAGCGTGGGTAAATGGCGGGAGTAACTATGACTCTTAAGGCAACCAAATGCCTTGTCATCTAATTAGTGATTTGCATGAATGGATGAATGAGATTCCCACTGTCTCTACCTACTATCTAGCAAAGTCACAGCCAAGGGAACAGGCTTGGCAGAAACTACAAGGAAAGAAGACCCGGTTGAGTTTGACTCTAGTCTGGCACTGTGAAGAGACATGAGAGGTGTAGGATAAGTGGGAGGCCCTTGGGCCGCCGCTGAAATACCACTACTCTTATCGTTTTTCCACTTACCCGCTGAGGTGCGGGGCGAGCCCTGTGAGGCTTTCGCTTCTGGCTCTTAGCGCCTGCTGAGCACGGCCCGCTCCGGGGGAAAGTGGCAGCTGGGGAGTTTGACTGGGGTGGTACACCTGTCAAATGATAACGCAGGTGTCCTAAGGCGAGCTCGGGGAGGACAGAAACCTCCTGTGGAGCAGAAGGGCAAAAGCTAGCTTGATCTCGATTTTCAGTATGAATGTAGACCGTGAAAGCGGAGCCTCACGATCCTGCTGACTTTTTGGGTTTCAAGCGGGAGGTGTCAGAAAAGTTACCACAGGGATAACTGGCTTGTGACGGCCAAGCGTTCATAGCAACGTCGCTTTTTGATCCTTCGATGTTGACACTTCCTATCATTGTGAAACAGAATTCACCAAGTGTTGGATTGTTCACCCACTGATAGAGAACGTGAGATGAGTTTAGACCGTAATGAGACAGGTTAGTTTTACCCTACGGATGATGTGTTGTTGCAATAGTAATCCTGCTCAGTACGAGAGGGACAGCAGGTTCAGACACTTGGAGTGCATGCTTGGCTGAGGAGCCAATGGGGAGAAGCTACCATCTGTGGGATTATGACTGAACGCCTCTAAGTCAGAATTCCCCTCCCAGACCGTGATACCGCAGCGCTATCGACCATCGGTTGGCCTAGGATAGCTGGCCTCGGGGCCGCAGTGTGGACAGAAGGGGGCCACCTCTCTCGTCCGTAGTGCACCGCATGTTCGTGGGGAACCAAGTGCCAAATCATTCGTAGACAACCCGATTCTGGTTCAGGGTTTCGTAAGTAGCAGAGCAGCTACCTTGCTGCGATATATTGAAAGTCATCCTCTTAGCCAAGCTTTTATTGCAAGGCGCCGCCGCCGCCAAGGCTCTCCATCCTCCCTCCTGGTGTGCGCGGGGGGCACTGGAAAAAACCACCCACCCTAGGTGCACACCCATGGGGTTATGCGGGCTGGGTGGGGAGCGCTCTTCTCACCTTTCCTGATCAGCCTGGCAGACCAATGGTCTCGGTCCCAGGCCTTCGAGGTGGTGCCTTAAGCCCCCGGACAGGGTGGGGGACGAGAAGCTGCAAACCACCCCAGGGCACGGGGGTGGTACCTTAAGCCTCTGCCCCTAGACTGTGGGGTCGGGGCAGGCACGGCCAGCCACCGGGCCAACTGGCCCGGGAGTAGGCCCAGATGGTCTGAGTTGTGACTGGCAGACCAGATGGCCCGAGTTATGGCTGACTCCTGCCTTTGCGGACCATTTTCACTCAATCTCATCGCTCCCATATCTCCATCTTCAGGAAGAAGCTTCATTGGCTTCCAGTTAAACATCGCATCACACACAAAATGCTTACCACAACACATAAATGCCTCTCTTTCAGCAGTCCCATCTACTTGTCAGAACGCATTAATATCAAAAGCAATGGAAGAAATCTTCGCTCATCCTCTGCCACAGTCCTTGCTTCCCCCAGATTTAAAACCGCAAAATTTGGCAGCACTACGCTTGACGTTCAGGGCCCTCTACTCTGGAATGCCCTACCGGCTGGGCTACGACAAATCCAAAACTACCTCCTATTTAAAAAAAACATAAAAACCTATCTTTTTAACATGGAGTGATCCTTATGACCCCTTTCTGATCCTGCTGGCTCTTCTCTTTGTTGTTTGTCTTTGTCTGTGTTTTGTGCGCCCGGAGGCCCACAGGCATGCGGCGCGTTATAAGAATTAAAAGAAATAAATTTGTCTCCGGTCGGGTTCCATAAGCCCCCACCTTGTGGGGGCTTAATAGTCGGCGTGGAAGTGTCTCCCAGGCCCCGGCCCGAGTGCGCAGAGGTGGTGCCTTAAGCCCCGGCCAGGGTAGGGAAGTGAGGTGGCAGCTTAAGCACCCACCCTAGAGCGCAGGGGAGTGGTACCTTAAGCCCATGGTGGGGGCAGGCACGGCTGCCGGACCATCTGGCCCGGGGAGTAGGCCCAGATGGCCCGAGTTGTGGCCGGTGGACCAGATGGCCCGAGTTGCGGCTGACTCCTGCATTTGTCTCCAGTCGGGTTCCATAAGCCCCCACTGCGTGGCTTAATAGTCAGCATGGAAGTGCAACCCTGTGGCCTCCAGGGCGGTCGTGGCGCAATTACAGGCCTCGGTTCAATGGCGTTCGTGGGTTGCTCCCGGTCCTCGGGCAAGTGTCACCCGCGTGTGATCAGGTCCAAAATGGAGTGCGTGCTTCAAAGGGCGCTCTGAGTGGGCCCCTTACCTCCACGGGACTATAACCGTTTATAGCACCCAGCCTTGAGTTCCATGGCGTTCGTGGATTGCTCCCGGTCCTCAGGCAAGTATCAACCATGTGTGGTCAGGTCCAAGACGAGGAGCGTGTGTCAAGGGGCGCCCTAAAGGGGTCCCTTTCCTCTGTGTGCGGGTAAATGAGCTTGCAGTGGCCAGCCCTGAGTTCCACAGTGTTTGTGGGTTAGTCCTGGAGGGAAAGGCTCTAATGTGGTTGGAGAAGCTTTGATGGGGGCCCGGCCAGAGCGCCAGGGAGATGGTCAGGGCTGCTGCCCCTCGCCCTGGACGCTTGTCTTGTGCCTGGTTTCGAAAGCCCCCGAGCCCAGTGGTGTTCGGGGGAGCCCTAGTGGGGTTCCTATCGCTCCCCACATGGAAAAGCTCTAAAGGGGCCCTGCTAAAGCTCCAGGGTGGCTGGGGGCAGTCCTGGCCCCCGGCCTTGGGCACCTGTCTCACGTCTGGGATGACTGTTCCCAACCCCAGTGGCGATCGTGGGGAGCCCTGTCCCTCCCTGGAGGGGAAAAGCTCTAATGTGGCGGCAGAAGCTGTAAGGCGGCCTGGGCCAGAACTCCAGGGTGGCTGGGGCTGCTGCCCCCACTGGCCTTGGGCGCCAGCCTTGTGCGTGTGGGTCGAGGGTCCCCAAACCTGGCAGCGGTCGCTGGGAGCCCAGTGGGGTCCCCATCCCTCCCCAGAGGGAGTAGTTCTAAAGGGGCCCTGCTAAAGCTCCAAGCCAGCTGGGGTGGGGGTGTCTCACGTGTGGGTCGACTGTTCCTCCCCAGAGGGACAAGCTCCGAGGTGGATGAAAAACCTCTTGTGTGGAGGGGGGAAAAAGCTCTAAGGTAGCCTGACCAGAGCTCGAGGATAACGATTGGTGCTGGCCCCTGTGCTTTGTCAGGGGGGGGCAAAGGCCCTGCCCATACAGGCCCATTGGAATGCATTGCCCTACCAGATGGCCGCTCTCTGAGCCCGGCCATCTGGCCATTGGAATGTCTGCAAGGACCAGATGGCTGGGCTGCTCTAGAAGTCCCGATGGATGTCAGTTTGACATTTTTCTCCAGTTGGATCTATAAGGAGCCCGATGCTTTTGCCGAGAGGTCGCACTCTGTCACTCTGGGATACATCCATTACAAGAAAGCTTAGTGACCTTCTTCCGGATTACTATAGACTGGGTGAGAGGGACTTGTCTGCACTCCTCTTAGTTCTTGCCCGCCCGCTCTTCTGAGCACTCCATGGGATTGATTTGGCGCGTCCGTCTAGGGTTGGACTGCTTGGCCAGCCTCGGCTGTTTCAAGCAATTCGCTTCCACCCGCCTTGGGACCGTGTCAAGGGTTTGCCCCCCTTGGTGAGGGCCCCCTCGTATGGGCGGCTCTCCCCTCCAAGCAGAACGAAGGCCGAGCAGCCCGGCAGCTCCCCAGTGGTCAGATCAGACTGGACCCCCCCACCCTCGCAAGCCACGACGTGGCCCCTCCTCCACCAAGCATGTTTCTCCAGCAGTTTGGAATGCACGTTGGGTGCTGACCCCCTCTGTCGCCACACCGGTGGGGTCTTGTTTTTAACACTGCTTATTGCTCCTTTTTTTGGGTCGCCGGGGAGGAGTGCGCTCCTTATGGTGGAGGGGTCACAGCGGCCATCTTGGAATCTTCTTTTTGAAGCCTTCGTCTGCCCTTTCCTGAGTAATCATTCTTCTTACACACTTCCCAATCTGGTTTTCGTCCAGGACGTGGCACACAGGGGGTGCTGGTCTCCAACGTTGATGACATGGTTTGGCTGCACGACTCTGGTGGCATCGGTGTTTTATTGTTACTTGACTTATCTGCCGCCTATACCATTGGCCATGCTGCCTAGCTCGCCCGGGCCTGCTTTTCTGGTGCTGTTCTTTCCTGGTTTTCTTTGTTTCTCTCTGACCGAACAGTCAATTTTCATCCCCCCTTTTCACTCTGTGCCGTCTGCCTTTAGATGTGGAGTCCGTCAGGTTTCCTCCATCTTCCAGGTTTTGTTTAACATGCACATGCAACCTCCTCTTATCAAGCGTATCTGCTCTCACGGCTTCTAATGTTATTCTTAACAGATGACACAGATCCTGGTCCGTTTTGATATCTCACTTGTCGAGACAGCGACCAGATTTAGGGCCCGCCTCGAAGCTGTGGGTGCATGGATGTGTAAAAGCTGGTTCAAGTTGAACGGGGAAAAAATGGTGGTGTTGGTGGTGGGCCCTCCTTCCTCTAATGCCTTTTGGACCCCCTCTTTTTGGCCATCTTTATGGGTAGATATATTAGCGTTTCTGTCTGCGGAATCTCAGATAAATCCAGTATGTCAAAGGGGCTATCTTCAACTGAAACCCCCATAGTAAGGTTCTTTGTTTACTCCTTTCTCAGTTACGTGCCCATGTGGTGTCCTTATGTCTTCCATGGACCCCTGCAACACCCTATTTATGGCACAACCTGTATACTTCTTATGGCACCTTCGGGTCCTGCAGAACTCTGCAGCCAGAGTAGCCACTTACACAACTAGTTGTGCTCACATTACTCTATTTGTGCACCATCTTCAGTGGCTACCAGTGGCCAAGCTATTTCAGGTCCAGGCTAGTTCATCATGCCTTTTATGGAACTGGGGCAGAATATCTACAGGCCAAATTCTGTCTGTACATTCCTGCTCGGCCACTCCACATGGTAAATACCTGATGTCAAAAACTGACAAAACTGCCTTGTACATACAAATCCATTATACATCCATATGAAGTGCTGTGTGCACAATGGGTCATAAAGTCAAAGCAGAACCATATTAGTTCACCAAGGCAAATCATAAGTATTGGAAATGTGTGACTAAAGTGCAAAGAGTACAACTGATTCAAAAAGTGCCAGGTGTGCTTCAGAATAGGGTCAGGTGTTTCTGAGTTCCTTCCACTCTAATCACACTTTTAATTTTAGGCAGTGTGAGTTGCTTTTCATGTTATTTTAACTCACTGTCCTATAAACCCATATTTTGAGTGACATTTTTAACTTGGAAATGTTCTTTCTGAAATCTTTAGTTGTCTATAGTTTACCCGTACTTGTTCACACCACAGCACCATTATGCAAAGCAGATAATTTATAGATCGATAATTGCGTCACAAACCTCTGGCACTGTGTATCAGCGTGCCCCTGCAGAAGGTGTAAAGTCGTGATATCTGTTGAGCCCATATAGGAAATATTGTGACAAAAGATAGTGAACATTTGCAATAATAAAGTTTAGTTATCAAATTCTTGGAGCTTTTCATGTGCAGTTATGAGAACTGTTTTTCCTCAAATGTTTCACTATTTGGCTTCTTTTTCTTTCAATCCCCCCAGGTAAAGCAGGTTCACTCCAGATGGCTCCACAAATTCAATCTTTGGTTTACACATGTATATGTATTATTTGTTGCTTTACAGTGTAAGCACTTGTCATAATAAAAACACTTCCATTACCCAATTGTCTATTTATTTCTTTAAGCTAATCGATTTTAACCCCTTAACTGCCAGTGGTCTCCCCCATTACCTCCCCCTGCTCCCCACCACCGGTGACTTTTTTGGTGGTTTCGGTATGTTGCCATTCAATCCCTTGTAACGTTTTTGGTACATGTGATATCTCTGCCAAATTTTGGCCCCCTTTCTTCCCACATGAAAGCGGTCATAACGCCACCAAGGAATCCTAGTTTGCTTTATGGGGGTGAGAGAAAATAACCAAAAAGGAGAACATTTTGTATTTTTTCAGAAAATGCCAATAAAATGATGTACAAAGAAGCCTGTGGTTTTTTTTTTCCTTGTAAGAGCTGCGAACAAATGGTTTGCTGTGCTGAATTCGCCATTTTCCAGGTTTTCGAAAACAGGTTGAGTGGAAACCAAAAAAATCATTTTTATAAGGTTACCATCAATTTTGTGAGAGCTATGCCATTTTTACCCTTTTTTTCCCCAATAGTCCATGCGTGAACAGAATGGAAGAAGAGGCTAGGAAAGCTGAATGGGAAGACAAAGGCATACATTTAATTTCTGAAAAGTAGACAAAATTACAAGTTTAGGAAAGGGTGATTTGCGCAGGTCAGGTAACATCTATGTAGGGAAAATGTCCATAGTTTGGGGAAAAATGACAGATAAAAAAATGATGTGCTGGACATGGTTGGACCTGTAAGATAATGGCTTCTGTGAACATTGAGAAAAGCAGTGCCCCTCTACATTCCCCTGACTTTTCCAGTTAGGAAATCTCACATTTTTTGTATTGTTTCACAAAACAAGCAATACTACAAGCCAAAAACTGAGCAATGGTACACAGGATTTTTGTGCTGACGGCCTAAACGGACATACTTAGCATGTGTAAATAAGGAAAATAAATGTGAGGAATGGCAAGCGTACAATTTCTGAAAGAGCACAGGCAGACCGTTTGAAGGGTAGGTGACTTGTACAGGTTACAAAAGCATACAGTGAGTGCCTAAATCAGCAACTACATGTAGTTCCCATTTGGGAAATTAAAGGGTTGTGTAAAAAAGTGCAGTAGCAAATGTATGAAAACCAAGAGAAAACAACAAATGTCCTACCTTCCCACACGTGTCCTGACGAAAGCGGTACCTCACATGTGGGGGTGCACCTAATTTTTTTGTGGGAATTTGCTCTTGTGGACAACCTCCAGATTTGGGCCTGGGGTGTCCCAGCCACCAAGGAAAACAGGGAATCCAATGCATTTCCGAAAAGAAGGCACTCGTGGGAATCCAGAGGTCTGACTTGTGCGAATCGCCCCAGAATGTATTTACCCACAAGCCCCGGCAAAGTCCAAAATTTAGGGAAAAAATCAATTTTCAGACATTTCCCACCTCCAATCTACCAAAACACACTGCCAACAACACATGTACCTTCCCGTGTTCCCACAGGTGTCCTGACGAAAACTGTACCTCATGTGTGGGTGCAAAGGGAAAAGGCTAAACCACTGGTAACCCAAGTGTTTCTGGAGAGCAGACTCCCGTCGGAACCCACAGAGGTCTGACTTGTGCAAATTGCCCTAGAATTTATTACCCAAAAGCCTGACAAAGTCTGAAATTTAGGGGGAAAAACTAAATTTTCAGACATTTCCAACCGAGAAACTACTGAAACGTACCGCCAACAACACATGTCCTACCTTCCCACAGGTGTCTGGATGAAAACAGTACCTCATGTGTGGGCGTACCTAGCTGGGGGAAAAAGAAAACATGTTGACTGTCCCCAAGTTCAATGACAGTCCCAAAGAGCCCCAGCAGGGTCCCCATCTGTTCCCTGAGGGAAATTTTGTAATGCTGCCTAGACAGAGCTCCAAGATGGTCAGGGGTGATGTTCCCGACCTTGGACGACTCTACCATGTGGGTCCACCATCCTCAATCGCAGCGGCAACCCAAGGGAGCCCCGGCAGGGTCCCATCATGGAGTATAATTGTATAATGCAGACCAGCCCAGAGCTCCAGGTGGTCAAGGGTGCTGTCCCTGACCTTGGGCGGCTGTCCCTCATGCGGTTTGACTGTCCACAAACCCAGCAGCAGTTCCAGGGAGCATTGTCAGGGTCTGCGTCCTTCCCAGAGGGGGAAGCTGTAACACAGCCTAGCCAGAGCTCCAGCATGGTTGGGGGGTGCTGTCCCTGGCCTTGGGCATTCGTTTCCCATGTGGATCTACAATCCTCAAGCACAGTGGCGGTCCCAGAGAGCCCTGGCAGGGTCCCCGTCCTTTCCAGGTGGGAGAAGCTGTAACGCAGGCTAGCCAGAGCTCCAGGAACGTGGGGGTGATGTCCCTGGCCTTGGGTGCAGCCTGGGCTTGCGGACAGTCAACCCACATGGGAGACAGCCGCTCCCAGGGAAACACCAATGTTATGCTGGCATGGAGGGCAATTTGTGACCCGACTCAGCATTTGTGTCCCAGCCCACCAAAATACTTCCCCAGACTGCCCAATCCCGTAGAATAAAATAACTACTCGCATAACGTTGCAGCTCCTCATGTAAAGAAACCTGTAATCAAAACATTAATTACCTATGTTCAGCCCAGCAAAAACAAATCATAGCTATCACGCTCCAATCGCTGCCCCCCTTTTCAAGCCATCCCTGGTGGTCTAGTGACCCTCACACCCCAGTAAAAACATATTTACCCCTTCCTAGGGGCAGATTTTTATTAAGACTATTAATAACCATAACACCATTTAACAGTATAATTATAGGTTTATGGATTTTGGTCGACTTCCTCCCCTGCCCCCCCCCACCAAAATGGTTGAAAATTACCTGCCCCCTCCCCTCAATTCCTTTACATTTTGTATACCAAGAAAGGTAGATGGTGGGTTGGGGTCGGGCCATATAGGATTGTGTAAGGGGTGGGGAGGTCTGCGGTGGAGGGGCCACCTACCCCACAATCTGACATTAAAAGAAATTAGGTACAAAACATTTGGAAAAAATGCAACTAGTTCAGGTTCAATTCGACCACATAGATCCATAATTATGCCGATGGCCAAGATATCTTACACTTTGGTCCAATTAAATTGTTAAAATCTTGAATATGATAAATATTTAAGAACCGTGAATTGATAACTCGATTAATATAATAAATGAATATAAGGCCTACTTTAACAGTGCAAATACTTTCTTGGGATATAAATGACTGAAAATATGAAACTGTCAATGAAAAGAATTACATATTGAGTACAACAATGAACTGAGTGATAGCATAAAAAAAGGAGTGAACTGTGACCATGTTTCTAGGTGGACACATGGGAATGGAGCTACGCCACCCTGGGGGGGGGGGCTGAACCTTCAGAAAGATAATAGCCAGTATATAAGGTATTCCCAAGGCGTCTACCCTATCCACTTTATCCTTTGCCAGGTACTAGTCTGTAATTCAAGACCTGGTAGAGTTTTGAAGAAGGAACAACTCTGTATTTGAAGGCCAAAATGTCTTTGGGTATCGTCTATGATCCCACTAAAAGTACATTTGAATACACAGTCTGCAGGATGGACTGTGAAAAAGACCTACTGGAGCTTGAGGGTATGCAAAGAAGTTGGCAGATGAGGAGGTTCAAGGTTGGCAGAGTTATTGTGCAGCTGCCTGCAGGAGGCACCATGGTGGGGTCAGGCAGCTACCATGACAGCGCTGCTTGACTTCAAGTTGGCAGCAGACAATTTGTAACCGATACAAATCACTAGATTTGAAGATGGTGATTTACTCAGAAGAGCCAATCACTTTGTCACGTAAACACAAGGACTTGGGCACATTAACACGCTTCCTTTTCCAGTTTCAAAAGGGGCAGTACCATACAGGGAGGCTTTGGTAGAAGGCCTAGTATAGGCGTTTGGAAACAAGTGTTGCGGTAAAGTGCGGAGTAAAAGAGGAAGAAGGAAGGCAAAGGGGGTGGAAGGAGAGTAAGTCTTGAGGTGGATGGGTGAGAAAGGTGAAGATGCGTCAAAAGAAAGGAAAGGGGAGAGCAGCGTGAAGAGGGGAAAACTAGTAAGGGGGAAAACCTTCTCTAATGGGAAATGGCTGCTTCAGTGTGAGTGGGCTAGTTCCCATTAGACGAGAGGCCCTTTCTGCCTCTCCAGGTCAGAGCCGTTTCTCTAATGGGAAATAGCTGCTTCAGTGTGAGTGGGCTAGTTCCCATTAGACGAGAGAACCTTTCTGCCGCTGCAGGTTGGAGGGTCGTTTCTCTAAAGGGAAAAAGCCTTCTCAGTGTGAATGAGCTAGTTCCCATTAGACAAGAGGACCTTTCTGCCTCTCCAGGTCAGAGGGCAGTTTCTCTAATGGGTACTAGCCTTCTCACTGTGAACGGGCTAGTTCCCATTAGACAAGAGCACCTTTCTGCCTCTGCAGGTCCAAGGGCCGTTTCTCTAATGGGAAATAGCTGCTTCAATGTTAGTGGGCTAGTTCCCATTAGATAAGAGGACCTTTCTGTCTCTCCAGGTCAGAGAGCCGTTTCTCTAATGGGAAATAGCTGCTTCAGTGTGAGTGGGCTAGTTCCCATTAGACGAGAGGACGTTTCTGCCTTTGCAGGTCGGAGGGCCATTTCTCTAACGGGAAATAGCTGCTTCAGTGTGAGTGGACTAGTTCCCATTTGACGAGAGGACCTTTCTGCCTCTCCAGGTCATAGGGCCGTTTCGCTAATGGTAAATAGCTGCTTCAGTGTGAGTGGGCTAGTTCCCATTAGATGAGAGGACCTTTCTGCTCTGCAGGTCGGAGGGCATTTCTCTAATGGGAAATAGCTGCTTCAGTGTGAGTGGGCCAGTTCCCATTAGACGAGAGGACCTTCCTGCCTCTGCAGGTCGGAGGTCCGTTTCTCTAATGGGAAATAGCTCCTTCAGTGTGAAAGGGCTAGTTCCCATTAGACGAGAGAACCTTTCTGCCTCTCCAGGTCAGAGGGCCGTTTCTCTAATGGGAAATAGCTGCTTCAGTGTGAGTGGGCTAGTTCCCATTAGACAAGAGGACCTTTCTGCCTCTGCAGGTCGTAGGGCTGTTTCTCTAATAGGAAATAGCTGTTTCAGTGTGAATGGGCTAGTTCCCATTAGACGAGAGGACCTTTCTGCCTCTCCAGGTCAGAGGGCTGTTTCTCTAATGGGAAATAGCTGCTTCAGTGTGAATGGGCTAGTTCCCATTAGACGAGAGAACCTTTCTGCCTCTGCAGGTCAGAGGGTCGTTTCTCTAAAGGGAACTAGCCTTCCCAGTGTGAATGGGCTAGTTCCCATTAGACGAGAGGACCTTTCTGCCTCTCCAGGTCAGAGGCCGTTTCTCTAATGGTAAATAGCTGCTTCAGTGTGAGTGGGCTAGTTCCCATTAGACGAAAGGACCTTTCTGCTCTGCAGGTCGGAGGGCATTTCTCTAATGGGAAATAGCTGCTTCAGTGTGAGTGGGCTAGTTCCCATTAGACAAGAGGACCTTTCTGCCTCTACAGGTCGGAGGTCCGTTTCTCTAACGGGAAATAGCTGCTTCAGTGTGAATGGGCTAGTTCCCATTAGACAAGAGGACCTTTCTACCTCTCCAGGTCAAAGGGTCGTTTCTCTAATGGGAAGTAGCTGCTTCAGTGTGATTGGGCTAGTTCCCATTAGACGAGAGGACCTTTCAGCCTCTGCAGGTCAGAGGGCCGTTTCTCTAATGGGAAATAACTGCTTCAGTGTGCATGGGCTAGTTCCCATTAGACGAAAGGACCTTTCTGCCTCTGCAGGTCGGAGGGCCCTTTCTCTACTGGGAACTAGCCTTCCCAGTGTGATTGGGCTAGTTCCCATTAGACGAGAGGACCTTTCTGCCTCTCCAGGTCAGAGGGCCGTTTCTCTAATGGTAAATAGCTGCTTCAGTGTGAGTGGGCTAGTTCCCATTAGACGAGAGGACCTTTCAGCCTCTGCAGGTCGGAGGGCCGTTTCTCTAATGGGAAATAGCTGCTTCAGTGTGCATGGGCTAGTTCCCATTAGACGAGAGGACCTTTCTGCCTCTGCAGGTCGGAGGGCCCTTTCTCTAATGGGAAATAGCTGCTTCAGTGTGAGTGGGCTAGTTTCCATTAGACGAGAGGACCTTCCTGCCTCTGCAGGTCGGAGGTCCGTTTCTCTAATGGGAAATAGCTGCTTCAGTGTGAGTGGGCTAGTTCCCATTAGACGAGAGGACCTTTCTGCCTCTGCAGGTCGTAGGGCCGTTTCTCTAATGGGAAATAGCTGTTTCAGTGTGAATGGGCTAGTTCCCATTAGACGAGAGGACCTTTCTGCCTCTCCAGGTCAGAGGGCTGTTTCTCTAATGGGAAATAGCTGCTTCAGTGTGAATGGGCTAGTTCCCATTAGACGAGAGAACCTTTCTGCCTCTGCAGGTCAGAGGGTCGTTTCTCTAATGGGAAATAGCTGCTTCAGTGTGAATGGGCTAGTTCCCATTAGACGAGAGGACCTTTCTGCCTCTCCAGGTCAGAGGGCCGTTTCTCTAATGGGAAATAGCTGCTTCAGTGTGAGTGGGCTAGTTCGCATTAGACGAGAGGACCTATCTGCCTCTCCAGGTCCGAGGGCCGTTTCTCTAATGGGAAATAGCTGTTTCAGTGTGAGTGTGCTAGTTCCCATTAGACGAGAAGACCTATCTGCCTTTCCAGGTCAGAGGGCCATTTCTCTAATGGGAAATAGCTGCTTCAGTGTGAATGGGCTGGTTCCCATTAGACGAGTGGACCTTTCTGCCTCTGCAGTTCGAGGGCCGTTTCTCTAATGGGAACTAGTCTTCTCACTGTGAATGGGCTAGTTCCCATTAGACGAGAGGACCTATCTGCCTCTCCAGGTCCGAGGGCCGTTTCTCTAATGGGAAATAGCTGTTTCAGTGTGAGTGTGCTAGTTCCCATTAGACGAGAAGACCTATCTGCCTTTCCAGGTCAGAGGGCCGTTTCTCTAATGGGAAATAGCTGCTTCAGTGTGAGTGGGCTAGTTCCCATTAGACGAGAGGACCTATCTGCCTCTCCAGGTCCGAGGGCCGTTTCTGTAATGGCAAATAGCTGCTGTAGTGTTAGTGGGCTAGTTCCCATTAGACGAGAGGACCTTTCTGCCTCTCCAGGTCAGAGGGCCATTCCTCTAATGGGAAATAGCTGATTCAGTGGGAATGGGCTGGTTCCGATTAGATGAGAGGAGCTTTCTGCCTCTCTAGGTCAGACAGCTGTTTCTCTGCTGCGAAATAGCTGCTTCGGTGTGAGTGGGCTAGTTCCCATTAGACGAGAGGACCTTTCTGCCTCTCCAGGTCAGAGGGCCGTTTCTCTAATTGTAAATAGCTGCTTCAGTGTGAGTGGGCTAGTTCCCATTAGACGAGAGGACCTTTCAGCCTCTGCAGGTCTGAGGGACGTTTCTCTAATGGGAAATAGCTGCTTTAGTGTGCATGGGCTAGTTCCCATTAGATGAAAGGACCTTTATGCCTCTGCAGTTTGTAGGGCCCTTTCTCTGCTGGAAACTAGCCTTCTCAGTGTTTATGGGCTAGTTCCCATTAGACGAGAGGACCTTTCTGCCTCTCCAGGTCAGAGGGCCGTTTCTCTAATGGCAAATAGCTGCTTCAGTGTGAGTGGGCTAGTTCCCATTGGATGAGAAGACCTTTCTGCCTCTGCAGGTCAGAGGGTTGTTTCTCTAATGGAAAATGGCTGCTTCAGTGTGAGTGGGCTAGTTCCCGTCAGACGAGAGGACCTTTCTGCCTCTCCAGGTCAGAGGGCCATTTCTCTAATGGGAAATAGCTGCTTCAGTGTGCGTGGACTAGTTCCCATTAGAGAAGAGGACCTTTCTGCATCTACAGGTCGGAGGGCCGTTTCTCTAATGGGATCTAGCCTTCTCAGTGTGAATGGGCTAGTTCCCATTAGACAAGAGGACCTTTCTACCTCTGCAGGTCAGAGGGCTGTTTCTCTAATGGGAAATAGCTGCTTCAGTGTGAGTGGGCTAGTTCCCATTAGACAAGAGGAGCTTTCTGCCTCTCCAGGTCAGAGGACTGTTTCTCTAATAGGAAATAGCTGCTTCAGTGTGAATGGGCTAGTTCCCATTAGATGAGATGACCTTTCTGCCTCTGCAGGTCAGAGGGCCATTTCTCTAATGGGAAATAGCTGCTTCAGTGTGAGTGCTCTAGTTCCCATTAGACAAGAGGACCTATCTGCCTCTGCAGGTCAGAGGGTGGTTTCTCTAATGGGAAATAGCTGCTTCAGTGTGAGTGGGCTAGTTCCCATTATTATGCATAACTTGGCCACTAGGGCAGCAAAAAGGGGCATTTCTCAGGGTGGGTTGGCTCGTTCCCATTATTATGCAGGACTTGGCCACTAGGGGCAATAAAGGGCCATTTCTCTTATGGGAACTAGCCTTCTCAGTGTGAGTGAGCTAGTTCCCATGATTATGCAAGACTTTGCCACTAGGGGAGCAAAAATGGCCATTTCTCAAATGGGAGGTAAGCTTCTCAGTGTGGGCTGGCTAGTTCCCATTGTTATGCAGGACTTGGCCACTAGGGGAGCAAAAAGGGCAATTTCTCTAATGGGAACTAGCCTTCTCAGTGTGAGTGGGCTAGTTACCATAACTATGCAGGACTTGGCCAGTAGGGGAGAAAAAAGGGCCATTTCTCTAATGGGAACTAGCCTTCTCAGAGTGAGTGGGCTAGTTACCATTACTATGCAGGACTTGGCCACTAGGGGAGCAAAAAGGGCCATATCTCTAATGGGAACTAGCCTTCTCAGAGTGAGTGGGCTAGTTCCCATTATTATGCAGGACTTGGTCACTAGGAGCAAAACGGGCCATTTCTCTAATGGGAACTAGCCTTCTCAGTGTGAGTGGGCTAGTTCCCATTATTATGCAGGAATTGGCCAGTAGGGGAGCAAAAAGGGCCATATCTCTAATGGGAACTGTTCTTCTCACTGTGAGTAGGCTAGTTTCCATTATTATGCAGGATTTGGCCACTAGGGGCAAAAAAGGGCCATTTCGCTAAGGGGAACTAGCCCACTGACACTGAAGTAGCTATTTCCGATCTGAGAAATGGCCCTAGCAACCGATGGTCCGTTTCCCGGATGGGAACTAGTATCAAACCTGCCGCATCTTCCACTTGTCCGTCTGTCAAAGTAAGACTGTTCTAAACTAAGCCTCTCTGTGCGTCTAATCTATAAAGAGGGCAGCCATCTTAAAAATGTCAATTTGAACGCTAAACTGTATCAAACTATTTAGCACCACTTGATAATATCTATAAAGAGTAATCTAAAGTGTGTATCATGTATTTAAATATAATATTAAGGTACAACGCAAGTTATTAATACCTTTATAGCGCGTAATACTTTGTAAAATCTTTATAACATGTTTGACCGCATTTCCCGAGTATGGCAACTGAATCGCACTTCAAAATACACCCTTAAATGACGGCCTATGGATTGTTTCAGATCGTTCTCCCATAACTCTCCAAGTTTGACGCATTTATTTCACACGTGCGCTGGTGATTTAGTTAGAGTCATAGAAGAAGGTTTATCCTTGAGATGTAACGTAACTAGAGTTTCACATTATTGAGAACTACAGTGGCAAAGTACATTGCACGATGTGATTGCAGTGGGCGCCATATTGCTGGACATGACAGTTCAGTATGGTGCACAGGAAGGTAGAGGATTCTAAAGCTGAGTGGACAATGATAGGCTGTATACAGTATCTTTAACTTACGAGAGCAAGGAAACTAAGTGTAAAATGAAAATCTTGGGGTGGCCTAGATTGTCAATTATAAGTCAGGGGTACACAGGTTTTTTTTTAACATCTTAGCATGTGCCCAAGTTCTTGTGACTTCAATGAAGAGTAAGCATCGTGAGTTAGGAAGGTTAGTTTTTTTATTCAGGAAATAGCCCAGAGCACCACCTGCATCCGCCGCCCTCCAGCTCTCCTGCTCCAACTGACTCCCCGCTCACCTCACCATTCTCAACCGAACCCCTCGGACACTTTCAACCACAAACACTCGAAACCGGCGGATGCAGGCAGGCGTCACACATACCCATTACAACACAATCCGTCTCCCCTAGAACAATGAACAAATACAAAAGGAACATTTGAAAAAACAAATAAATATAAGAAACACAACTCTAATCCATAATATAATCCCTGGACCATACAGGACGTCTCAGGTTCTAAAACTTTGCTCGACACCACCACTCTCCACACTAACCACATCCATTTCCACTCTCCTTCTCCCTAGACCAACCTCCAAACTTCAATCCATGTGCACTTCCTGCTTGAACAACTCAACAGCGTTTCTTCCCCCATCACTAACCAACCCTTTCCTTCTTGCATGTAACTCCGACTCATCCCCTTGCCATCTCCACTTGCTAATGCGATCTAGATTCCAGATGCTTCCACCTTGGACTTTGACTGCACGTTTAAACACCTCCACTACCTTCACTGGGTCAGAATATTTGGACTCCCCTTTCCTCACACACCTTCCCTTCTTTATCCTGACAAAATCACCAGGAACAATTTTCTATCTAACAACTCCATTATAGTCTGCCTCATCTTTAGTGCTCACCTTCGCCCTCCTATGATTAACCCACTCAGGATTCAAAATCGTGTTAGGCTCTCTGCACCTCATCATTTCAAACGGTGACTTGCTAGTGTCCCCTCTGACACAATCCTACTGCTCCATAACTTTTCTCGAAGGGCTTCCTCGATTTGCATATTGTTTCTTAACACTTGTTCTATGGTCTCCACAATCACCCTTTTGCACCTTTCCACCAGGCCATTTGTTTGGGGATGGTAATACGCAGAGAACCTCCACTCAATCCCCATACGCTTGACAACATCTCTCATCTCATTACTCTTGAATTGAACACCATTGTCACTTACCAAAGCCCTAGGGTAACCCTCTCTCCTGAAAACCTGCAGCATGAAATTGATGATCGCATGCGTATTTATCTTGTTCACCAACTTGACTTCCATCCATTTGGAGCAATAATCTACCATGACCACTACAAACCTCTTTTCATTTGCTAGATTTTCATATGGCCCCACAATGTCAATGCCGACTAGCTCCCATGGCTGTTCAGTCTTATGTATACTTATTGGTGCATTCTTAAAAACTTTGCAACTTTTGTCACAGTTTTGGCAAGGCCAACAATTCCTTAAAAACCTTTCCACCATGATATCAACCCCTGGCCACCAATACTTAACACGCACATTACTCTTTCATACATGCCAACCCTCCCAATTTAGGCGGGAGACTCCCGATTTTCGAGTGAAAAATGCTCCTATTTTTCACGTTCTCCGGCCTAAAATAATTATTTCCCAATGCATTCCAATATCGAAATTGTTGTCTCCCGATTTCGCTGTAGAAATCTCCCTCTCAGCCACTTCGGAATGTTGGCATGTATGCTCTTTGTACTTGAAGCACCAGGATGCCCTTGATGAGCCTTCTCCACCAATCCTTCTCCTCACAAGCTCTGAGGTGGTATTAGCTTGCCCCCTCTCAACAACAACCATCCTCCAGAGAACATTCATCTTTTACTTCCCAGAACTGCAAACAATTTTCTTCAACTGCCCTCTGTCTGGTCAGCCATTCCTAGGGTATTCCATGACCTTAACTAACGTATGATCCTTCATGAGCTCCTGTAACCACTCTTCCCTTGATGTCACCTCAATCACTGCAGCAATTCCTTCTATATCCTCAACCTGATCCACCTCTGACCCATCCAATGGTAACCTTGCAGAAAATCTGTAACTTGGTTCCTCTTGCCTGGAACATACTTCACTTCAAAATGGTAATCTTGGAGCTTCAGACTCAAACGAGCTAACCAAGGGGATGCCTTGCACATGCCACGTACAGAAAGTACCTCCACCAGAGGTTTGTGATATGTGTGTACGGTGAACTTGTTCTCCCACAGATACTTCCTGAAATAATCACCCAAACACAAGCCAACATCTCTCTCTCTATCACAGAGTATCTGCGTTCAATGTCTGTAATCGCCCTAGATGCATGACACATTATTTTCTCATGACCATTGCCCGATAATTGTGACAAAACCGCCCCCAATCCAATGCCACTGGCATCTACAGTTAGCCTGGTTTGTCTCCCGGACACAAAACCACCTAATTCTATGGACTCACAAATGCCCTTGCTGATATACTCCACAGAATTCTTGCACTCTTCATCCCAATCAAATTTGACATCCTTTTTCTGCAACCTCCTCAATGGCTCAGTCATACTGGTGAAATTTCCCACAAACTTGTTATAGTATTTGCATAGCCATAGAAATTATCTCAATTCGTCCTTGCTTTTGGGATCAGCCTATTCCTTAATCGCTTTCATGGCCTCCCATTTTGGTTTATAACCATTTCCGTTGACAATGTGACCCAAATATTCAACTTCCGCCATCTTGAATTTACATTTACTTTGCTCCACTTTGAACCCCTTCTCACTTAGTCTGGACAACACTTCTCGTAACCTTCCATCATGCTCTCTTGCACCCTTCCCAAAACCAATAATGTCATCCTGATTGACCAAAGTTCCTTTGAGTCCCTTTAACACTTGAGACATGACCCTCTGAACTACGGCCGCCGCAGAGGCCAGACCGAAAGGCATCCTCTTATAGCAGTACAGGCCCAAAAGGCGTGATAAACACAGTGAAATCCCTGCAATCCGCTGTCAAACGTATCTGGTGGTATGCACTGGCTAAATCCAAGGTGGTGAACGTGTCTGCCCCTTCAATACTGTTCAGCATTTCTGAGATAACAGGTAATGGGTACATATCTACTACAATGTTCTTGTTCACATGGTTTAGGTCTACACAGATTATTAATTTGCGATTTGTCTTCACCGCAATGACAATGGGGCTCACCCATAATGACGATTACATTTTTTTCGATCACGTCCTCTTGCTCGAGCCTGTTTAATTCCTGTTCCACATTATCTACCAAAGCAAATGGTATTGGTCTGGCTTTGTGGTGTGCTACTGGTATTGCTCCATGCTTAATCCCTATCTTGTGAGCAAAATATTTTAACAAACCTAAACATGATAAAAATACATCTTCGGAGTCACTCTCTGGCTCATTCACAGTTGCACATTCGTTGTTGCTTTTCACCAAACACACTAGCTCACTTTCACACGGGTCCAACCTTATGCGTAAAGCTGCCTAGTCTCTCCAACCAAGCACATTTACCCCTTTTTTCGCTACATAAATCTTCACTTGAGCTTGGCGGTCCTTAAATCGAGCAACGCTGTGGAACCATCCTGTAATGTGGATCCTCGATCCTTCGAACCCTCCAGGGTTTTTAATGTCCGGTGCCGCAAGCTTGAGTTGAGACCCTTGTGAGTCAGTCTCTCCCAAGTGTGATGATGGTATCGGGCGAACAGTTGTCCACAATGACCAAAAGCTTCCAGTTCTCTACTATGATCTCACATCATGGGCACTTTAATTCCCCTCCTGGTGGTACTCGAACTACCACTACTCTTTCTTCACCAGAATCTTCGTCTTCTTGCACCATTGACACTCTCCTTTTGTGCCTGCACACCACTGTGAAGTGCCCCCTTTTCCGAAACTAGCACATTTTTGCCCTATTGCAGGGCAGTTCCTTCAATAAGCGTAGTGTCCAAATCTGCCACCGTTAAAACATGTGTCCCCATCTCTGGGTTCTGAGGGATACGTCTTTACCCAAGGTCTTCTAGTATTTCCCTTCGCTTCGCTATGCTCCAGTCCTTTAGGTTTGTAGCTCCTACTATTGGAATCGTATGCTCGTTCTTGTCCTTCTTGATACGCACTGCCTTTACAGAGACTTGCTCTTCCAGGTCTTGTGCTGGCTTGATATTACTCTGTGCAGCGCTTTGATTTGCGTCTGACTTCTTATTATTCATTTCTCTGGAGCTTATTTGAGTATGTTCCACCCTTTTTGCTATGGCAACGGCTTCAGGCAGCAAAGGATTTCCTACCATCCAGAGTCTGTCCTGCATCAAGGAGTCCTTGTTATGAATGATTATCTGGTCCCTGATCAACTCGTGCAGGGTGATGCCTGTGTCAAATCGACATGTCTGGGCCAACTTCCTTAGGGCCGACACGTATTTCTCAATGGACTTTTTTTCATCTCTTTGTGCCCTGGTATAAAAGTTATATCTATTAATGGCCACATTTACTTCAGGGGCATAGTGCTTGTCAAGCTGCCTCAAGGCCTTCTCATGTTCATCTATATCACCTGCCTCGTTGTAAAGACTGGAGGGGGGTGTCTGTAATCCTGCTCTCTATATGGTAGAGGAGAGGCACAGAGGACCCCAGCCAAGATTCTCTATTATTGGTAACATAGTCGAACAATCAAGGCCTAGCTTCTCAGGAGGTGATGCAGGCTGGTTCTTAAGTACAGTGTAGTCCCCAAGCCCCCACAAAGGAATGTCCACACACTGTATTACTGAAAACACAGTCTTTATATAATTAATATTCAAGGTTATGTACACTATCACAATGACTCACTATGTGCTCAGAAAATCTACAACGGCAAATATATACAGTTCTAAGTGGTACCACAATTAGTATCAGATTTCATTAAAGTGCATCAACTGTACTCTGGTTAAATGTCACACAAATCAATTAATAAAGGTAACCAACAATAGACATAGGAGGAAAGCAGTTGGTTAGAACAATTGGCAGAATACCGACCTCTACCGTTAAACACAGTTCTGTGTGGAGATCCCCCCACCTGGGCAACCTGTAAAATAAAGAGATATAACAAGCCCAGTCCATATATTGTTCTACAAGTCTTATTTCCTTCTATAATGTTTCTACCCCCCCAATGTACCTGGTAGAGCAAAGATCTTCGAAGAGGCGTCGATGGATCCTTCTTGAGTGACTCCATTTAAAGCAGGAGCCACGGATCGTCGAGAGGCATCGAAGAAGGTGAACTTGGCATCGATGGCGTCAATGAAAAGTTCGAGGGTGCTGAGAACACAGCGTCGATCCAGGCGGTGCTCGTCGACGACGTCCTGCGAGGATGAGGTGTGCAGGGCACCTCGGCGTTGGATTGTTCAGGACCGCAAAGTGTTTCTGAAGATCTGTGGCTTTATGCCTATCCAGGTCAGAGGGCTGTTTCTCTAATAGGAAATAGCTGCTTCAGTGTGAATGGGATAGTTGTCATTAGATGATAGGATCTTTCTGCCTCTGCAGGTCAGAGGGCCATTTCTCTAATGGAAAATAGCAGCTTCAGTGTGAGTGGGCTAGTTCCCAGTATTATGCATGACTTGGCCACTAGGGGAGCAAAAAGGGGCATTTCTCAGGGTGGGCTGGCTAGTTCTCATTATTATGCAGGACTTGGCCACTAGGGGCATATAAGGGCCATTTCTCTAATGGGATCTAGCCTTCTCAGTGTGAGTGGGCTAGTTCCCATGATTATGCAAGACTTTGCCACTAAGGGAGCAAAAAGGGCCATTCTCTAATGGGAAGTAAGCTTCTCAGTGTGGGTTGGCTAGTTCCCATTGTTATGCAGGACTTGGCCACTAGGGGAGCAAAAAGGGCAATTTTTCTAATGAGAACTAGCCTTCTCAGTGTGAGTGGGCTAGTTCCCATTGGTTATGCAGGACCTGGCCACTAGGGGAGCAAAAAGAGTAATTTTTCTAATGGGAACTAGCCTTCTCAGTGTGAGTGGGCTAGTTACCATTACTATCCAGGACTTGGACACTAGGAGCAAAAATGGCCATTTCTCTAATGGGAGCTAGCCTTCTCAGTGTAAGTGGGCTAGTTCCCATTATTATGCAGGACATGGCCAGTAGGGGAGGAAAAAGGGCCATATCTCTAATGGGAACTGGTCTTCTAACTGTGAGTAGGCTAGTTTCCATTATTATGTAGGACTTGGCCACTAGGGGCAAAAAAGGGCCATTTCTCTAATGGGAACAAGCACACTGACACTGAAGTAGCTATTTCCCATCTGAGAAATGGCCCTAGCAACCAATGGTCCGTTTCTCGGATGGAAACTAGTATCAGCCCACTCTGAGTGGGCTAGTTCCCATTATTATGCAAGACTTTGCCACTAGGGGAGCAAAAAGGGCCATTCTCTAATGGGAAGTAAGCTTCTCAGTGTGGGTTGGCTAGTTCCCATTGTTATGCAGGACTTGGCCACTAGGGGAGCAAAAAGGGCAATTTATCTAATGGGCACTTGTCTTCTCAGTGTGAGTGGGCTAGTTACCATTACTATGCAGGACTTGGTCACTAGGAGCAAAAATTGCCATTTCTCTAATGGGAGCTAGCCTTCTCAGTGTAAGTGGGCTAGTTCCCATTATTATGCAGGACTTGGCCAGTAGGGGAGCAAAAAGGGCCATATCTCGAATGGGAACTGGTCTTCTAACTGTGAGTAGGCTAGTTTCCATTATTATGCAGGACTTGGCCACTAGGGGCAAAAAAGGGCCATTTCACTAATGGGAACTAGCCCACTGACACTGAAGCAGCTATTTCCCATTTGAGAAATGGCCCTAGCAACCAATGATCCGTTTCTCGGATGGGAACTATTATCAACCCTGCCGCATCTTCCACTTGTCAACTTCTGCCTGTCAAAGTAAGACTGTTCTAAACTAAGCCTCTCTGTGCATCTAATCTATGTAAAGAGGGCAGCCATCTTAAAAATGCAAATTTGAACGCTAAACTGTATCAAAATATTTATGAGCACCACTTGATAATATCTATAAAGAGTAATCTAAAGTGTATATCATGTATTTAAATATAATATTAGGGTACACCGCAAGTTATTAATACCATACATGCCAACATTACGACGTACCTGGGAGGGAGATTTCCCAAAGGAAATCGGGAGACATGCATTTTCCCATTGGAATGCATTGGGGCTACGGTTAGTTTAAGCAGGAGAATGTGAAAAATAGCAATATTTTTCACTGAAAAATCGGGACTCTCCCGCCTAAATCGGGAGGGTTGGCATGTATGATTAATACCTTTATAGCGTGTAATACTTTGTAAAATCTTTATAACATGTTTGACCGCATTTCCCGAGTATGGCAACTGAATCGCACTTCAAAATACACCCTTAAATGACGGCCTATGGATTGTTTCAGATCGTTCTCCCATAACTCTCCAAGTTTGACGCATTTCACACATGCGCTGGTGATTTGGTGACATAAAAGGTTTATCCTTGAGATTTAACTTAACCAGAGTTTCACATTATTGAGAACTACAGTGGCAAAGTACATCGCACGATGTGATTGCAGTGGGCGCCATATTGCTGGACATGACAGTTCAGTATGGTGCACAGGAAGGTAGAGGATTCTAAAGCTTGTGGACAATGATAGGCTGTATACAGTATCTTAAACTTACGGGAGCAACGAAACTAAGTGTAAAATGAAAATCTTGGGGTGGCCTAGATTGTCAATTATAAGTCAGGGGTACACAGGTTTTTTTTTAACATCTTAGCATGTGCCCAAGTTGTTGTGACTTCAATGAAGAGTAAGCGTCGTGAGTTAGTAAGGTTAGTTTCTTTATTCAGGAAATAGCCCAGAGCACACCTGCATCCGCCGCCCTCCAGCTCTCCTGCTCCAACTGACTCCCCACTCATCTCACCATTCTCAACCGAATCCCTCCGACACTTTCAACCACAAACACTCAAAACGGGCAGATGCAGGCAGGCGTCACACATACCCATTACAGCACAATCCCTCTCCCCTAGAACAATGAACAAATACAAAAGGAAAATTTGAAAAAACAAATAAATATAAGAAACACAACTCTAATCCATAATATAATCCCTGGACCATACAATACGTCTCCTGGTTCTAAAACTTTGCTCACACCACCACTCTCCACACTAACCACATCCATTTCCGCTCTCCTTCTCCCTAGACCAACCTCCAAACTTCAATCCATGTGCACTTCCTGCTTGAACAACTCAACAGCGTTTCTTCCCCATCACTAACCAACCCTTTCCTTCTTGCATGTAACTCCGACTCATCCCCTTGCCATATCCACTTGCTAATGCGATCTAGATTCCAGATGCTTCCACCTTGGACTCTGACTGCACGTTTAAACACCTCTACTACCTTCATTGGGTCAGAATATTTGGACTCCCCTTTCCTCACACACCTTCCCTTCTTTATCCTGACAAAATCACCAGGAACAATTTTCTGTCTAACAACTCCATCATAGTCTGCCTCATTTTTAGTGCTCACCTTCGCCCTCCTATGATTAACCCACTCAGGATTCAAAATCGTGTTGGGCTCTCTGGACCTCATCATTTCAAACGGTGACTTGCTAGTGTCCCTTCTAACACAATCCTACTACTCCATAACTTTTCCCGAAGGGCTTCCTCGATTTGCATATTGTTTCTTAACACTTGTTCTATGGACTCCACAATCACCCTTTTGCACCTTTCCACCAGGCCAATTGTTTGGGGATGGTAATATGCAGAGAACCTCCACTCAATCCCCATATGCTTGACAAAATCTCTCATCTCCTTGCTCTTGAATTGAACACCATTGTCACTTATCATAGCCCTAGGGTAACCCTCTCTCCTGAAAACCTGCAGCATGAAATTGATGATCGCATGCGTATTTATCTTGTTCACCAACTTGACCTCCATCCATTTGGAGCAATAATCTACCATGACCACTACAAACCTCTTTTAATTTGCTAGATTTTCATATGGCCCCACAATGTCAATGCCAACTAGCTCCCATGGCTGTTCAGTCTTATGTATACTTATTGGTGCATTCTTAAAAACTTTGCAACTTTTGTCACAGTTTTGGCAAGACCAACAATACCTTAAAAACCTTTCCACCATGATGTCAACCCCTGGCCACCAATACTTTACGCGCACATTACTCTTTGTACTTGAAGCACCAGGATGCCCTTGATGAGCCTTCTCCACCAATCCTTCTCCTCGCAAGCTCCGAGGCGGTATTAGCTTGTCCCCTCTCAACAACAACCATCCTCCAGAGAACATTAATCTTTTATTTCCCAGAACTGCAAACAATTTTCTTCAACTGCCCTCTGTCTGGTCAGCCATTCCTAGGGTATTCCATGACCTTAACTAACGTATGATCCTTCATGAGCTCCTGTAACCACTCTTCCCTTGATGTCACCTCAATCACTGCAGCAAATCCTTCTATATCCTCAACCTGATCCACCTCTGACCCATCCAATGGTAACCTTGACAGAAAATCTGCAACATGGTTCCTCTTGCCTGGAACATACTTCACTTCAAAATGGTAATCTTGGAGCTTCAGACTCAAACGAGCTAACCAAGGGGATACCTTGCACATGCCACGTACAGAAAGTACCTCCACCACAGGTTTGTGATCTGTGTGTACGGTGAGCTTGTTCTCCCACAGATACTTCCTGAAATAATCACCCAAACACAAGCCAACATCTCTCTCTCTATCACAGAGTATCTGCTTTCAATGTCTGTAATCGCCCTAGATGCATGACACATTATTTTCTCATGACCATTGCCCGATAATTGTGACAAAACCGCCCCCAATCCAATGCCACTGGCATCTACAGTTAGCCTGGTTGGTTTCCCGGACACAAAACCACCTAATTCTATGGACTCAAAAATGCCCTTGCTGATATACTCCACACAATTCTTGCACTCTTCATCCCAATCAAATTTTACATACTTTTTCAGCAACCTCCTCAATGGCTCAGTCATACTGGTGAAATTTCCCACAAACCTGTTATTGTATTTGCATAGCCGTAGAAATTATCTCAATTCGTCCTTGCTTTTGAGATCAGCCTATTCCTTAATCGCTTTCATGGCCTCCCCTTTTAGTTTATAACCATTTCCGTTGACAACGTGACCCAAATATTCAATTTACGCCATCTTGAATTTACATTTACTTTGCTCCACTTTGAACCCCTTATCACTTAGTCTGGACAACACTTCTCGTAACCTTCCATCATGCTCCCTTGCACCCTTCCCAAAACCAATAATGTCATCCTGATTGACCAAAGTTCCTTTGAGTCCCTTTAGCACATGAGACATGACCCTCTGAAATACGGCCGCCACAAAGGCTAGACCGAAAGGCATCCTCTTAAAGCAGTACAGGCCCAAAAGACGTGATAAATGCAGTGAAATCCCTGCAATCCGCTGTCAAACATATCTGGTGGTATGCGCTGACTAAATCCAAGGTGGTGAACGTGTCTGCCCCTTCAATACAGTTCAGCATTTCTGAGATAACAGGTAATGGGTACATATCTACTACAATGTTCTTGTTCACATCGCTTAAATCTACACAGATTATTAATTTGCCATTTGTCTTCACCGGAACGACCATGGGGCTCACCCATAATGACGATTACATTTGTTCGATCACGTCCTCTTCCTCGAGCCTGTTTAATTCCTGTTCCACATTATCTACCAAAGCAAATGGTATTGGTCTGGCTTTGTGGTGTGCTACTGGTATTGCTCCATGCTTAATCCCTATCTTATGAGCAAAATATTTTAACAAACCTAAACATGATAGAAGTACATCTTTGGAGTCACTCTCTGGCTCATTCACAGTTGTACATTCATTGTTGCTTTTCACCAAACACACTGGCTCACTTTCACACAGGTCCAACCTTATGCGTAAAGCTGCC
Source organism: Ambystoma mexicanum (assembly GCF_040938575.1). Classification (NCBI taxonomy): domain Eukaryota; kingdom Metazoa; phylum Chordata; class Amphibia; order Caudata; family Ambystomatidae; genus Ambystoma; species Ambystoma mexicanum. Next base: position 1,383,610,445 of record NC_090934.1, read on the forward strand.
TACCCTCTAACCAAGCACATTTACCCCTTTTTTCGCTGCATAAATCTTCACTTGAGCTTGGCGGTCCTTAAATTGAACAACGCTGTGAAACCATCCTGTAATGTGGATCCTCAATCCTTCGAATCCCTCCAGGGTTTTTTTATGTCTGGTGCCGCAAGCTTGACTTGAGACCCTTGTGAGTCAGTCCCTCCCAAGTGTAATGAGGGTATCGGGCGAACAGTTGTCCACAATGACCAAACGCTTCCAGTTCTCTACTATAATCTCACATTGTGGGCACTTTAATTCCCCTCCTGGTAGTACTCGAACTACCACTACTCTTTCTTCACCAGAATCTTCGTCTTCTTGCACTATTGACACTCTCCTTTTGTGCTTTCTCACCACTGTGAAGTGCCCCCTTTTCCGCAACTAGCACATTTTTGCCCTATTGCAGGGCAGTTCCTTGAATAAGCGTAGTGCCCAAATCTGCCACAGTGAAAACATGTGTCCCCATCTCTGGGTTCTGAGGGATACGTCTTTACCCAAGGTCTTCTAGTATTTCCCTTCACTTCGCTATACTCCAGTCCTTTAGGTTTGTAGTTCCTACTAGTGGAATCGTATGCTCGTTGTTGTCCTTCCTGATACGCACTGCATTTACAGAGACTTGCTCTTCCAGGTCTTGTGCTGGCTTGATATTACTCTGTGCAGCGCTTTGATTTGCTTCTGACTTCTTATTATTAATTTCTCTGGAGCATATTTGAGTATGCCCCACCCTTTTTGCTATGGCAACGACTTCAAGCAGCGAAGGATTTCCTACCATCCAGAGTCTGTCCTGCATCAAGGAGTCCTTGTTATGAATGATTATCTGCTCCCTGATCAACTCGTGCAGCGTGATGCCTGTGTCAAATCGACATGTCTGGGCCAACTTCCTTAGGGCCGACACGTATTCCTCAATGGACTTTTTTTCATCTCTTTGTGCCCTGGTATAAAAGTTGTATCTATTAATGGCCACGTTTACTTCAGGGGCATAGTGCTTGTCAAGCTGCCTCAGGGCCTTCTCATGTTCATCTCTATCGCCTGTCTCGTTGTAAAGACTGGAGGGGGGTGTCTGTACTCCTGCTCTCTATATGGTAGAGGAGAGACACAGAGGACCCCAGCCAAGATTCTCTATTATTGGTAACATAGTCGAACAATCAAGGCCTAGCTTCTCAGGAGGTGATGCAGGCTGGTTCTTAAGTACAGTGTAGTCCCCAAGCCCCACAAAAGAATGTCCACACACTGTATTACTGAAAACACAGTCTTTATATAATTAATATTCAAGGTTATGTACACTTTCACAATGACTCACTTTGTGCTCTGAAAATCTACAATGGCAAATATATACAGTTCTAAGTGGTACCACAATTAGTATCAGATTTCATTAAAGTGCATCAACTGTACTCTGGTTAAATGTCACACAAATCAATTAATAAAGGTAACCAACAATAGACATAGGAGGAAAGCAGTTGGTTAGAACAATTGGCAGAATACTGGTCTCTACCGTTAAACACAGTTCTGTGTGGAGATCCCCCCAGCTGGGCAACCTGTAAAATAAAGAGATATAACAAGCCCAATCCATATATTGTTCTACAAGTCTTATTTCCTTCTTTAATGTTTCTACCCCCCCAATGTACCTGGTAGAGCAGAGATCTTCGAAGAGGCGTCGATGGATCCTTCTTGAGTGACTCCATTTAAAGCAGGAGCCACGGATCGTCGAGAGGCATCGAAGAAGGTGAACTTGGCATTGATGGCGTCAATGAAAAGTTCGAGGGTGCCGAGACCACAGCGTCGATCCAGGCAGTGCTCGTCAACGACGTCCTGCGAGGATGAGGTGTGCGGGGTACCTCGGCTTTGGATTGGTCACGACTGCAAAGAGTTTCTGAAGAACTGTGGCCTGACAAGGGCATCGAGCCGTCGAAGTCTTTGGGGTCTTTGGTTGGTGGGAAACACACCGGCAGATTCTCATTGGCGCGTCAGCGTCCTTGACTTTCTCTGGCGGGATTAAGCGGTCAACGGTGTGGACAAGGGAGTCCTTCGATTCAACAGTCTTAGTCAAAGGAGTGGGTGGCTCCGGTCATCGGCGGCACGGCTTCAAGCGGTCCCCTCTTCTGGGCAACACGGCTTCGAAGGGCCTCCAGCGGTTACGGTGATACTCCGAACCCTGGTCGACAGCAATGGACTTTGACGGCGTCGATGTCCGGGTGGTTCACTTCGTTCTCCTCGGCTGTCCCCGTCTCTGGTCGGCAGCCTTTCGAGAGTCTGACTTCCAGGGAGCTTTGGAAAAGTTTGGCGGTGCTCGATGGTCCCTCGGAGCACAGGAAGAGGGCACCTAGCCAGGTCCTCTCTCGGATCAGTCCTCGATGAACTCGACAGCTTTCGGATCGGGTCAAAGGAAATGCAGCTGCAGTTCTTCTCCTTCCAGCTGGGTGTCGAGGATAAGCAGTTCCAGTTACTCTTCAAGTGTTGACTCAGATTCTGAACAATTTCCAGTGGTGAGAGGTCCCCAGATATACTATTCTGCCTCTCATCCACACTGCAGGTTCACATTCAGCAGCCAATCATACAGAAGGGCATTCATGCAGTCAGTCAGCCAATCAGGCATACAGTGCATTCAGGCCATACTCCTCCCTCTCAGACACTCACAACAAGGAATGTGTATTAGGACAAGTACCCAGCCATTCAACACTACACACTGCATTCATACCAGTTTTGGGCAGGGCTGTCTCAGTCTTTGTCTCTCATACCAGAAACCAGACACCCACAACATGAAGTGCATATTGGTCACACACTCCATTCACCCAGGTCCCACCCACAGGGGTGGGACCTTCCCAGGACTTTGGGAAAACAAGGTAACAGGCAATAGAAAGCAAGAGGCCACAGGGGCCATCTTGTTTCCTATCAGGAATCAACTGATTCCAATGGCAGGGCCTGGCTATTCCAAAATGGAGGATAATCAGAGCACCTGTCAAACTCAGCATGGATCTGCCACCAGCCCATACCCTGTTCTGTGGGCCACACACAGGTGCTCAAAAACATACACTAGGGGCAAAGGGTTGCACCCCCACCCATGGGTGCCATAAGGGTATCCCATGGGTTTGTACACCAAACCAAAATCAGGAAGAGATGCACTGCCAGGAGTCCCACATGGACTCCTGGGCAGAAAACAATGCAGAACACAAGTGAAAAAGGACTACAGGACAAGGACAGGGAGGCCCTGTCCCTCCAATGCATTTCCAGCATCACAGTCGCTCCTCCCCTAGACTGAGGTTAGGGTGCCTAATCTCCAACGAGATAGACCCCCTCATCCAGACGGTCAACATACCTTCTGGAAAGGCCATCTGCATTATCGGGACTCTTCCCTGGTCTATGCTCTATGGTGAAGTCTAGCCCTTGCAGGCTAATGGACCACCTGAGCAGTTTCGGGTTCTCACCCTTCAGTTGCATAAGCCACTTCAGGGGCTTATGATCTGTTTGGACCTTGAAGGTAGACCCTGTAAGGTAGGGCCTAAAACGCCTAAGGCTCCAAACTATCCTGAAACACTCCTTTTCAACAGTAGGCCACCTAAGATCCCTACCCTTAAGTTGTATACTGATGAAGATGATCGGATGTTCCCTCCCTTTGTCATCTAACTGGGACAAGACAGCTCCAATTCCGGTGTCGCAGGCATCCATCTGGACGATAAAGGGTTTGCTGTAGTCAGGCGCACATAACACAGGTGCCCTACACAGACTTTCTTTCAAGCCATCAAAGGCCCTCTGACAGTCTTCAGTCCAATTAACCTTCCTAGGCTGTTTGGGTGAAGTCAGAGCTGTCAGTGGTGCAGCTACGGTTCCATAATCCGCCATGAAATTACAATAATACCCAGTGAGGCCCAAAAAGGCTCTCACCTGGGTTTGAGTAGTGGGAGTCTCCCAGTCCTGTTCATCCTGTACTTTACTGAGGAGAGGTTGGATTTGACCCCCTCCTACCTCATGACCAAGATACGTGACTTTCCCCTGAGCTATATGGCACTTGCTGGCCTTGATAGTGAGGTTACCCCATTTCAAGGCCTGCAACACCTTATCCAGATGTGTTAAATGCTCTTCCCAGGTGGAACTGTAGACGACAATGTTGTCTAAGTAGGCCACACAAAAGGCTTCCAGCCCACTGAGCGCATGATTGACCAATCTCTGGAAAGTGGCAGGGGCATTCTTCAACCCAAAAGGCATGACCCTAAACTGGTAGAGTCCCTCAGGTGTTGAGAACGCCGTCTTTTCCTTGGCATGGTCCGTCAGAGCTATTTGCCAATAGCCTGAGGTAAGGTCAAAGGTGCTTACAAATTTGGCAGCACCTATGGTGTCCACGAGCTCATCAGCCCTGGGCAACGGGTGCGCATCAGTTTTGGTGACGGCATTGACTCCTCTGTAGTCCACACAGAACCTCCAATCCTTGGTACTTGCCTGGGAACTTGCCTTGGGGACAAGGACCAGGGGACTGGACCAGGGACTGGTTGAGGGTTCAATAACACCCAGATCCAACATCTTGGCGACCTCAGCCTGGATGTGGTTCTTAACTCTATCTGACATACGGTAGCACCGGCATTTGACAGGCACACTGTCACCAGTGTCAATTTCATGCCTACACCACGGTGTAAGGCCTGGTGTCAGTGAGAACAGAGAGGCATACTGCCAGAGCAAAGCCCTGCAGGCCTTCTGCTGCTCTGTAGTCAGATCGGGAGAGAGATGTACTCCCTCCGCTGAGCCATCCAGAGGGTTGCTATGCAGCAAATCAGGAAGGGGCTCACTCTAATCCTCTTCTTGCTCTGAAGCTAGCAAGAGACATGAGACTTCTGCTCGCCAATGGAAAGGCTTGAGCCTGTTAACATGGAATACCTGAGGGGCTACCCCCGGGGCTCCCATGTCAACCAGATAATTGACTTCGCCCATCTTGGAGATGATCCTGAAGGGTTCAGTCCACTTGTCTGCCAAAGCTCTAGGCTTGGTAGGCTCCATCACAAGGATTTCCTGTCCCGGAGTCCAATCTACTTGTGAGGCTTTAAGGTCATGCCAGTATTTATTCAGTTCCTGGCTGGCCTTGAGATTTGCTGTTGCCTGACCCATCATCTGTGTCATCCTCCATCTGAGGCCTAACAAATAGTCCCCCACTTGCTTGGCGGGACCTGGAGGGGTGGCTTCTAAATCTTCTCTGATCAAGGCAAGGGGCCCCCTCATGGGATGTCCAAAGAGTAACTCAAGGGGGCTGAAACCAACACTCTCTTGACATACCTCTCTGTAAGCAAACAGCAGGCATGACAGGAGGAGATCCAATTTCCTCCTTAGGGGCTCTTCTAAAGTGCCTAGCATGCCTTTGAGAGTTTTATTAAATCTCTCAACCAGACTATTGGTCAGGGGTGGTAAGAGGTGGAGAACTTATAGGTTACCCCGCACTCTTTCCACATGGTTTTCATGTAACTAGACATGAAGTTGGACCCTCTGTCTGAGCCAACCTCCTTAGGGAATCGAACCTGGGTGAAAATGCTCAGGAGAGCCCTGGTAACCACCTTGGCAGTAACAGTCTGAAGGGGTATAGCCTCAGGGTAGCTGGTGGCATGATCAACCAGGACCAGGATGAACTGATGTCCACCTGAAGTGGGAGGGTCAAGGGGACTGACAATGTCAGTGCCCACCCTCTCAAACGGTGTGCCAACCACTGGCAATGGCTGCAGTGGGGCAATGACACTGCCTCCAGTCTTGCCAGACAACTGACAAGTTGGGCAGGTCCTGCAGTGGGTCTCCACTTCTACTCCCATCCGATCCGAGGCCAGAAGAAATGGGCAGAGAGCCTCTGCTTAGTCTTCTTGGTACCAAGATGACCAGCTAAGGGCACCTCATGCACCAACTGCAGTAGGAAGGGCCTGTAAACCTGGGGTACCACCAACCTCTTGAGGGCAGCAGGTTCAGGCTTAGTGGGCTCACTAACAAGGGGCTCACCCTCCCAATAGATCTGGAATGTCCTAGGCACTTCTCCTTGTGCCTGGGACAGGGCCTGTTTCCACAGACCCTCGAGTCTGCCCGGGAGGGTCCCCCTTCAGCCAACAGGCATTGAAGGTCGGGGTGGTCCTCCGGGTTGGGAACCTCTCCCACAGGAGAGTCTTCTGTCTCTTCTCCCTCAGGAGTTGAGTTTGGGTGTTCCACTGGACCCAGCCCATCCGGAGCATGGATCCCAATGGGTGCTGTAGGAACAGCAGGAAGAGAAGGAGCCCCCCTCGCAGAGGTGGCCTTCTTGTTCTTCCTTCTTCTTGCCTTAGGCCTTGCCTTTAGCTCGGGTACCTGATTCACAGCCAGACCCTGTGTCACCTGTGACCTAGTGACTGCAGCAGCAGTCAGGGGGAGACCATCCGAGATCAACCCCAACTCTACTAGATCATTTCCTAACAGAATGTTAGCAGGGACATTGTCCTGAACCAGGACAGGAAGCTTTGCTGTCTCGTCTCCAATCATGAGTGTGACTAAGGCTACAGACGATAATTTAGGAGGCCCACCAGCTAACCTGGTGGTTCTCAGAGGAGCACCTACATAGTCCTCTGGCTTGAGCAGGGTCCTGTCCACCACTGTCACGCTTGCCCCAGTGTGTCTCAAACCAGTAGAAGGCTGCCCATTCAAGAGGATACTTCTCAAAAACCTACGGGTGTTCTGTGGGATAGTCGCCAGTACTTCTGCGTACTGGTCCCAGGCTCCAAGGCACACTAAGGAAATCTCTACAGGAGCACCAAATGTGATTCCTGCAGAGGAGGGGAGGACAGTGGCCTCCACCTTAGACATGGGTTAAGGGTAGTTCAGGCTGACAGCCTGTACTCCAAGTGCCTTACCTTTACACTTTTAGTCACCCTTCTTGTGATCCAGAGCCCCACATTCCCAACAGGTGCCAGGAATGCAGGGTACGGTACTGGAACCACCGGGAGCCTGCTTTGCAGCTAGTTGACCACTACTCTTAGTCCCACCCACAGAAGACTTATCCCCACTAGATTTGTGGGTCTTAGGAGGGGAAGGTTTTGGTTTACCTGACTGTGACTGCTTTTGGGACTCCAAACACACACCAGCCGTTGCCAGCTGATTACCCTATGTTGCACTCCTAATAGGACAAAAGTCCCTGTCGTTATTTTTAGTGTCTCGTGAACCCAATCCCACTCCAGCCAGGAGAAGTTTTGAGTCATGAGAGACCACAATCTAAATTTAGTTATAATGTCACCAGCATTCACTGTCTTCATTAGCTATTCATATAATCAACAAGATATGCATAACATCTGTCTATCTGCTCGTCTACAGAGAAGCACCACAAAGCTGAGACAGAACAGTTTTATAAACAGATACAGTGTTTTTATATATAGGTTAGTCAATTTAACCAAAAATGCATTCAAATTAACAACCACACCATTAATTAATAGTGTGGAAGTCATTAACAACAAAAGTAGTAGTACATTGACAATATTCTGGGGCAATGACAGTATTCTGGGCTGAATCACAGTCCTCAAAAGCACCCAAATGTACTCAGAAGATTATTCATGAAGTAACACATTAAATTAAATAGGGAATTCATATGTGGCTAAGTACAACAAAGTAACCACATAGGCTCGATTGTCCATCTGGGCAGTATAATTCTTTCTGCTCAGAGTCTCCTAAAACACAACCATGTGTGCCGACGCGTTTCGGATTATGCAACAATCCTTCTTTAGGGCGGGGTGTGTAATAGTTTCAAAATTGTTCATTAATTCCTACAAAAGGAAATGATAACCTAATTATTCCTCTATGCCAACTGAGAGATTTCATTAGTAACTCTCAAGGAAAAAGTGAAACTAACCTCATTCTTGTGTATGTAGCAAAAACCGGAGTCAACCTGTATGGTAAAATGTGCAAGAGTGCATTGTAAAGATTTATTCTCAAACATGATTCATCTTTTCGAATAATATAGTTAGAGTTTAGTGTACTCACCTGGAAGGAAGAAAAGTGCCTCTCCCCGGGTGAAATAAATGGTGATGAGCTGGGTTTTCCAGTGGGCAATGGCTAAAGGCAAGAAGAGATCAGATGTGTGCCCTTAATGTGTTATCGAAATTGTCACCCTGCACTTGTAACAACATTCAGGTAAGTAAAATAAAGGAATAACTATATCCCTTGCCCTTGGGAGAGCCTATCGAAATGACCCGAATCAATCATACTACTTGGTGTTTTAATAATATAAACTGTACTTCTGAGCGTCAAAACGGGCATACACCGTGGTGCAGTCCATGTCTGGCTATACACACTACGTTCCTCCCCAGTTGTTAGACTGTGATTAAGCCAGTACCCCAATAGGGATACGGCCCTTACGCGGGTTGAAGATTACAAGCAAACATAAAGTTAAAGGCTAACACAGGCTCTCCTGTGTCAGTGTGCTGAAACGACACCCGTACTGGTTGAAAATTACATATACACAAGAGCATGTTGGCGCTCAGAAGCCCTCTCTAGTGGTCCAATTCCGTAGTGCACGTCATACTGAGCACAGGGCTATAACAACTAAGGGTATCTCGTTAAAGACACTCACCATTCAGAGATACGCAACTTCCAGTTCAACCGAGCACCCCGTCGCTAAAGACGCGCTGCTCGTGACTGTTCTATTTACATGGTCGTCATGGAGGCGGCGCGCATGCATGCCTCGGCTCCAGACTTCCATCTTAGTGTGGGACTCGGCGACGGCAGTGCAAGACTCGCAGAACGCCCATCCCACATGCCTCCGCTCATTATTCTGCCCTAATCATGTCCAGGTGTGAGCAGAAATCCCATTCATTGTGGAGATAAGATCTAAATGGCATGACTTGTGGCACGTCAGTATGCGCGTGTCCAACGGTGGACAGTGGGCTAAGTGTTACACCTCAGTGTTATCACAAGTATATTTACAGCCGGTCCTTAAGGGAGTACAAGCTGGGAAAGTGAAGGTGTCGCTATACCTATGCGTAAAGTAGTGTTTATAAAGGTGAAAACCACCCTGAACGATTCAATATGGAAGGAACTGGAGAGGGGAGGGAGGGGGGGGGAAGGAGGGATGTAAGAGAGGGGGGGGGCATCGCGACAGTGAATACCCCGAGGTGCCCCCACCTATCACTGTCATTTCAGATGAAATAATCAAGGATTAAATACTTTAAGGCGGGAGAAGGGGCAAATAGCAGTGATATACTGCCCTATGCCCCAAACTCCTGCAAGGTAGTCAGGGTGGCCATAAGGTGAATATGGTGTGATCCGGGTATCCAGTCACTCCCATCACCTTAAGGGACACCCCATTAGTGTAGTAAAGTAATTAAAACTCACACCAAGTCTCATTTTATATTGGCATGTCTCAGGCAAAGAACCCTTCCAAGCATGTTCAGTTTGTCCTGCGGTGTCAATACCGCTCACATTCGAATTAGTCAGTCTACTGACTATCTGTTACCAGGCTCAACAGCGAACTCCCGGTGCCTCTGCCGTTCACAATCTGGAAAACCACCACAAATATCACCGATAAACAGTTTGTAGATAGATTTTTACACACCCAAACTCATAAATTCAATCCATAATCGGAAATCATGTTTAAGATCTGGCCTCAAAAATAATGCAGAGAGTGCATAGAGGCACATTCATTAACAGGCACGTCCTTGCCAACTATTATTGACAGTCTATAAGCAACTTAACACAAATGACTAAAAGCACAAAAGAAAACCTTAAAGAAAACACATGAGATCGAATTCACAATTCATTCCTCTTGGGCTCAAACAGTCCAAAAGATCAATCCAAGCCATCTCCTTCTGGAGTAATCTCTTATGGACATCTCCCCCTCTTGGTCCCACTCTAACTTGTTCTCAGATCATACACTTAACCTGGGCAATACTATGTTTTGCTTCTAGGAAGTGCATTGATATTGGGGATCTGAGACTTTTTGTCCGAATATTGGACTTGTGCTCGGTCCAGCGTAATTTCGCTTTTCTCATGGTGATCCCAACATAATAGAAACCACAAGGACATTTCAGGGCATAGACCACATTTGAGGAATCACAGGTACATGAATGTTTCAATGTGACGGGTTTCCCTGTGTATGGGTGTGAAATTGTGTTGCCTGGAAGGATATTACTGCAATGCTGGCAGTTATGACAGGGTTGAGTTCCCTTGTATTGAGTCTGAGCCACTTGAGGTGATGAAAGGTCCGCTCTGACCAAACTGTTGCTTAGGGCACTGCTATTCCTGTAAGCAAAGATTGGCAGCTGTTAAAAAAGTGTATGTGTAGAGGGGTCCATTTGCAGCATTGGCCAATTTCTTTGAATGATGTTCCTGATTTTTTTGCTTTGAGCGGAATATGTGGTAACACAGACCATAGAGTCATCTTTGTTCCTTTCTTTAAGTTTCAGTAGAGTCTCTCTCTCTATAGTCGCCACTTTCTCCTCAATCTGAGCTAGGGCGATGGGATTGTAGCCTCTTTCCATAAACTTGTGCCGTAAGGATGCAGATTGTCTCACAAATTCGGTATCTTCTGAGATATTTCTGCGATACCGTAAAAATTGACTCAGGGGGACACTATCAATTGTCCTGCGAGGATGAAAACTCGTTGCCAGTAATAGGCTGTTTCTGTCACTAGCTTTGGTGAAAACATGTGTTTCCAAATTCATCCCTTTCACATATACTTCTACAACCAAGAAATGAATTGAGGTTTTACTGGTGTCCGTTGTAAATTTGATCCTCGGGTGCATTTCATTCATCATACTGAAGATTTCCTGTAGCTCTTCATCCTGTCCTGACCAAATACCGAACACGTCATCAATGTATCTTACAAAAATGGTTAGATGACGTAACCATCTTGCTGATGTAAGGACGTGTTCTGTCTCCAAGTGATACATATAGGTATTCGCGTAGGCTGGGGCCATAGCGGCCCCCATGCTGGTTCCTGAGACTTGCAAAAAGAACCTGTCTTGAAATCTAAAGAAATTGTTCATTAGAACTAATTTGAGCAATGTCAACAAAAATAGCTGGTCCCCCTGACAGTTGTTGGAGTTTAGTAGTAACTATTCAACAGCCTTCAGCCCCGCCTCATGTGCAATGTTTGTATAAAGAGATGTTATATCCATTGTAAACAGGGTGTCTCTTCCTTTGACGAACCTAATCTCTTTGAGTTTTTTCAAGAAGTCAGTGGTATCCTTAATGTAGGTCGGGGTTTCCTGTATAAGGGGTTGTAAGATCTTATCCAGATATTTGGCCAACGGTTCCAAGATGCTGTCAGTTGCAGCTATAATGGGTCTCCCAGGAGGGTCTACAAGTCTCTTGTGAATTTTGGGGAGGATGTATATTACTGGAGTGATAGGGTGTGTCTTTTCCAAGAATGTGCGTGTTTTTTCTGAGATAACTTCTCTTTTTTCAGCTTCATGCAGGACCTCCTTTATCAGATTTCTCACTTGTTCGGTTGGATTGTAATTCACTTCCTGATAAGTTTCTCGGTCTGCTAATTGCCGTTCGATTTCTACAATGTATTTGGTCTTATCCATGAGAACAAGGGCTCCTCCCTTGTCTGCAGGTTTGAAGATGATCTCACTGTTGTCAAGTAACTTTTTAAGCGTTTGTCGTTCGATTTTAGTGACGTTTCTTCTTTCATTAGTTCTAAAAGGAATTTGCTTAAATTGGTCCAACACTGTTCTTTCAAACACCGTCAAAACGTGATTGTTGATAGGAGGATTGAACACACTCTTAGGTGCAAATTCAAGAAATTCTGAAGTTTCTCTAGTGTCTTCATCTTCTGCGTGTTCATTGAAGAAAACTTTTAATTTCAATTTCCTCATTAGCTTAAAGAAATCGATCTTTTCTCTCAGAAGATTGGTATTGTATTGTGGTACAAAACAGAGACCTTTATGAAGAACTCTTGATTCCATGCGTGACAATGGATATGATGAGATGTTCACCACTATATCTTTTTCCCGGTCTGTTTCTTCCTCTCTGATTTTTTTCTTCCCTTGTCCCCGTCTGGTTGGTCTTTTTCTAAAAAAGGAACTGTCCTAGGGACGTTCCCCTCAGTTTCTGAGGTCGAGGGTGTTGGTATACTTGTGTCTGTGGTTACTTCAAGCTCCGCACTGGATGCTTCTGACGAGGTGTTATCAGCGCTTGAAGGTCCCGCTCTGGGAGTTCGTTGTTGAAAAGGTCTAGGGATCTTCTGACCGTAATACTCTTGCCAGGTATAAACGATATCCAATTTATAGTCCTGGGTGTCGCGTCTAAATTTACGTATCATTTTGTTTTCCAGTTCTTGTTTGTACTTAGCTAATTTCTCATTCGTTTCCTCCAAGACTTGTTTAAGCTGGTCTGCAGAGAAGCTTTTACTGAGAGTACCTTTAATGGTCTCAATTTCTTCATCAAGGGTTGTCAAATTGTGAGAAAGCTCTTCGATCATCAGTAAAATGAGGTCCAACAAACACTTATTGAGAATTTGTCTCAATTTCTTCACAAAATTAGGACTTTCCTTGCACAAGGTAGGCTCTAAATTCACTCTTAATCCTCTCGGAATTCTTTGTGCTTTGTAGTAATGTGCTAATGTAGTTGCGTGTAGCTTCAGGTTTATTTCTCTGCGTATTTTCCACTCAGGTTGCTTGATGAGCTTGCGGTTTGTCGGATGAGATCAGCTCATCACCTGTCGACTTAATGAGGCTTAAAACCCATTTGGCTTCTTCCTCGCTAAAGCCCAATGACTCGGCTCTGTTGTTAGTGGTAGCATCAATTTCTGCAAAGGACATGGTCCTATGTTAAAGTGTAGTTCGGTGTAAAGTTTAATAACTAAATGTAAGTCAATAAGTGAAATTCAATAAAGAGTGTGCACTCCCTGATTGTGGCCACCGTAGCAAAATGAGAACAAAGTATATGGTGGGAGGCACAACCGTGTCACAAAGTGTATATTTAGGTCATTTCGCAAGGATATGGTTATTATGCTTCAGGGAGTTCATATAAAGCTTCAGGTGCAGCAGGGAGAATCTCGAGGCGACTCGAGATTAAAAAAACGAAACACCAAACACACACCAGCCTTTGCCAGCTGATTACCCTATGCTGCACTCCTAATGGGACAAAAGTCCCTGTGGTTATTTTTAGTGTCTCGTGAACCCAATCCCACTCCAGCCAGGAGAAGTTTTGAGTCATGAGAGACCACAATCTAAATTTAGTTATAATGCAACCAGCATTCACTGTCTTCATTAGCTATTCATATAATCAACAAGATATGCAGAACATCTGTCTATCTGCTCGTCTACAGAGAAGCACCACAAAGCTGAGACAGAACAGTTTTTTAAACAGATACAGTGTTTTTATATATAGGTTAGTCAATTTAACTAAAAATGCATTCAAATTAACAACCACACCATTAATTAATAGTGTGGAAGTCATTAACAACAAAAGTAGTAGTACATTGACAATATTCTGAGGCAATGACAGTATTCTGGGCTGAATCACAGTCGTCAAAAGCACCCAAATGTACTCAGAAGATTATTCATGAAGTAACACATTAAATTAAACAGGGAATTCATATGTGGCTAAGTACAACAAAGGAACCACATTGGCTCGATTGTCCATCTGGGCAGTATAATTCTTTCTGCTCAGCGTCTCCTAAAACACAACCATGTGTGCCGACGCGTTTCGGATTACGCAACAATCCTTCTTCAGGGCGGGGTGTGTAATAGTTTCAAAATTGTTCATTAATTCCTACAAAAGGAAAGGATAACCTAATTATTCCTCTATGCGAACCAAGAGATTTCATTAGTAACTCTCAAGGAAAAAGTGAAACTGACCTCATTCCTGTGTATGTAGCAAAAACCAGAGTCAACCTGTATGGTAAAATGTGCAAGTGTGCATTGTAAGGATTTATTCTCAAACATGATTTATCTTTTCGAATAATATAGTTAGAGTTTAGTGTACTCACCCGGAAGGGTGGTGCAGTCCATGTCTGGCTATGCACACTACGTTCCTCCCCAGTTGCTTTTGGGACTCCTCAGCTTTCTAAGAGATCTCCTTTTCTTTGTCCTTGTCCTTCCCACTGGAGTCCTTAGGGTACAACCGGTGGGAGACCCACTTGTCAGCCAACCTAACCAGCTTAAAGGGATTTAAAATGTTCTGGTCAGCAACATACTGACGCAGCTCTGGTGAACAGGCTTCAGAAAAATGCTCAAAAAACAACAGGTGGGACAATTCAACAAAAGTTTTCACCTTGTAACCATCAATCCACCCCATCATGTTCATGTGTGCAGCACTCACCCAGTCAACCCAAGACACAGTCTCTCCTTTCTTAAAATCCCTGAACCTTTTAAGGTATTGGGTAAATGTCTTGCCAAACTTGGCAATCAAAGCAGACTTCATACACTCACACTGACCCCTTTCTTCCGCACTCAGTTTCAGAATACAGTCATATCTAGGCTGAGGCACTCTGCCTAACAAACACTTAGCCCAATCTCTCTTATCTACAGCATGAATTGCACACGCCATGTCAACTGCTTCAATCCATTGGAGGATATCTGAACCCTCCACAAACATACCAACCAAATCTTTCATAAACTTGGTTGCTGGGGACCTGACACTCTCAACTGGTTTAGCTGAAGTCTCCACTCTAGCTTTCTCTAGCTGGATTCTCTGACATTCAGTGTCCTTGTCTTTGAGTTCAAGATCCCTATTCTTGAGTTCCACTTGCTGTGCCAGCTCCGCTTTCTTAAGCTCAGCTTCTATTCCCAACTAGCGGTATTCAAAGGCTAATTTCATCCTTAACAACACAAGTTCCAAGGAATTGCTGGGGTTTGGAACAGAGGCAGCAGGAATGGTGGCATTCCCACGGACAGATTCAGCAACAACCCCAGGGGCAGAGTCCTCATTGGTTGCATCCCCCCTTCAAGAGTTTCACAATCAGTCTGGTAGTTCACCAGGGCAGCTATCAGCTCAGCCCTAGACTTTTCCACAAAGTCTAACTCCCTGGCTTCACAAGCACTCTGGAGAGCCTCTAAGCTCATCCTAATCAATTTACCATTTGCAATAGACTCCATTGCTTGTAATGCAGTTATCTTGTACACAACTAAACCTTAATTTAACAAAGTGCAGATATTTTCTAAGTGGCCGGTTATACACTGATTCTTAAAACCATAAGCATCCCACCGCTGCCACCAGTGTAAAGACTGGAGGGGGGTGTCTGTACTCCTGCTTTCTATATGGTAGAGAAGAGGCACAGAGAACCACAGCCAAGATGCTCTATTATTGGTAACGTAGTCGATCAATCAAGGCGTAGCTTTTCAGGAGGTGATGCAGACTGGTTCTTAAGTACAGTGTAGTCCCCAAGCCCCCATAAAGAAATGTCCACACACTGTATTACTGAAAACACAGTCTTTATATAATTAATATTCAAGGTTATGTACACTATCACAATAACTCACTTTTTGTTCAGAAAATCTGCAATGGCAAATATATACAGCTCTAAGTGGTACCACAATTAGTATCAGATTTCATTAAAGTGCATCAACTGTACTCTGGTTAAATGTCACACAAATCAATTAATAAAGGTAACCAACAATAGACATAGGAGGAAAGCAGTTGGTTAGAACAATTGGCAGAATACTGGCCTCTACCGTTAAACACAGTTCTGTGTGGAGATCCCCCCACCTGGGCAACCTGTAAAATAAAGAGATATAACAAGCCCAGTCCATTTATTGTTCTACAAGTCTTATTTCCTTCTATAATGTTTCTACCCCCCTCCCCCAATGTACCTGGTAGAGCAGAGATCTTCGAAGAGGCGTCGATGGATCCTTCTTGAGTGACTCCCTTTAAAGCAGGAGCCACGGATCGTTGAGAGGCGTCGAAGAAGGTGAACTTGGTGTTGATGAAAAGTTCGAGGGTGTCGAGACCACGGCGTCGATCCAGGCGGTGCTCGTCGACGGCTTCCTGCGAGGATGAGGTGTGCAGGGCACTTCGGTGTTGGATTGTTCAAGACCGCAGACCGTTTCTGAAGAACTGTGGCCCGACAAGGGCGTTGAGTTATCAAAGTCTTTGTGGTCTTTGGGTGGCGGGAAACCCACTGGCGGATTCTCCTCTGCGCATCAGTGTCCTCGACTTTCTCCGGCGGGATAAAGCGGTCGACGGTGCGGACAAGGGAGTCCTTCGATTCAACAGTCTTAGGCAAAGCAGAGGGCGGCTCCGGTCGTCAGTGGCACGGCTTCAAGCAGTCCCCTCTTCAGGGCAACATGGCTTCGACGGGCCTCCAGCGGTTACGGTGATACTCCGAACCCTGGTCGACGGCAATAGACTTCGACGGCGTCGATGTCCGGGTGCTTCACTTCGTTCTCCTCGGCAGTCCCTGTCTCCGGTCGGCAGCCTTTCGAGAGTCTGGCTTCCATATAGCTTTGGCGAAGGTTGGCGGTGCTCGATGGTCCCTCGGAGCACGGGAAGAGGGCACCTAGCCAGGTCCTCTCTTGGATCAGTCCTCGATGAACTCGGCAGCTTTCGGACCGGGTCGAAGCAAATGCAGCAGCAGTTCTTCTTCTTCCAGCTGGCTGTCGAGAATAAGCAATTCCAGTTACTCTTCAATTGTTGACTCAGCTTCTGAACAATTTCCAGTGGTGAGAGGTCCCCAGATATACTATTCTGCCTCTCATACACACTGCTGAGTCACAATCAGCAGCCAATCATACAGAAGGGCATTCATGCAGACAGTCAGCCAATCAGGCATACAGTGCATTCAGGCCATACTCCTCCCTCTCAGACACTCACAACAAGGAATGTGTATTGGGACAAGTACCTAGCCATTCAACACTACACAATGCATTCATACCAGTTTTGGGTATGGCTGTCTCAGTCTTTGTCTCTCATACCAGAAACCAGGCACCCACAACAAGAAGTGCATATTGGTCACACACTCCATTCACCCAGGTCCCACCCACAGGGTGTCCCCACAACATATAGTCACTGGTAAGGCTCCAGACAGTTCGGCCTGGACTTCCCAACAACACCATATATGGAACATCCTGTCATGATGCATACTCCCGGAGAGCCAGTCCAAGACCGGCAGCCCCGGAAGCACACATCAGGTACCCAAGGGAAGGTCCAGCAACCCCAAATAGGGGCCCTGGGCCGTAGGCGCCAGGCTCATAAAGGGAGTGCTTTTGGTGGACTTACCTGATGCAGACCATGCTGCCAGATCCAGACCTCTTTGAGGCCTGAAAGGAACTACTTTACCTGTGGGACTATTTTGCCACTCGGGCGTGGTCAGGAAAGGATACATACCTGATTGGGGAAGGATACATACCTGGGACTTCTTTGGAGGCTATTTAAGCCACGCCCAGACAGCAGCTCACGCTTCGCGTTGCTCTGCTCCTAGCAGCTGGACGCTCACTGTGTCTGCTCCTACATCCTGACTCCAGCCACGCCTGCTTCAGTCCTGGAACACCTAAAAGGAAGAAGAGAGGAAGAGAAGGTGAATAAAGGACATTACCTGATATTGCATGGGATCCGGAGCCAACACGCCGACGATCCTAAAGGAAAAGGCATTATTCTTGGATTCCTCGCGTTGCTCGTTGCAGCGCTGCGCTCAACTCACCTGTCCACAAGGAATTCCGTACTCCTTCGACCATCCGCACGTTCCGCTGCATTCCAGCACCTAGGAAGGAAAAGAGAAGAACAAAAGGTGAGCCAGAGAAAACATTGGGAAAAAACTGATTTGCCAGAAGGCTTACCTGGAGATTGGTGGGGGAGAATCCTTCCTCATCTCGGGTCGGCATGCCTTTTGGCAGTACCGCACCCCTGCCCCTACGGGGAAAAAAGAACACGCGCATTAGTGGGTGAACATACAGACATTAGAAAAACCACCCCAACATAAGTTCACCTGAATTATCCACAGCGAATTGTCTTCTCTACGTGGAATCTTCGCCCTGCACCTGCGCTAAAAGACTAAAAGCAGTCCATTGAAAATAAAGGCCAACAAGAAAGGGAGAACAACCCTTGAACTTGATAAGTCATATACTTACGAAAGCACCTTATTCATCCAAAAAACCGGTGAAGCAACTGGACCTGAGTGCCCGTCCGATAACCAGTGAAGTAACTGGATTCTACCGCACCCCTGCACCAGAAAGCAGGATGGAGAGCTTGTCATTTCAAATCTTAAGGTGAGAATTAACGGGAAGGTTCAGTGGTGGTTGAAGAGAGAGTAAAAGGGGAAAGGAGGGGTTCGACTCGTCACTCCGCAGGTGATTAAAATCCTTTTCCCCATCTACAGAAAGATCTTCCTATGCATCAGACAGGCGAGGTTTGGGGGTCTGGCCCAGTCGGTGTTCCGAGTCCTGCGCATCACCTTAGAAGAGGCCGCAGCAGCCCAGACCTGGTCAGTGTCTCCGTGGGAGTCAGGTGAGCGTTACACTTCCACCCAACAGCCAGTCAGGGGGAAGGGACAGAGCCAGGGCTTCCCAGGACTTTGGGAAAACAAGGTAATAGGTAATAGAAAGCAAGAGGCCACAGGGGCCATCTTGTTTCCTATCAGGAATCAACTGATTCCAATGGCAGGGCCTGGGTATCCCAAAATGGAGGATACTCAGAGCACCTGTCAAATTCAGCATGGAGCTGTCACCAGCCCATCCCCTGCTCTGTGGGCCACACACAGGTGCCCAAAAACATACAGTAAGGGCACAGGGTTGCACCCCCAGCCCAGGGGTGCCATAAGGGCATCCCATGGGTTTGTACACCAAACCAAAAACAGGAAGAGCTGCACTGCCAGGAGTCCCACGTGGACTCATGGGAAGAAAACAATACAGAACACAAGTGTACAAGGACTACAGGACAAGGACAGGGAAGCCCTGTCCATCCAATGCATTTCCAGCATCACACTCGTCTCCTGAAAGTTCTGGTAGCGCTCTGTATTTCCTTTGCCTTTCCAATCCCAGGGCATTGGGCAATAATAACTTCTTTTTTTGAGGCGACAGGCCTTCATGCTCCACAGTCTTTATATAATTGATCCAGAATTCTTTCCATTCAGGCCATACCACAGCTGGCTGACCCGGGCCTGGGAGGAAACTTGCAGGTGGCTGTAATGTTATACCTTGCATGGTGCTTTTGAAATGTAAATTCTCTTGCTCTGTGTCTACTCCATAATATAACAAATGTCCTAATGTGATTGATGTTGCCTTGCCAAAAAAAACAAAAACAAAAGGGTGCTTAGAGGCTGATTAAATCACTGCCATGAGGATTACCGCCTGGCTCTCCATCCGAGTACAAAATGGTGTTGTGTCACGTGACGCTTGGGTCCTTTGTTCTAATGTCCAAACAAATCTTTCCTCTACATGCTTACAGCGCGTATGTAATCATTGAGGGCTCCACTGTGCGCTTCACTCTCTGCAAACATACCGGTTAAATGTGGAGATGCACCATCCATCAAATATATCTGCACAGGAGAATTCAAATCCCCCAGAGCTCCAGCTCTTGTATCCTTCATACGTGGGTTCAGAAATCACTGGGCTATCCTCATCTCCAACTGTTCTGACTTCAATGATGAGGAAGCGTCGTGAGTTAGGAAGGTAAGTTTCTTTATTCCGGAAATTGGCAGGTTGATACATTGATTCTATTGTTACAGAGTGACTCTCCCATGTGTGTTTCCCCTTTAAGGGGATGTATCCCTCCCACGTGTATTGCCCTTTTAAGATGGGCCATGACTGCATCCAGTGGAGAGCATTGCTATGGTGCTCCGGTCAGCTTTGAGCAGAAATAAAGTCAAAGAAGTGTGGGCCAGTAGATAAGTGGATGCTCCAGTCCGGAGTGAAGGACTGGAGGAGAGAGCCCCATGGAAGAAGCGCTACACGCTATCAGGTGATCCGAGAGATTGACTACCACCACGCACCTGGGATGCAGGCCAAGTCCTGCACTGCCAGCCGGACAAGAACCCGGGCACTGCACCAGCGGTCAAAAGGCAAGGCCAACAAGAATGGAAGCAATCATCTCCCGGCACGGTGCCATCAGGAAAGCAGGACACCCTGCCATGGAAGTCCCCTTGTCACAGAAGCTACCCTGCCTGCCCTACAAGTGGTCTCAACACCATGCCACTAATGTCCCCTACTGTTCCATCTGAGGACCAGGGAGCTAGTGGCCCAGACTGCCTACCACTGATGACACCCTGGCTGCCTGCCACCAACGTCACCCGGCATGCCATCATGTTGAAGGACCAGGCCGACATGGGCTTGGGGGAGATATCTACCAGCCCCCTGAGTTCAACCAACAGCTGAGGTCTGACCAACGAACACGGGTGGCCCTGACACCCGCGGTGAGGACGCGGTACCCTGGGCAAGGTAAGGGTTGCAGCTCCTCAGGAGTGCTTGTGCGCCCTCATGTGCCACTGGAGAGCAGCATGTTGCGGACTGGAGGAACATCGCCGAAAAAGGGGTGTGAATGATATGCCAACCCCCCATACCTTGTAAGCAGTACGTTGAGCAGCCTGGATGCCCAGCGAGCTGTGTCTTGCGGCCCTGTTCTCAACATCAAGGGACTGTGCCGAAGTGGCCCCTGGCACCTGCCAGTTGAGGCTTTTCCGGTTTTTAACTATACCATCAATGGACCCGGGGAAGTGACTCCTGAACGGGCGCTGATGGAAGGTGAACTGGTCTCCTGCAGTCCTGCCATTGCTTTAAGAAGACTGAGTAAACATGTGTTTTGATGCTGTGATCCTGCATAGTATTTACATGCTTAAAGTGCTCTCAGTGAAGGACAGTGATGTGAAGCTGTGCTCCCGCAGTTGGTAGCGATGCTCTGTATGGTACCAGTGGCTATCCGTGAGCATCATGCAATGGTGGCAATTCCGTACCCCAGGTTAATAAAGAGTTTGTAACTTGCAGTCCAACTGCCAACCATCCACATGGGGTTTGCCCCCTGTGACCGTCACCTGAGGGTGATGGGTAGGTAGGTGATATGGATATAGGAATGTGAAGCCATATGTGTGTTAGTAGCACATCTTGTTTGAAGTTGGTCCCACAACTCTCAAGTAATGTTGTTCTGCAACGGGGGTGGAGGGGGGATCAGTTATGTTGTAATCACACTTGTTTGTTCCTTATGAAAAAGGAGGGATGTTACAGAGTGACCCTCCCATGTGTGTTTCCCCCTTTAAGGGGATGTATCCCTGCCACGTGTATTACCCTTTTAAGAAGCTAGTAAAAGGGAGCCCTGCAGGCATGTGCTAAAGAACGGCTGCAGACTCCGATATGGAATGACTTGAGTCTGTCTCTCATTAAGGCCTGCAGGCCCACCCTGTACAAGCATGGCCTGCAGGCCAGGTTACCATGGGGCACCCTTGCCAAGAGGGCATCCAGGGTCTGCATGTGCTGGTAGGTCCCAACCTGCCACCCCTAGAGGCACAGGGCCTCATAGGTGCTGGCTTCCCACATCACCTCAGGGGGGGGGGTGCGATGTACATGACCACCCCCCACCCATCAACCTCCGTGGCATGGGGCCTCCATGGTACTGGTTGTTAGGAAAGATTTCGTTATTGTAGGGAACTTTCCTTCCATGTGGCAACCCCTAAACTTTTTGCTATTGTTTTCAACCTGTTTTCTTGACTTTGCCAGAGAAGTGCAGCCTTCTGCCGTACTCCTCTGGGCTTTCGCTCCTTTCTTACGGGGAAACTGACATGCCCTTAAGACAGTCAGTACCGGGGAACGCTGTTTCCCGTAGTTTCTTTTATCGTGTCGCCAATTTAGTGCAACACGACACAAGAGGGCACTGTAAGCTAAGTTACAGCTCTCTTGGGTCTCTAGCCTTCTACAGACCCTAGACACTCTTGTAGGATGGTTTTTGGATCGGTGCAAGTCATTCAGGGACTGGGCTGGTGGCAGCGATCATTTGGTTTATTTTGAGCTCCTTTTGCCGTTCTGAGCACCTTTTTGCCGCGAACACAAAAGGGTGGCCCGGCTACCCAAAATGGCCGGACCACGAGGCTCCTTTGTCTCGTCCACTGTCCGTCTTGCTCCCTTTACCTTCCCCCGGGTCAGGCGACCCGGGGCCTTCCTTATTTGGGCATGTAGTTTCCCGCGAAACACAGTTGCTTTCGCGGGCTTCTACATGTCATTTGAGTGCCCCCAGGATGTGGGCTGGGCTGTCTGGTCCCAATACACATCCTGGGTGCCAGAGAGTCTAGGGTGGTGTGAATGCCTGGGACCACTGTGGTCCGTGATTGGTCCACGTATGGTATGTGTGTTGATGAGCGGATCTCCCATTGGCTCCCCTCCGTTTTGGCGCGAAGGGAACCGTGGATAAGAGGGAGCTGGAAACACCACTACCAGGTCGATCTCCTGAGTTCTTACGAACCCAGGGATACAGGAGCCAAGTATCCTGCGAACACGAGGCTGGACCGAGGAATCGCTGGTGACCCCCTGAAGAACTTCTGCTCCTCATTGCTGTCGTCCGGTGAAGCCCTTTCCACCTAAGATCGAACAAGAAGGCCTGTACTGGCGCTTCGACCTATTGGAATAGCAGGACCAGCTATTCCCGGCACCTTCATCAACTCCTGCCGTAAGCCTTCGGAAGTGTCTCTGGGCCATCCAGTTGACTGACCAGCTTACTAAGGAGTCCTGCTCTGTAATCGCCGACAGGTTGGGTGGTATTCTGAGTCCGGGGCACGCTCACACGCTTCGTTTGCTTAGCAACCCTAAGCTAGAGGTGAACGGTGCTCGTTTGGCTTGAATACACCCGGCCGTTCCGTTGCCCTGCCGTGGCGACAAAACTGTGCAGGATTCTTCGATCGGGACGTCTTTTTACTCTGCACGACGACGAGACGTTCCCTGCTCTTCAGAACCTGCCAGAAGCTGCATCTATCGAGGAGAAGCTCGGGCCTGCTTGCTTCGGGGACCGGTGAGTAGATTAGCTAGGATCTGGTCGCCCTCCTGCAGTGCCCCTTGCTTTTCCCCGCTGTAAATACAGCTCCCCTTGTCCGTACTCGCGCCCTACTTCTGCCTCACAGTGGAGGCTGCGCTAGAGTCGCGGACCGTGTTCTCCTTCATTAGAGCACCCTACAGAGCTGTCCAACGTCCTCCGAAGAGCTTCACCTTCTGCCCATTGGCACCGGCGTGTGCAGGTACTTTTGAGCGCTAGGCTCCACTCTTCGTAGGGATTGGACTACCATCTAGTTAGGGGCCTCAGAAGGCGGACATATCACACGCATTGGTTCGCACTGCCTGTTTTCCTTCCCCTGCAGGTGGATAACATATTTCGTGCTGCTAATGCTGTGAAACTGTGTATTCTGTATATATATTGGGTGGATAGTGTATGTGTTGGTTTAATATCGTTGTATATTGCTGCTTTTACTGTGGTTATTAGTTTCAAGGCCTTATAATAAATGTGTATCTATTTTTGATATAAACAACTGTTTGGAGTAGTTTGTAAGCGCTCTTGCTTTGTGTGCTCACTGCGGGCTTTCAGTCACCCTCACCCCTCTTGAGACCTAGTCTTGACCGCCGCGATCGCTACCTTGATTGGTCTGGCTTGTCCAGAGGTTACCCTGTTCCAAGTAATTAGGTTGGCCTTCTGAACTTCTGCGCCACCAGGACAGAGTTCAGAAATCCGTCTTAACAAATTGGTGTACAGCGGTGGGATACGACTGAGGGTATCCAGTGTTGCGCACAAGCTGAGGCGTTTTCAGGTTATTCCAACCAGGACACGCAGTAAAGTATTGAATATAACGTTAAAAAGGCCATAGTCCTATCAACAGTATGGAAACGAATACTTTATTAACCTTAAATGCTTCGAAATCTGAAACATTGAAGAAGATGTGTGCGGAGAGAGGGGTTTCCTCTCAAGGCACTAAATTGGAAATGATCCAGAGAATCGTGGCGTGGCAAGAAGCGCAGCTTGACGCTATAACTTCCGAGGACAGTGCAGAAGGTGGTGGGGCTGCTCTCACTGGCAGAACCGACGGTTCTGCCGCTGCACTGATCCATCACGACCACGAGGACAGGGAGGATGTAATGTCTAACGTTTCCTCTGCCAGTGTTGATGGGGAGGCTATGCTTGAATTCAAGAAGCAAGAGCTGCGGTTTAGGCAGCAGGAGCTTGAATTCAGCATAGCCAAACTGAAAATCGACCAGGCAGAAAAACAAAAAGACAGGGATCACCAGTTGGAACTGGCCAAGCTGCAGTTCGCAAATGGGTCCAAGGGTCCTGGACATGGTTCTGGGGCTTCCTCTCATCCACGGTTTCCAAAAGATCTGCTCAGTGTGTATGAGGAACGAAATGACATTATGGACTGGTTAAATGCGTTTGAGTATGCATGCGAGGTTCAAGAGGTTGATAATGCGGATAAGATTGCATGGTTACTCAGCAGACTGCCCCATTCTGGTTGCAGTGCCATTATGGAAATGTCGAAGGCTGAGCGCGCTGATTTTGCAATGTTGAAGCAGACTCTCATTTTAAAGTTTGGGAAGACTCCGACCCAATATTTGAAAAGGTTTAGAGAGTATAAGAAAAAGGAAGGTGGTACTTGGGTGTCGTATGTAGCTGAGTCCCTGAAAAACTTGACTGGCTGGGTTGAAGGTTATAAGGTTTCTACCTTCGAAGGCATGATCAATCTGGTCATGCTGGAACACATTTTTGCTTCTTCTTCCCCGGAGCTTAAGCAGCATTTGGCCGATTCGAAGGAGATAGATCCTAAGAAGCTGGCCATTGCAGCAGACTTATGGGTGTCACATCGAGTGTCCCATAAGGACAAAACTCATCCTGGTAAGCAGGAGGAAGGGAAAAAGTCCAAAGATATGGAGGGTGGGGAATCTGCTAAATCTTCTTCCCATAAGGGCCACAAAAAGAAAAATAAGGGTAAGCCATACGAGAACTCACAGGGTAGTGGAGGTTCGCCTCCGAAACAGAACTCTGGTTATAATAAGCCTCCCTACGTAAACAGACCCAATGGGGCTTGTTTTTCTTGTGGAGCAACTGACCATGTGAAGGGGGATCCCCGTTGTAAGGTTAGACCTTTGGGGGTCCACTCCGCTAATCTGGCCTTCTCCTCCTACGAGGAAGAAGAGATTACAGGAGCATCCTTCTCCTCAGACTCATTTCCCAGCGGAATAGAGGCTGAGGTAGTTTTAGTGTCCCTGGGTTCCTGGGAGCCTAAAGTCGCAGAGGCGTATGCTAGGATTCCGGATAATACCAAGCACTACTTTAAAGACAGTGTGCTGATCAATGGAGTGGATACTCCAGCTCTTAGGGATAGTGGGTGCAGTCGAACTGTAGTGGATTCTACCTTGGTAGACTCAGAGGAAGTTGCCAGAGCTCCTCTGATGCCCACTAAGTTGGCTGACGGCCCCCTCCGTATGTTTCCCGTGATCCCTGTTAATCTAACTTTAAATGGTACAGCAGTTAGGATTCCAGTGAGCATTCAGAGAAACGTCCCGGGAAAGGTCTTATTGGGCAATGATCTCAGAGCTCTAGGGCTCGTAGGAGACACTGCCGAAAGACCCTACACACGGTCCCAAGCACGGGCAGCATTGGCCAAGTCCAATACGCCGCCCCAGCCGAAGGGGAAACCCAAGGCGAAAGGAGTCAACAAGTCCCGACGGGGGAAAGAGAATATTCCCCCGAGCTCGCCTACCACTGCGGTGGAGGGAGTTGGTCAATCGCCCGAGCCTGACGAGGAGGTGGCGATGCCTGAAGTGTTCGACCCCAACGACCATCCTGAACTAAAAGACTTGTTAGTTGAAGGAGGTCCTGATAGGGACGACTTCAGTAAGGGCCAACGTGAGTGCCCATCTCTGGAAGGCCTAAGGAGACAGGCCTGCTCCCAGCTTGAGGGTGAACCTCCTGGGAAGCATCGGATTTATTGGGAAGGTGGACTCCTGTACAGTGAGCCCACAGAGTCTACAGAAGGAGACCATAGGAGGTTGGTGGTTCCCCTTGCTGTTAGACCCTTCCTCCTGCAGTTGGCGCATGAAGTTCCCCTTGCTGGTCACCTTGGAATGAAGAGGACCAAGCAAAGGTTATCTATGCACTTCTACTGGCCCAAGATGGTGGTGCAAATAGAAAGTCACTGCAGGAGTTGTGCCTCCTGCCAGTTGTCTGGTAAGGTTGGCGCGACAATCCAAGCTCCGTTGGTACCGCTCCCAGTTGTGGGGGTACCATTTGAAAGGGTAGGGATCGACATCGTTGGTCCCCTTGACCCGCAAACATCCTCAGGCAATAGGTTTATCCTGGTGCTGGTCGACCATGCAACCAGGTATCCTGAGGCCATCCCATTGAAAACTGTAACTGCCAAGTCGGTTGCAAAAGCTTTACTCGGCATATTTACTAGGGTTGGCTTCCCTAAAGAAGTTGTGTCAGATCGTGGCAGCAACTTTATGTCGAAGTATATGCAGGCTATGTGGAAAGAATGTGGGGTCACCTACAAGTTCTCTTCTGCATATCACCCCCAGACCAATGGTCTGGTGGAACGTTTCAACAGAACGTTAAAGAGCATGATTGGGGCTCTGGAGGAGCCCCAGAGAAGAAAATGGGATCTTCTTTTACCATGCTTGCTGTTTGCCTACAGAGAGGTACCACAGGAGGGTGTTGGCTTCAGCCCCTTCGAACTTCTGTTCGGTCATCCCGTACGGGGACCCTTAGCCATCGTCAAAGAGGGATGGGAGATGCCCACTCCCCCTGTTACTACCAATGTAGTTGACTATGTGCTAGGGCTCAGAAAACGGATGGTACTCCTGATGGGCTTGGCTAGTGAAAAGTTGAAGGCAGGACAAGCGCTGGTGAAACATTGGTACGACCAGAAAGCTTCCTTACTTCACTTTACCCCTGGTCAGCAAGTCCTGATCATGAACCCTATAAGGCCTCGCGCTTTACAGGACAAATGGTCAGGCCCTTACACAGTGGTGGAGCCCCTGGGTGAGGTGAACTATTTAGTGGACCTTGGAAGGCCTGGACAGGCTCCAAAAGTGTTCCACGTAAATAGGCTGAAGGCTTTCGTCCCAAGAGTCGAAATCGCAGCACTGCTACTGGCGTCAGACGTTGAGGAAGAGGAGTCAGAACCTCTTCCCGACCTGTTCCAAAGCGGTCCTTCAGATAGCTCCGTTGAGGGTGTCCGAGTGGCCCCTCACCTGACTTCTGATCTGCAGGCTGAGGTGAAAAGTTTGCTTCGGCAGTTTTCCCCCCTGTTTTCACAGTCGCCTGGTTTGACACCTTGGTGCAAACATAACATTGACACAGGAGACAGTGTACCTACCAAAAGTAGGGGATACAGGATGTCGGATAAAGTACGGTCTTATATCAAGACCGAGGTCAACAAGATGTTAGACCTTGGGGTGATTGAACCCTCTAGTAGTCCTTGGTCCAGTCCTGTGGTATTGGTTCCAAAGGCAGGCACTTCTGAATTGAGGTTCTGCGTGGATTACAGGGCTCTGAATGCTGTCACCAAGACAGACGCTCACCCCTTGCCTCGAACTGACGAGCTGGTGGATACCTTGGGTGCCTCCAAGTACCTCAGCACGTTTGACCTGACTGCGGGCTATTGGCAAATAGCTTTAGCAGAACATGCCAAGGAGAAGACAGCATTTTCAACTCCCGACGGGCTTTACCAATTCCGGGTAATGCCGTTCGGATTGAAGAATGCACCTGCCACTTTCCAGAGGCTTGTGAATCATGTGTTGAATGGGTTGGACGAATTCTGTCTTGCATATCTGGACGATATAGCAGTTTTCAGTGCCACCTGGGAAGACCATGTGAAACACCTCGGGATTGTGCTCCAGGCTCTTCAGAAAGCCCACTTGACCATCAAGGCGAGTAAATGCCAGATTGGACAAGGCTCAGTGGTTTACCTTGGGCATGAAGTAGGTGGAGGAAGGATACAGCCTCTCCCCAGTAAAGTACAAGCAGTACAAGACTGGCCTACCCCCACTACACAAACCCAAGTGAGAGCCTTCTTAGGACTCACGGGTTATTACCGCAATTTTATGGCAGACTATGGCACCATAGCTGCTCCTCTGACTGCCCTCACAACTCCGAAGAAACCCAAGAAGGTAACTTGGACTGACGAGTGTGAGAAGGCCTTCAATGGCTTGAAAGACTCCTTGTGCCAGGCCCCTGTGCTCAGGGCCCCTGATTATCAAAGACCTTTTATCGTGCAGACGGATGCCTCTGACACTGGGATAGGAGCTGTACTATCACAAGTAGATGAGAAGGGTAAGGAACACCCTATAGGTTTTATTAGTCGCCAGCTTAAGGACAGAGAGCTCAGATGGTCCACGGTAGAGAAAGAATGTTTCTCTGTTGTGTGGGCCCTAAGGAAGCTGCGGCCCTACCTCTATGGGACCCACTTCACTGTGCAGACTGACCATAAGCCGTTAAAGTGGCTAATGAACATGAAGGGGGAGAATCCAAAGTTGCTTAGGTGGTCCATAAGTCTACAAGGCTTCGACTTCACTATTGAGCATAGGCCAGGTGTCCAACATAGCAATGCTGATGGGTTGTCCAGAATGTTTTACCGACCTGAACAAGAGACTCATCCAGGGGTGGATTAGTTCCCCCTGTCCATAGTCTGGGAGGGGCGAGTGTTAGGAAAGATTTCGTTATTGTAGGGAACTTTCCTTCCATGTGGCAACCCCTAAACTTTTTGCTATTGTTTTCAACCTGTTTTCTTGACTTTGCCAGAGAAGTGCAGCCTTCTGCCGTACTCCTCTGGGCTTTCGCTCCTTTCTTACGGGGAAACTGACATGCCCTTAAGACAGTCAGTACCGGGGAACGCTGTTTCCCGTAGTTTCTTTTATCGTGTCGCCAATTTAGTGCAACACGACACAAGAGGGCACTGTAAGCTAAGTTACAGCTCTCTTGGGTCTCTAGCCTTCTACAGACCCTAGACACTCTTGTAGGATGGTTTTTGGATCGGTGCAAGTCATTCAGGGACTGGGCTGGTGGCAGCGATCATTTGGTTTATTTTGAGCTCCTTTTGCCGTTCTGAGCACCTTTTTGCCGCGAACACAAAAGGGTGGCCCGGCTACCCAAAATGGCCGGACCACGAGGCTCCTTTGTCTCGTCCACTGTCCGTCTTGCTCCCTTTACCTTCCCCCGGGTCAGGCGACCCGGGGCCTTCCTTATTTGGGCATGTAGTTTCCCGCGAAACACAGTTGCTTTCGCGGGCTTCTACATGTCGTTTGAGTGCCCCCAGGATGTGGGCTGGGCTGTCTGGTCCCAATACACATCCTGGGTGCCAGAGAGTCTAGGGTGGTGTGAATGCCTGGGACCACTGTGGTCCGTGATTGGTCCACGTATGGTATGTGTGTTGATGAGCGGATCTCCCATTGGCTCCCCTCCGTTTTGGCGCGAAGGGAACCGTGGATAAGAGGGAGCTGGAAACACCACTACCAGGTCGATCTCCTGAGTTCTTACGAACCCAGGGATACAGGAGCCAAGTATCCTGCGAACACGAGGCTGGACCGAGGAATCGCTGGTGACCCCCTGAAGAACTTCTGCTCCTCATTGCTGTCGTCCGGTGAAGCCCTTTCCACCTAAGATCGAACAAGAAGGCCTGTACTGGCGCTTCGACCTATTGGAATAGCAGGACCAGCTATTCCCGGCACCTTCATCAACTCCTGCCGTAAGCCTTCGGAAGTGTCTCTGGGCCATCCAGTTGACTGACCAGCTTACTAAGGAGTCCTGCTCTGTAATCGCCGACAGGTTGGGTGGTATTCTGAGTCCGGGGCACGCTCACACGCTTCGTTTGCTTAGCAACCCTAAGCTAGAGGTGAACGGTGCTCGTTTGGCTTGAATACACCCGGCCGTTCCGTTGCCCTGCCGTGGCGACAAAACTGTGCAGGATTCTTCGATCGGGACGTCTTTTTACTCTGCACGACGACGAGACGTTCCCTGCTCTTCAGAACCTGCCAGAAGCTGCATCTATCGAGGAGAAGCTCGGGCCTGCTTGCTTCGGGGACCGGTGAGTAGATTAGCTAGGATCTGGTCGCCCTCCTGCAGTGCCCCTTGCTTTTCCCCGCTGTAAATACAGCTCCCCTTGTCCGTACTCGCGCCCTACTTCTGCCTCACAGTGGAGGCTGCGCTAGAGTCGCGGACCGTGTTCTCCTTCATTAGGGCACCCTACAGAGCTGTCCAACGTCCTCCGAAGAGCTTCACCTTCTGCCCATTGGCACCGGCGTGTGCAGGTACTTTTGAGCGCTAGGCTCCACTCTTCGTAGGGATTGGACTACCATCTAGTTAGGGGCCTCAGAAGGCGGACATATCACACGCATTGGTTCGCACTGCCTGTTTTCCTTCCCCTGCAGGTGGATAACATATTTCGTGCTGCTAATGCTGTGAAACTGTGTATTCTGTATATATATTGGGTGGATAGTGTATGTGTTGGTTTAATATCGTTGTATATTGCTGCTTTTACTGTGGTTATTAGTTTCAAGGCCTTATAATAAATGTGTATCTATTTTTGATATAAACAACTGTTTGGAGTAGTTTGTAAGCGCTCTTGCTTTGTGTGCTCACTGCGGGCTTTCAGTCACCCTCACCCCTCTTGAGACCTAGTCTTGACCGCCGCGATCGCTACCTTGATTGGTCTGGCTTGTCCAGAGGTTACCCTGTTCCAAGTAATTAGGTTGGCCTTCTGAACTTCTGCGCCACCAGGACAGAGTTCAGAAATCCGTCTTAACACTGGTGTCCCAGAAAACCACAAAGGGGCTGATGCGATGTCCATGTCCAGTCCTCCCCCCATCCCCCGTAACATCTATGTCAAGACCGGAGGCTCGGATTATACTTCTCTTTCCATTTTACTACTTCAGCAGCAAATGTACAAACCAATAAAACATGATAACAAAACTCATAAAAACTACAATAACCATTGTTCTGAGTCTTTGGTAGTTCTGTTCTTATTAGCCATCAAACCAGACCACATGATAACATTAAACCAATCAGCATAGTCCTTATCCTTAAACCACACTGTCCCTCTACTTCACTTCCTCTTTGTTTGCTGCTCGGCAGCGAGTTAAGTACCCTTTTCATTATTCTTATGAATGTATGTTGAAAGTCTGTGTATAAGGCACACTTGCACAGACTTGCACGCACAACTTAGAACTTTGGCGGAGCATATCTGCAGCTGTTTGTGAGTGTTCTGAAGTTGCGTTCGCGACAGGGCTGGTTCTCCGGCGACCGCAACCTCAGAGGGGAACCAGAAAGGGCACTACGGTCACGGAAGGAGGCGCGCGACAGGACCAGGTAGTTCCGGCGCTCCCACCATTTCACGGACCGTTAAGAGAGGGTGAATAGCATTTAATACGATTGCTCAGAGACATATTTTATACTATCTGATCCCCAAGATTCGGGAGACCAAATACGTTAGTATCGCTTCAGAGCGCAACATTCTTTATATTCGTGCTACGCGACTAGAGATCAGAGCGCCCCTGCAGGCCACAGAGAGATACTGCAACAATAACAGTGACAGGCAGAGTCCCAGGTAAAACCTGCTATATTATATATATATATATATATATATATATATATATATATATATAACAAGCCAGGCAATCAATACAATATAGATACATTTCAATCGCCAAGAGATTATAAAAAACTCCTGGCATGTTAAAAAAATCCTCAGTGTTCTGTGCAGACATGAGCTCCTCCAGTGATGAGGGAAGGGCTAACATTAGCCAGAGGAGGAGCCATGTGGAGATGACTCAGGTCCTCCAAAAAGCCCTGGTGGCCTCTTTGGGACAGCTAAAGATGCTAGGAGTAAAATGAAGGCAGAATGCCCGAGACCTCACCTTCCACAGGGTGCGGCGGATACATCTGAAATAGATGAGAAAATGATCATGTTCATGTGCAAGTACACCAATGACGTGAGAAAAGGTCTAGATAGGTCCTGCCGATCATGCCAGGACAAAATGCTGGACATTACAGACCCCTCACCAAAATACTGCAGATTGACAAAGAGGCCAGAGAAAAGGGAGTACCAGTGGACCCGGCGATTCTGATCAGGTGGGCCCAGAAAGCAATCTGTATGTTGGGTAACACCAACCACGCGATCACCATGGAGAGAAGAAGATCTCTTCATGTAAAGATAGAGCAGAAGCTAAGTGAACTAGCGTCTTTGGAGTCGGCGTCGAACGAAAAGGGAAAGCTCTTCAGAGATTATTTTATCAAAGAACTAACAAAGTTTGCTAACTTCTATGCGGCACTCGACAAGGCACAGGCGTCACTGAAAAGAGTGTTTGGGAAACAGATTTTCGGGAGGGCCAGCAGAGGCAGGGGTCGCTTGGCTGGCTGATTCCATTTTAACAGATCCTACCAGCACAGAACACAGTGTCGAGACCAAGAGGATCGAAGGCAAACCCCTTTCTTCCAATCAAGGGGCAGAGGAAGGGGCAGAAGCTGGAGACACGGGGAGCGTCAACAAAACACCTCAGGTGAGAGCGAACAGCCCACGAGTAATTACCCCAGCAGTAGGGGGGAGAATAGCAGAGTTTACAAAAAACTGGCTCTCTATATCTGTGGATACTTGAATAATAGAAACAGTACAAGGTTTTCACATTGATTTTCTAGAGACACCGCCACAGAGGAATCCTCCAAGGGGCTTAGAGCTAAACAGAGAATACAAAATATTGCTAGAGGAAGAGCTGAGAGGACTAGAAAGCAAACATGCCTTAAGACTAGTAACCGATTCCTCAAGAGGTTACATAAGCAACATGTTCCTTGTGAAAGGGAAACACAAGGTAAGAACTATTATAAACCTGAAGGGTTTGAACAAATTTGTGGTGTACAGACTCTTCAAGATGGAAGGGATACACCTGTTAAGAGATACCTTAATTCAAGCGATTTGGCTTGCCAAAATCAATCTAAAGGATGCATATCTAACTATCCCCGTAGAAGAACATTGCAAATTCCTAAGATTTATCTGGGGGGAATCGACATGTGAGTTTCGATGTCTGCCCTTCGGCCTGCCATCCGCACCATGGTGTTTCACCAAGATAATGAAGCCAGTAGTGGCGCACCTCAGGAGTCAGGGTATAAGACTCATAATATACCTAGACGATATATGTCTGATGTGTCGGGAGAAAGAGACACTCCAGGTACAGGTGCAGACGACAATAAAATTATTAGAGGACCTGGGTTTCATAATAAATTAGGAGAAATTTAAGATAGTACCGGAGCAGTCAATGGAATTTCTGGGGTTCATAGTGGACTCTATTCAGGGATCTCTCAGCCTTCCCATTGCCAAGGTAAACAATATAAAAAAACAGTTAAGACACACCCTAGCGAGAGGAGAAATGTCACTGAGGGACATTGCAAGGTTAGTGGGCCGACTAGCATCATCGATCCAATTGATATTTCCAGGACATCTACATTACAGGGCACTCCAGAGGTTAAAGATCAGACACCTCAGGAGGGGCGCTTCATAGGAAACAAATGTTACCATCTCCCAAGAAGTGCGGGAAGAGTTGGAATGGTGGCTACACCACATGGATGCATGGAATGGGAGGGCAATTTTTGTCTCATCTCCGGACCTGGTCATCGAATCCGACACCAGCAGATGGGGCTGGGAAGCCTGATGTGGGAGCCTGTCGACAGGGGGCAGGTGGTCGGATCAGGAGACGACTCTCCATATCAACTGTCTGGAGTTACTGGCAGGGTCCTTCACAGTGAAATGCTGGATTCAAGAGAGAGCACAATGTTGTGTCCTGCTAAAGATGGACAATGTCTCGGCAGTCAGGTACATAAGCAGACTAGGTGGGACAAGATCCAGACTACTAGCAGAATTAGCAAAAGATTTCTGGGAACTCTGTCTTCAGAGGAATGTGTCAGTGATGGCGGAGTACCTGCTGGGCCATCAGAATGAGGTGGAACTCCAGATACCTCAGGGACGCCAGCAATTGGAAGTTGGACGAGGAGGTGTTTCAAGAACTAATGACTCGATGGGGACCATGCCAGGTCGACCTGTTTGCATCGAGACTGAACAAACAATTAACCCGGTTCTTCAGCTGGAGACCGGAACCAGAGGCAGAAGTGACAGACGCCTTCCTACAACCATCGGGCCAACAGACAACCTATGCATTTCCTCCTTTCTCCATGATAGCGAGGACGCTAGGCCAGGTGAGGCGGCAGAAAGCATTGCTAGTTCTAGTTACACCGGATTGGAGGGGTCAGGCGTGGTTCCCCAGTCTTCTGGAATTATCACACCACAATCTAGTGGTGTTACCCAGGCACAAATTCATTGTTCGAGACCCCAGGGACCTCAGCCATCCACTAGTGAAGTCAGGCAGACTCAACCGAATCGCATGGGCGATTTTAGGAGATCTTGGGTTAGGCCAGGACTATCGAATGAGGCTGAAATCATCATTAACGAATCCTGGGCCCCAGGAACACACAGGGCTTATCGGTCTGCATGGGCTAGATGGCGTAGCTGGTGTCTGGAGAGGAGTATTCATCCCGATGGAATGGAAGCAGTACATGTAGCCATTTTCTTAGCACAGTTGGCAGCCCAAGGGAAGGCATACAGAACAATCAATACAGCCAGGTCAGCGATATCGTCAGGTCACCATTGGATTGAAGGCATAGCGATAGGTGAACATCCCCTGATCTGTAGACTAGTAAAGGGAGTAAAGATGACTAGACCCCCTAGTTAAAAATATACTCAATTGTGGGATGTCGACAGAGTTTTGAAATTATTTCTATCATGGCCAGATAATCAGGAGCTACCTAGGAAGGCTATTTCAGGAAAGCTAGCCATGCTGCTATGTCTATTGGCTTGTAAAAGGTCATCAGACATTAGAGCACTAGAGATCAACAGGAAGAGTGTGTCACCTAACAGAGTGACCTTCCTCATAACAAGGAGGACTAAGACAGGTTTGAGATCCATATCTTACGAATGTTTTCTGGGACAACCAAAATTATGCCTTTCAGATGCTTAGCGGCATATGAGGACATAACAAGGGAAGTGAGACCTCCAGGAGTATCTCAGTTACTATTAGCAATTTGTAAACCTTTTAAGGCCATAACACCGGCTACCATAGCCAGATAGATTACATGGGCGATGGAACAGGTGGGCATTGACGTAGTAAAATATGGGGCTCACTCAGCAAGAGGAGAGATGGCTACCAAGGCATTCAACATAGGAGCCAGAGTAGAAGACATTATAAGGTTTGCAGATTGGTCGAATGAATCGACTTTTAAAACATTCTATTTTAAACCAACGAAAGTGTGGCATCGTCAGTGGTGAGTAAGCTTTGAACAAGCATAATCTAAGCCTCCGGTCTTGACATAGAATTCAGATTGTGAAGTGGAAGTGGCGGAGAGTGGCAGTCGTGCAGAGGCAGGTGCACGCTGAGTCGGCAGAGGCAGACGCGCGGGGCCCGCTCGAGGCGAGGGCGGGCTCTGAGGAGCGGCCGTCTGCTCCGGATGAAGACATGGAAAACAACACACCCCGAGAGGCGTCATCAGAGCTGGGGGAGAGAGGCTCTTTATAGATATCTAAACCCCGCCCCCAGAGCTCGCAGCAACCCACGCCATCGCTCGAAGTCACTACAACAAACACAAACACAAAGAAACGCCCGCGATCATCTCCAACCCGAACCCTTGGAAAAAGAAAAAAAAACTTAAAAGCAAAAAGTAGCAAATTAAGGCTACCTAAACCTCAAACCAACGAGTATACATTAAAACAAACCTCAAAAAAAAAAATAATAAAGTAACCAAAGCTAAGCCCTCGGACCTTGCTCACTTCCCAATGGGAACTTTGAAAACATTCTTCAAAAAAAAACACCAAGCTAACAATTGTAACAACTCATTGACAGAGCTAACGGATGCAGAACTCCTAGATGCAGTTCTTGACCTACAACCATTAACTAAACTAAGAAGAACTGAAGAGGGCCCATTTCCCAGACTAGACCCCCTCAACTCAAAATGCCCTACTACAGAAAAAAGACCACAGCCTGAAAAAGTCAGAGAAAATAAATTTCCGTTTGGTCAAACGCCTCTACATCCTTTACCTACTGAGTTTGTCTTCGACCTAAATTCGGTCACGAATCAATCTTTTAACCCTTCACTACCTACAAAGGACCTTCTGGCTTCTATGGCGACATGTACCCATCCTGTCGACCATCTAAACAGAAGAATGTACCCTTGCTAGTAATTATTTTCATATTATTTCTTTTTTTTCTTCCACTTGTTTCAAATAATAAATTAATATCTTTGAGAGGTTTCCGAATTATAGAAATCCTAAAGTGGACATCACGACCCAGACGATTGACCAAAGAAAACAACATTTGGGGGACGCAACCTCTCCTTCCCTGTCCCCAGCATTGCCCATTGCTTCACAAAACAAACCATAAAAACGTCCCTACCTGTGTAACTGAAAAGACGATCCCAATCCCCAATGAACCAGATATACAACCTAAGCGACACCAATCTGTTCCTCAGACCCCACTTATTGCTGACCTGAGAGACAACAGAAAATCTTACCAAAATCCTGATTCCAGCTCTGACAGACTAAGTTCTTCTATCCATTCCACTCCCCTACATGAATCTGCCCGCGAGTCTTCTTCAACTACCAAAGACTCATCATCAAAAAAGCCAGATTTATTTTCCTACATGTCGGCATTATCCATTGCCCTAGTCCCTTTTACCAAATTATACGAGTCATTGTACGATACCTTAAAGGATCACACCGTTCTACAAGCGATGATTCACACTAAACTTATCTTTCTTGAAGGCCACATCACTGCCCAAAAAGAAACAAGTAATTCACCAATCTCAACCATGACGACCATAGAAGCACGTCTCCAAGAAATCGAAACAACACTGAATCGTCTGGAGAAATATGCCCTCCCAAACATCCCTAGGGAGGCCCTCATTGCTTCTGTGCCTCCTATTGACCGGACCTTGGATATTCCTCAGTTCTCCACCGTTCGTGCTAAACGAAACCGGCTCTGAAAAAACCATCACTACTACCATCACAAATCACTAACGGAGCTGCCTCCATTATCGTTTTGGTGATCGACGAGGAAGAAAACTTAAACAAAACACCTTTAGCTCAACCAGATCAACCTTACTCAATTTTCTCCGCAAAACCAAAACCTCCCACTTCTTTACCGACCTTGGAAACCTCTGATCCAATAACAGCTCCTACAAAAGTGATGGACCCAGTTGAAAAATTAGCCTCTGAGCCCCACAACCACCGTACCCATCAAATTCACCTCTCACATCAAGACTCTGACCTTTTGAACTGTCTCCATTCACTTGCGAATAATGACTCAAAGGCTTCAACAAAATCTACAGAGGATTCCGATTCCATTACAGACTTGACAAACTTTTCAGAACACTGTGACGAACCTACCTCCACGACGCCACCAGCTCAACGGAGAGCATCGCTTGATAATCATATTACTTCAGACTTACATGCAAAGACCCCTTCGACACCCACCTCTTGCGAAGACAGTCATCGATCACCGTTCATGACCTTAGAAGAACGACGAACGAAGATTGAATTATCAATTTTAGCCAAAGCAAAGACACTCTCAACAAAAAAAAAAACAGGGACCCTACCTTTCTCCAGAACGAAAGGGTAGAAAAAAACACCTATAAACCCCGCCTGGAACGGCATTCGCGACTTCCAACAGACTCCCAACAATTCTCAGATTTATATGATACCCCACGTCACCCTCGAAAAACTTCATCACGGAAATGCCCGCGAGAGGATACCCCTAAGGAAAGCAAATATCATACATCAAAGTCCATCGGCCTAAAGACAAACTCTCACCAAATGACTAAAAAACAGGGCAAACCACCGGGGAAATGGATCCTAAAACTAGAACATTCTAGAGAAAACCGAGACACAGTCACTCTAAATAGAGGAGGTATGCTGACTTTGATTCATCTCATACCTAAATTAACTCAGATTTCGTCCGATGACCTGTGGATAGTCGAACCTAGTCATCATCATGGAAGAGCGGTGTGTCACCTTCATATCGTCTCAAGGAAAGTCAAAGACAAACTGATCGACCGGAAAAAAGACTTTTTAAGTTTGGGCTACCACCTCTCACTAAAAATTACGTCAACAGAAGAAAATACCAACGAGACAAAGGAAACTACTGGAACCCTTACTAGGAACTCGAGAAAAAATAACAATGATGTAAGAGCACACCGTAATTCAGAGATCTCCCCGGAGCGACAAAACTTAGTAGATCGATTAGACCCACCAAGTCACCAGTACAGTTCAAAAGTGACCTTTTCAAATAAAACCAAACACGGTTCATATCATACCTCATTAACACCGAACACAAAAAGAAATGACTCAAACCCAGAAAATCCCGAAGAAAAAATTAGCTTCCGCAAAGAACGACAAGAAAGCAATAGGAAGCTTAACAGAACCATCCAACGGGAAAAAAATGCTCCAAAAACATCTCCTGACAGAAATTCAACTTCATCCAGCTTCTGGGCATGGCTCCCAAAAGCCTTAGCATCACATCGCTCAAAATAGCAACACAGGAACTTGAACGCCGCTCCACCTTTGATGATCTACCGAATCAGTACTGTACTTGAACTCAAGCTAGCCTCCCGGAACACCAGGGGATTTAAACACCTTACCTCGATCAGCGATACAAACTTGGGCTCTTTTGACATATTGTGTCTCCAAGAAACTTGGCTGACTAAACTACCAACACTTGATGGATACAACCTTTTCCTGGCCCCAGCAGCAAAAGGCCCAATGGGCCGCCCTTCCTCGGGCTTGCTTATCGGCCTCCGAATGGGTAGAGGTTTTACAGCAATTAACACCATTGCTTCAAATTATTCTGTATTAGCACTTTTGCTAACTTGGTCATCGCGGTCATCAGACGGAGTTTATCAACACCCAATCTCCGTAGCCATTCTTAACGCATACTGGAACCCGGCGGCGATTGACCAAAAGAATTTCTTAAAACTGATTGAAAACATAATCGACGAGGTACGGACGATTTATAACACCTTCCATATTATAATATGCAGTGACTTGAACTCTTGTTGCAATCAGAAAACTACCAAAAAAAAATCCCCGAGCGAGGAGCGGGGAAACGAATGGATGAAATTGATGAATTCAAGAAAACTGCATAACCTTGATGCAGTATACAAAAATAATAATCGATTACCAACTTGGTCAAATGGACTATTAAAGTCAACCATCGACTACACTTTTGTCTCGGAACCCATTTTGCATCTAACGACCTCTCTTGACGTTCTTCACACAACATCGAGCGATCATAACATTCTCCAAACTACCTTGAAAACATGTTATTTCAATCCCGATAGGTATGAAACTGCGGTGGAACAAACGCCTCAAGGCACAAGACTACGCTTAACAGCTCATGGCATCAGAGAACTCACAAATTTGTACGCAAACTTGTGCCGATCACGTACCTCTGACTTGGTCGACTATGGCCCTCTTTTAACTACCTATAGAATTCCGAGAGGCAAATTAAACAAAAAGATGCAAGCTCCCCTTCATTCGTACGACAAAGTGATTGTCCAGAAACGAAAGGTCTTCAGAAAAGCTAAAAGAAACGCATTAAAACTCACGAGCACCGAAAGAACTCAAGCAATCAAAGAACTTACCAGGAACTATAACAACTGGGTGCGATCATACAGATGGCAACTTCACCAACAAGATGCAGAAGCCATATTAAAAGCGATCTGTCATAACAATCCGGAAGAATTTTGGTCTCTGATGAACAAATCATCTCTACCCAATGGTTTGAATATCGCAAACAGCATCAGCGAATTTACCTGGGCTGCCCACTTTAGTTGCCTCTTCGATAAACCTTCATCAAATGTAACAGCTGGCACGAGCTCTCAGGTGACACAATCTGTTCCTAAAAACACAAAAACCACGGACTCCTGGACGAAACTCGATGATCTGGACGACATACGAGATATTCTGAAAAACTTGAAAAAGTCAAGGGCACCCGGACCCGATGGGATCACAAACTTCGATCTAAAAACCCACCCGGAAGAGTGGGCCAAATTCATAAGATCAGTTTTCACAAGATGTGTGGCTTCTCAATCGGTACCCCCTTCATGGCTTTCCGCCATTGTGGTTCCTATATACAAAAAAGGAGACAAACAAGATCCCACAAACTATCGCCCCATCGCCTTATTGGACCCCATAGGGAAGGTATTTGGAACACTACTCCTGAAAAAATTCCAAGCCTGGGCTGCCAGCGCGCCATGCAACGACAACTTCCAAGCAGGTTTCAAGAAGTCGTTGGGGACAGCTATTAACATCTTTATGATATCCACTTTGAAAGCCAAGGTAAAGGAGGGAAACCCGAGAACATACATGGCTTTCATCGACTTCTCTAAGGCTTTTGACCGTGTCGACCGTTCTAGACTCTGGGAGAAACTGTCACTGTGGAAATGCCCAAGTGCTATTCTAAACCCTATTAAAGCCCTGCACACAGATACCAACATTAAGATACGGCTGAACCGACTAGGAAGCCTTTCTTCTGAAATTGCCACCAGTAGAGGTGTTAAACAGGGCTGTCCTCTGGCCCCGGCACTTTTCCTTGCCTATATGGGAGACTATCAATACACAGAACCCTTGATCAGATCTTTTCCACCAAAACTTGCAAAAACGAACATCAGCAGACTATTCTACGCGGACGACCTCATTTTACTAGACATGACCCCGATAGGCCTTCAACGACAACTTTCAAACTTACATGAGTACTGTTCCGAAAACAATCTGGAAATTAACATAGAAAAGACAAAGATAATGGGGTTGGAAGGCTCGTCACAAAAGCAGGAAAAATTCAATTGGACCATCGATAAAACAACGATTGAAAAAGTCAAGAACTTTAAATACTTGGGTGCGGTCCTAGACTCCACAACAAAAGAGTCGGCAATGCAAGACCACCTCTGGGACAAAATTCGCACCTTAGCCACAAAGGGAAAAGCCATTGATAGAAAATTTGGGAAATTTTCGACAATCCCTCTTTTAAATTTCTATAAAGCAAAGGTGGTGCCTACTGTGACATATGCTGCGGAAGCCATGCCATACCTCCCCAAAACTCTCTGGCCTAAGCTGGAAGCCTACTTTTGGAGGTCGGTTTTCTTCCTACCAAACTCAACTCCTATACCATTGATTCGTCGAGAATTGAGTTTGCTTTCTCTCCAGAGTACGGTTGACTGCAACTCAATCATGCTTTATAGGAAATGCATACTTCCAGACGGTACTTTCATTCACGGCCTGATCTTCAAAGAACTTCAAATATCAAGCTGCAAAATGCTCATCCAGTGGAAAAAAGAAAATGTAGATCTGCTAAATACAATAGAGTGTACTGAAGATGAACTAATTAATAATCCAACAAGGATACTTAAGAAATTAAAAGAGATGGATTGGATCAACACGCTAAATACAGGAACTAACTATAAACTTACTTCACATCTTCCTCCTATGGCAATGAAATTGAATACCCTACAAAACTACATCAAAAAATTCCCGAGCTGATCAGCACGTAACTTGATAATGCGAGCAAGACTGAACCTCCTTGACTCTAATGAAATACGATACATTAGAGGCTTGTCATTATCAAACAGCTGCAGATTCTGTAATAGAGAAAAGGAAACACTTCGCCATTTAATGCTCTCATGCCCAGACACAAAGGAGATACGCTTGCCCTACCTTAAGACTCTTCTGTTACATTCATTAACGACTGATGAAGACACATGGTGGGCTCGGATGATTGGCGGACATCGAACATCATGGCAATTGGCGACCTTCAAGATCTTACAACAGTTAACTGAAAAACTAGAGCTCAAACGAAAGGAATACAACTTGGACTTTCTGTATCCAGACCTAAATACCTCAAAACATCTGTGTACGTGCTCTCCGGAAGATAAAAAAGAACAAAGGAGAAAGGATTGTACAAACTCAAAGTACAAACGTTGCAAAAAAATCAATTATTTGATTAAAAAATTGCAATAAAAAAAAAAAAAGAATTCAGATTTTCAACACATTCGTTCCAGAAAGTCATAATTCTATTAAAGACACAGAGATGAAGGATTATCCCACCCTATCAATCGTAATATCAATAATGGAATGTAAAAAGTACTGGAATGTTTTACATATTTTTTCCTGTAATTATTTAAATGTTTTATGATGAATAGATTAAAGTGTTACAGATTTGATAAATGCTTAAAAGAATAATAGAGGAAATTGTGGTTGATTTTACGATTGTCCCACCCTCTTTCGACTTACAGTCACTGGTTACTTTATGTTTCTATTAGGTGCGGTGGCGGACACCAACCAATCCGGAAATTGAGGGCATACCTGCATGGATTGGATGGGATTGCAAAGTTCACTGGACACATTCTTGACTGGGCAAAGAAAGAGGAAGTGAAATAGAGGGACAGTGTGGTTTAAGGATAAGGACTATACTGATTGGTTTAATGTTATCATGTGGTCAGGTTTGAGGACCAATAAGAACAGAACTACCAAAGACTCAGAACAATGGTTATTGTAGTTTTAATGAGTTTTGCAATCATGTTTTATTGGTTTATACATTTGCTGCTGAAGTAGTCAAATGGAAAGAGAAGCATAATCCTTCGCCTCCGTGTCTTTAATAGAATTATGACTTTCTGGAACAGATATGTTGAAAATCTGAGTTTGCCCAGGAGCACAAATTGTGTCCAGTGGCTAAGCCAGAATTGGAGACCAATCTGTATCTCTGGCACTTGATCACATATCCTCACAGCTGTAGACGGTAGAACTATTGTTTGCGACTGGTCTTTTTGCAACTTTGGTCTGAAAACACAATCTGACTATGGCGTACAGGGCATAAAAGTGTTTTTTGTGATTTGCAAACTGAAGTTAACTGTTTTTGTAGCAGTTTCACGATTGCTTTTATTTTTATGGTGTATGTATTTCACCAAGCTGTCCTAACTAGCATTGCACTTTTAATTTAGATGATTATTTTGACTGTCAAACAAATTAATCCCCAAGCAATGCTTTTATTATTTTTAAAACACTGTCAGCTTCACTATCTCCACTCCCTCTTTCTCGTCCCAGTACTTACCTATTGTTGTGGCCCACTCCCGGATCACCGGAGCAGGCCACAGCTGATGTCGGGCTCACCTGACGTCGACCTTTGGGCTGCGTTCATACAGCAGACAAACCACAGGGATCACCTGAGCGGTACACGTGGGCTGGGTGCACCCAGCTCACCGCAGCCCCGGCTCCGGGGGCACCTAGGCCAGGGTTGCAGAGACAGCTGTCATCACACAGCCAATACCTTGAGGTGGGACGGTGTTGCCCAGCAGGGACACCGTCCACATGCAGTGCCCTGCCATTGGGCCTGCTGCCCTTGGTGGGGCACCAGGATAGTGCTCACAAGAAGATGCCGAAGTCAGCTCTTTGTTAGACTGACGAGCCAGAAGCGGCTCGTCCTATTTATTAGGTGGGTCACATTGTTAACACCATGTGACTCAAACACAAGTCCTGGGAGCTATCATGCTCCCAGGAGGGGTGACATGCAACACTTCTCCTTTTCCATAAGAATCAAACAACGCTTAAAACATAACACCATAACACAATACACACACCAACACTTCGAGTATAGATGCAATTGATTTTCACACACTTGAGAGTCCAGGTTACCCCAACCTGCTGAGCCTGGGTACCCATGGGGGTGACAGTTAGGGTTGGTGGGTTACTGACAATCTGTTGAAAACCCCACATGCAAACACACCCTTTATTAACCTGGGTGAGTGGAACTTGCACCACTGACAAAACAACCTTGCAACACAATCCACACTGCAGGATACCAGTCCGACCTCCATGTGCATCTTTACAGGACAGTTCAAAGCTCAAGGGCCGGCAAAGCCACACCTGCGAGTACCAGGGGCCACCTCGGCCTAATCTCTCGATGGTGGGACAAAACTCATGGCCGGATGATGGTGACATGTTGACAGACCAGCTCAACATTCAGGGCCGGCAAAACCGCACCCGGGGGCACCAGGGGCCACATTGGCCGAGTCCATAGCTGGGGCAAGACCGTGAGAGGATGCTGGGTTGGTGGCCGGATGACAGGCCACTTCCTTCACTTAGGGGCTGCTGCTCCCTGCTGAGGGCGCACAAGCACCATTGAGAGCTGCACCCTCGTCCATGCCTTTTCTTTTTTCTCTTGGGGATCACTGTAACGTGGCTCTGAGGTGGTGACCGCACGTTTGGTACACAGGCATA
The DNA here is from genome assembly GCF_040938575.1 of Ambystoma mexicanum. NCBI lineage: Eukaryota > Metazoa > Chordata > Amphibia > Caudata > Ambystomatidae > Ambystoma > Ambystoma mexicanum. The sequence continues at coordinate 1,383,654,639 of NC_090934.1, forward strand.
GTGCCTGCTCATGTATGGTGAGCACGGGCAGCTGCGCACTCTCTTCACTGTGTCTCCGCATGATCTTGCTCCTACCTGGAGTCTGCACCCAGCACCACGTTCCATTGTGCCAGCATTGCAGATGCAGCCATGTCCTTTGTTTCCCCTCCCCCATCTTTGTTTCAAACTGCACTTCACCGCTGGGTTTAGCCCTGAGGGAGCACAAGCACTCCTAGTGGAGCTGCTAACCTCACGGGGCAGAGTCACTGGCAGGCGGGGAGGGGTGGTGCGTCCCCTGCCCACACTCGAAGATTGGATGCAAAACCTCTGATCTTTCTTCAGGGATAATGGATGACCTGCAGGTGGAGCTTGAATGATGCGGACAACATTGGACAGGGTTGATTGGCCCTGATGTTCCCTTCTCCCAAACTGATGCACTGGATGGCTCGCAAATCTCAGGGACCATAGCCTGACATTGCAGCCAGAGCGGGGCTGATTCATTTCACTGCCGCTGGCCCGGGAAGTACCAGGCCACGCCCCTCTTTTCAGGCCAGTGTGGGCCTCATTGTCCCTTGGGTTGTTTCGTTGTGTTTTGTTTCCGTATTTTTTACTCTCACCACAACCGCGGCAGGCCCGGATTCTTGATGGGCCACAAGCCCACAACCCTTCTCTCGGGGGTTGCCGTAGGGCCCGATACTCACTATTTCTCTTTTTCTTCTTTGTAAATGCTCCGGAGCAAATTTTCATCCCCCCCCCCCATTTTGCTGCCATTGAGCAGGCCGCCCCACACGTACACGGCCTCCCCCGCCCCGCTCCTGATGCTACATCAGTCACCGGAGTGGGCGCGGCAGAGCTGGCCGTACCTTCCCGGCCACATCGGAGCTCAGCAGGCCATGCCCCTTCTCTGCGGCATCTCAGCTGTTCCCCTCTTGGGTGACAATCGTGGCCGACGCCGCCTCACATACACCATGCAAGAACCAATCGGCCTGTGTTATGGCAAAGCATGGGGCCCTGAAAATAACCCCCACAACACTTCCTCCTTTCTTTTGCGGCCGACACTGCAGACGTCAAAATAAAAAAACATGGCCTTCCCGCAACCCGCACACATCAGCATGTGGGGCCCAGAGCAGCCCTCATCTCCATTGTTGTGGCCTGCTCCCGAATCACCGGAGCGGGCCACAGCTGATGTTGGGATCATCGGATGTCGACCTTTGGGCTGCGTTCACGCAGCAGACAAACCACAGGGGTCACCCTGTGGGCTCCGATCACTGGAGCTGTACACTTGGGCTGGGGGCACCCAGCTCACCTTAGCCCTGGCTCTGGGGATACCCAGGCCGGGGTTGCACAGACAGCCATGATCACACAGCCAAAACCTTGAGGTGGGTCGGTTTTGCTCAGCAGGGGCCGTCTGGGTGCAGGGCCCCGCCATTGCACACGGTGGGGCACCAGCATGGTGGTCACAAGAAGACGCCAGAGTCAACTCTTTGTTAGACTGACGAGCCGGAAGTGACTCGTCCTATTTATTAGGTGGGTCACATGCAGACATGCCAACATTCAGCAAGCACCAAGAGGGAGATTTCACATCAGCAATCGGGAGAATGTATTTTTCCCATAGGATTGCATTGGAGTTATAATCATTTTATGCAGGAGACAGTAAAAAATAGCCCAATTTTTCATCTATACATCGGGAGTCTCCCGCCTAAATCGGGAGGGTTGGCAAGCTTGGTCACATGGTTAACACTATGTGACCCAAACACAAGTCCTGGGAGGTACCATGCTCACAGTAGGAGTGACATGCAATACCTATGAGGTACCCAGCTCAATTGTCAGAAGCCCTTCTTTTATTTCCATTCTCTTTTTTGTTAATGTTCCAACCCTCCCACCGGATGTTTAACACCCTAGTGTCTGGACATGCTGTAGTTCAAATTGTTCCAGCCTCTGGCAGGATCCCAGAAAGGCTGCTGGGCTGTCTCGTGCAGCTACTATCCTCTTCTTGCCAGGCTTGGAGGGAGACCAAAATAATGGATCCTCTGGCAGAGCGAGCTTCTTGGTTGGGCCTTGGGGGACCTGCCATGAGGATTGGTGTTTCGTATTGGTAAGTAGTTGGACGAGGAAGAAGAACATGGAAGTAATTTGCAGATTACTTGTGTGTAATCCTCATTACTCCTTGTCCTGCTATTCCTCGTCACAGTACTTGCCTCCTACCCCCACCCACCCAACTTGAACGGAATGAGCCAAAAGGTATGGCCATTAGCTATGGTTTACTGTTTCCTGCAGGTTCCCAGGACGTACCGGTGAGGATTGGCTCTGGGCCAGACAAGGCAAAGTGCCTTTGCTGCAGGATTGCCTTATAGTGCAATCAAAGCAAAGCCCATTGACTAAGAAGGCATTGAGGCAATCCGGGTAAGCAATTCCGCAGATCTTCAAATGTTATCAATAGGCTTCAACTCCAAAGAAAAGTGTGAGGGGGGCTGATGAACATACACACAGGGACTGGACGTATCTTAAAGTGAAATGTGCAAATTAAGTTAAAGTGGCCTTTCCTAGTAGAACGCAATACAAATGAACATTGTCTTTCAAAAAAATTAACCACCATTACGTGAAAAATAACCAGAGCGAAGGGATTTTCCTATAACGTTGCCTGCAAGTGTAAAAGGTTCCCATCTTTTAAACGAAAAAATCTATATTGAAATATTCCATGGAAAGCAAAATACCGATACAAGACATGCACTTTGAAGACATTTCCATGTGGGCTTGTGGGTAAGTGTGCACCCTGAGAGCATGAGGTCCTGGGTTCAAATCCTAGTGGCAGAACACTTGACAAAACAAACTTTTTATTGCATGCCAGCCTCAAAAACACCTAAGGGGGAGGGTGTTCACTCTGTGAAAATTGGGCAGACGCCATCTACCCACATACCCTCAATCTGTATGCAGAAAATCGGCATACGACCAGGGAGAGCAACACCTTTAGTCCAGCAACTGCTCTTATCAGATCCATGGACTTTAATCATCACAACCAATTTATCCTCCCATTCCCCCCTCCGCCCTCCCATCACAGCCCTGTTTGGCTTTCAACAATACTCTGTTTTATAAAGAGGACTTGAAAAGTACACACATCATCATTAAAGTACTCCGAAACCTAGGAATCCTTATTGAAATATGCTAAACAGAAAGAGTACAGCTGTTATTTTCCCCCATCGTGAAGACTACAAATACCAGACTGCAATTCAATACAAGGATCAAATAAAATGGCTTGTAAGCTTCCTTTCATGATTTAGACTCATAACAAAAGATCATGTGAAATGGTAACCTGGGTGTTTTGCTTCGTTTGACAAAGACATACTTCACATGATGCGAGTGGAATGTGATATTATACAATTCTGTTATCTTAAGGGCCTGCATTTCTGGTGGAATATATGTTATTCTTCTGTTTTTGGCCGGTAAGCTTCATCAGATATTTTTAATTTGAACATATGGAATTGTTAAAAAAAATGTAAAAATGCAAATGGGTGTATAACCTTACTTTATATCTGTATATGCTATTTGATATTGTTCTGTCTTTTTTTTTTACTTGATACATTGTGTGGTTTTGTGAAATTTTCTACAAAGCAATAACCAGATTTGACACACCAAAAAGCACTAATCCAGTCAGGCAAAGTTAACCATGAATTAGCACGTTAGTGCTTGACTGTTCTCCATGACATGCCGCGGGAACTCAATTAGACTCAAATCATCAGGAGCATTTGAAAAAATACATGATTTTTATTTCATAAGTAAATAGATAGTAAATTGACTATTTGTCTATTGTGATTTCGAAATGAATGGGTGAATGCAGCTATTGTGCCTCAAAAATAAATTCTCTAAAAAAAATTCACTCCGAGACACTAGAATGTTGCAATGCACTTCGGCTGGACCTTATATGGCAGCCTACCTTGGACAGCCGTCGACGGCGTCAGTTCAAGAGACAGGCTAATGCAGTTACCATTACGCTCATGGGCTTGGGGATGTACCCTCTTTGATTTACCCCTTTAATTTGGAATTTAATTCTAATTTGGATTTTTACTGGACATAATCCAGTTCATAATTGTTGAGACTGGGATTGGAATACATGCTCTGATTACTTACCGGTAATCTTCATTACTCGTAGTCCTACTCTTCCTCGTCACCGTACTTACTTCATGAGGCCCCCGCCTCCGACACAGGACCTTCTTCTATTTCTTTAAATTCCTATAACTCCTCCCCCACATCCACGTCACTCAGTTTCATATTACCAAGCCAGAGCATGGGACCTTCCCCGCAGGGAGGGTGAGGAGGGTCGTCAGTACTGTGACGAGGAAGAGTAGGACTAGGAGTAATGAAGATTACCAGTAAGTAATCAGAGCATTACCTCCAGGTCCACTCTTCCTCCTCCCAGTACTTACTTCTTGAGGTATACCAAAGCAGCAACGGGGAAAGGTCCCAATGAGACACAGAGCTAAAGACAGTGCAGCAAACACACCCACAATAACTCTTAATTCATATCCCCACAGATAAAACTCCAACCACGAAGGAACCAACCCCCCGAGTGGGAGAAACTCAACCCATAGCGGTTGATGAAAATCCCTAGACCAGCCAAGGCGGCAGCCATACAAATCTCTTGCAGAGAAAACCCTCCTTGCATCGGCCCAGGAAGTCGCCAAACCCCTGGCGGACCGCCCCTGATCGTGCGCAGGCAAGCCAAAAACCACATAGGCCCTGGAGATCACAATCCGGAACCATCGGAAAATGGAAACCACAGATGTGTTATGCCCAGCCCCAGCCGGACCACAAGCAATCAGAAGACTATCAGATTGGTGAAAAAAAAGCAAACCTAGCCAAATACTCCAACAAGTTCCGCCGGACATAATGTTAAGCCAAGCCACCTCCTCATGCATTCTCGGATCATCAAAGAAGTCAGGGAGAACCAGATCCTGAGAGGTGTGAAAACCGAGATACAACTTAAGGGAGGAACTTCGGACCACACCTCAGCAGCACCGAGTCTGGCAGCACCCTCAGGAAAGGAGGGTGACATAAGAGAGCCCCAATCTCCCCAAGCCTACGGGCAGAAGCGAGGGCAATAAGAAAAGCAGATTTCAGTGCAAGATGTTTGATATCAATCTCGGAAAAGGGCTCAAAAGGAGGCCTTTGAAGGAACTGTAATACAAGAGGGAGATCCCAAGGGGGAAGCCCTTTATCAGCACAAGGACAGGAAGAAGAAAAAGCCTGGAGCAACTTCCCCACCAACACCTCCCCATCCAGGTGACCATCAGAGACCCCCAAAATCAATTTCATGGAGGCCCACTGAGAGTGAAGCCTGGGAAAAAAAAACTGCCAGGCCCCTGTCAAAAGCCCTTCTGGAGGAATCGAAGGATAGCAGAGGCCAGAACGCAGGGGAGGGATCCCAGACCGGCCATACCAGTCTCGGAAATGGCCCCAATGCCTGCCGAACACCTTCAGAGTGGTGGGTCTAAGAGCATCCATTATGTACTCATCTACAGGATCTGAGAACCCCTGAAATATCAACCTAGACCGAGCAGTAGCCACACTGCCCATTGCATCCAGTGGAATTCCAACCGCAGATCCCCCTGAAGGGGACACGGCCACCTCAGAACTAGCCAAGGTTCCTAGGACCGAAGCTCCAACAGAGAGGGGAGCCAACTCCGGCGGGACCAGAACTGAGCTAACAACAACACAGCCACCCTGGACACTCTGATGCGCCAAACCACCCGGGGCAGAAGAGGAATAGGCGGAAAGGCATAAAGGAAAACCCCAAGGCCACTGTACAGAGAGGGCGTCCATCCCCCAATCCCCCTGGCTTGAAACCGAGAGCAGAAGAGGGGAACTTCTGCTGGGGCCGGGGATGCAAACAGGCCTAGAACCGGGGACCCTAATCTGACACAGGTCACCGCAAAGACCTGGGCCAACAGGACCAGTTCCGCCGAGGAGTGAAAACCGGCGTCTGAGAAGATCCACTTGAACATTGTCCACCCTTCTGATACGTGAGGCCACCAGAGACACCAGATGAGATTTCTCCCAGGTACCTATCAGTGCTGCCAGAGCATTCAAGGAGCGGCCGGAAACCCTTTTGCAGTTGACATATGCCAAGGCCGTCGTATTGTCCGATCGGATCAAAACTGCCGACCGTCCAGCAACTCCTTGTAGTACACCAGAGCTTGGACAATGGCACAACTCTTGCCGGCTCTCCCCAGATCCCACAACCCTTGAGCTGAGAGGACCCCCAATGTAGACCCTTTCTGCCTGCGTCGGTAGAAAGAGAGGCCACAGGAGGATGGACCATGCACACCTCAGCATGTAGACCTGAAAACCCCCGCCACCACAGCAGGGAGACTCGCAGCGCTGGGGACACTGAAAACACAACTACGAAAGCGGAGACGTCAGAAGCCAGTGGAAGAGAGTATAAGACACCAGGGGACGTAACCGAAGACGGGCTTGAGGAACCGGAAAACACGCAAGACGCCACGTGCCCCGTAACTTCAGCAACAGGCGAGCCGAGACACACTGTCTTCTGAGAACCCAGCCCAAACCAGGCAGCAAGCGCCCCCCCTGCACAACATCCAGAGTACGCTCTCCCCAGACGTCCGGACAAGCAGTGCAGGGTCTTGAGACCCATAAGCAGTTGACACATCCTAGTAGGCATAGGAACCAGGAACACCCCAAGTAGAAAACTTGACCCTGAACAGGGAGAGGAATGGGCAAGACGGTAACCCACAACAATCGTTCGGAGAGAACTGAGCCCATGGCCAACTACTTGGACCGTGAGCTGGGTACCAAAGTCCTAACCATGCAAACCTGGACAGGAGGAGACAGGAACTGCAACTGATACCCCCCTCCGGAAGGAGCCCATTACCCAGGAAGGCAAACCCCACCGGTCCCATACACCCCCGAAAAGATAGAGACGAGGAGCCAGGGAAAACCGCCAGTCACTGCACTTGCACCAGAGGAAAATCACAGGACGTTGAAGCATGCTTGCGCCACAATATAACAGCATGCTTGTCAGCCCACAAAAAGATCCCACTTATCAAAAGGAAGATACAGGACAGCCCAGAAGTCCAGCAGGCCATGGCCCGCCCCAGCCGACAGAGGAGCCACCAGGCTGGCGTCAAAAGGGCAGAGTACTGTCACAAAGCGGGGCAAAGCAATCCATCCCGGAGAGCAGACATAAAAGGCAACCCCCCACCTGGGGTATTCCTACACTGGAAAAACCCACTGAAGTGACATCCCCCTCCACCGACACCAGGGGCTCTGAGAACCCCTCTAAGCACAGACATGTGCCACCATGTGCCATATCACTTCCCACAAGTCTGAGAGGAGGCGTGAAAGCAACACGTCGGCACCGGAGGACCTAGGGCCTAAAAGAAGAGACACTGGGAACCCTCTGAATAGCCATTACTTCCATGATGCATTTTCTATAATTCCATGACGGACAAGGGAAAAGAAAATCATCTCCTTTGACCTTCCCTCGTGCAGTTCAGAGGAAGAGGACAGGACAAGGAGTCTGCGTCCATAGCTAGCACAGACCCAAACACACCACTAACTCGCCACATTGCTGAGAGGTGGCTTGAGCCCTGTATCCAGTAGCTGGTAGCCCCAAGCTCTAAATCGTTCCAATGCGTTGGTCTAGGAAGAATAAAGGGCCGAGTCAGCACAGCAGAGACTCGAACCCGAAGTGTAGACTATGCCAGGCCGGTACCCTTCCGGCCGCTTGCAGACGCGTCCAAATCTGCGCCGTTTTCACAGGCTGCACGCAAAGAATGCAGCCAACATCCGGTGCATCCTGGGCTGCGTGTGTCTGAGGAGCGGGTGGTATGTGACATGTCTGTGACAGAACAGAGCCCCCGCACTTTCAAAGACTCTCTGCCACTGTCACCCCACGACAAGAAGCAGAGAGGCTTCACAACAAAAAGGGAAGGCTAGGCCATATTGCCAAGTGCTTGCCATTATTTCCAATAAAGATGTGAAAACAGAGCACGAGGAAACGGCATGTTGAAGGAGTCAAGATGGCCATACCAGCAGGAGAGGGGAAAAATATCAAGCACAGTCCTCCCCTCTCCTTACCTTCCACCAGAGAATGCAGCTAACATCCGGTGCATCCTGGGCTGTGTGTGTCTGAGGAGCGGGTGGTATGTGACATGCCTGTGACAGAACAGAGCCCCCGCACTTTCAAATACTCTCTGCCACAGTCACCCCACGACAAGAAGCAGAGAGGCCTCACAACAAAAGGGAAGACTTAGCCCATACTGCCAAGTGCTTGCCATAATTTCCAACAAAGATGTGTACACAAAGCACGAGGAAACAGCATGTTGAAGGAGTCAAGATGGCCATACCAGCAGCAGAGGGGAAAAATATCAAGCACAGTCCTCCCCTCTCCTTACCTTCCCCCAGAGAATGCAGCTAATCCAGTGCATCCTGTGCTGTGTGTGTCTGAGGAGCGGGTGGTATGTGACATGCCTGCGACAGAACAGAGCCCCCGCACTTTCAAAGACTCTCTGCCACTGTCACCCCACGACAAGAAGCAGAGAGGCCACACAACAAAGGGGAAGGCTAGCCCATACTGCCAAGTGCTTGCCATCATTTCCAATAAAGATGTGTACACAGAGCACGAGAAAAAGGCCTGTCGAATCAAGATGGCCAAAACAGGAGGAGAGGGGAAAAAACATCAAGCCCAGTCCTCCCCTCTCCTTACCTTCCCTGGCCATGCAGGACCCGGGACACAATGCTCACGCTGCGGTCCGGAGCCCAGCAAAGAACCGAGCGAGCAATCCCGCTCAACTGTGACCCTAAGCCCCGCAGGTGGGCCGGGAGCAGCGCCGCACCTGAGGGAGCCGAGTGCCCCGCCACACAGCTCCCCCCAGGGGGCAAGCAATCGGTGCGCCCCAGTGCCCCACACCGGGAAGAAAAAGTCGAACCTGCCAGAGGCAGGAAAAATTAAACTGAGTGACGTGGATGTGGGGGAGGAGTTATAGGAATTTAAAGAAATAGAAGAAGGTCCTGTGTCGGAGGCAGGGGCCTCGTGAAGTAAGTACTGTGATGAGGAAGAGTGGACGTGGAGGTAATGGCTAACTGCCATATTAGCCATCCAATCCATTGATTTAAACTACTATCTGCGGTAATTTCTTTTGCATACGGCCCGCTACAGTCACGGTTGTGCTCTATGCCTTTGGTTTGATCCATTGCTGGTATGTTCTCCTCCCATTATGGGACGGATGAATGTACTTTTAAGACAACAGGCCACACACTGCCTCAACCTCAGGCTGGCCTTTATTGCTCGGTATACTTACCTTTGAATGTTGGACTTCGATCGCAACCTAGGGCAGCGGTCTAGCGCTTTAGCACTATTTCATGTGACATACTGCGACGCTTTCAGCCTCGTCTGCAATCACGTGACAAGTAATGACCTCTGAGCCCCGCCTGTATCAGATGAATAAAACGCTGGTGTACGTTCGGGCGAGTCGAGGCAGTGAGCACGGCACGCCTTTCCCGAGAGGAGACAGCCACTTCGAATGTTACGGTGAGTAAGAGCTAATCCATGTCTCTACATATTCTTACGCGTTCGGACCAGCTGCTATGCAGCTGAGACTCAGAACTTTTTATACTACACTACCTTATCATTGACAACCCCCAGCTAGGCCCGTGAGGAAAGACAAGAATCTTTTCTACTCTTAAAGTGTTGCCATTGAAGAGACCACGTGCATTTGCAAAGTGTTTATTGTTAGAAATGAATTAACTACACCGAGCGCTTGTTGGCGCTGGTTGGCTCAGCTTTGAGTAGCCTGCCAAAATTTCCCAAAACACTTATCAATTCCTTTTTTACTTTAAAGATGAGTTTCCTGTTTTACAACAGATACTTAAGGTTACTGATTGAAGACGCTCTTGGTCTGTTCTCCTTTTTTGCACTTAGATCGCAAAATCCAATGCGGCATGGTGACACTTTCGAGTGCAATTCTGAAGGACTTAATTTTTCCCATAGAAGATGTATTTACTCAAGATATCTCTTGGCGAACGACTTTTGGGCTGGTGACTTTGAACTCCCACAACCGGTGAGCTTGTTAATGTTGTTTATCTATGAATAATTCCTGGCCAGATTATAAGGCCTTTAGAGTGCAATTAGTCAACTTACTTCACTGTTGGCAACTAGGGAACTGTTCCCCAATTGTAAAAAATTGTCCTTGGTTTATGTCTCCACAGACCTACTATGTTGGGGTCTGCATTACCTTTGGCTGATATGTTATTGGAGGCAATCGTATAACATCATTTCAGACCATCTAAAGTTGAGAATATGATAACAATTATGATTATTCTCCCTTGCCACATGTATACTCCTATACACTATTGTGACCGGAGCCAGCTTGACTGTGTATTTGTCTTTTTGACCCAAGTCTAATGTAGCTATTTGTGTGATTTTGTCTCCCTTCTTTTTCCCTTTTCTTATAGGGCTGACAATTTTCGGCTTACTCTACACCTATTTGAATGTCAATGTTTTGGTGTGTTATTTTAACTCATGTTGCATGATGTGTTTAACACACAAGTGATAGTACTGTCCTGATGAAGACGGGCATCAACTGGAGTCAGTTAGAAGAACTTCTCCGTTGAAAATACAGTTGCTATGTAATACATAGTGCTAGGTTGACCTTGTTGTCATTATAACAAATTAAGTGGTCCCTAGGCTAGCACAGTTGACATACAGCACCTCCTTGTTATTACATTGTACCCTTCTGTCCAACTTTACCGCTATAGGATTATTCCTATGACTTTCTCATGCAGTCTGAATTAACTTGTCTGTTTTGGGGATTCCTTTAATGGCGGACTGAATGGCACCTGTGTATAGTTTGAACTAGTCTTACACAAACACATTTGTGAATATCAGTCCCCCTGGCTCACGTGATCACCTTCACTTGAGCCCGGTGCTCTGTTTTCACAACTGTTCTCTGTGGAACGTGGACATGGGCCACTATTAATGTAGGTTTATCTTGTACTTATAAACTTTCAAGTATATTGGACAGCTAGAATACATATAATGAGTTGCTTTAAAAGCAGTATGATGTTTTGTATGTACAATATTTCATTGAGCAAAACCCAAAATGCATAATGGGTAACAGATTTTATATGTTTTTTATTTACTTATGAAATAAAAATCATGTATTTTTTCAAATGCTCCTTATGATTTGGGTCTAATTTACTTCCCCGTGCATGTCATGGAGGACAGTCAAGCACTAACAAGCTAATTCATGGTTAACTTTGCCTGACAGGATTACTGTTCTATAAATGTCATGTATTTCTCACCCCCTGTCAGTGTTGTAGGGGATATCCATTTTTGTTATTGAGATACCAGCGCAGCTGTGGGTGCATGGGTGAAATCTAAATTTGTGAGACTACCAAGTTGACTATTGTGAAGTGATTCTTGACCACTGCACTTGCTTTAGGCTTTTGACACCACCGGTGCCTGCTCTCAAGTATTTAATAATTTTTTTTTTTACCAATATGGCTGCTATTGATACTTTCTCCTTCAGTGAGGAGCAATTGGCTGAAGCGATCCGGGTACCATCATTTTTCGATTCCCTCAATGATACAGCAAGTGAGGTTAATAGTACATGCATTACTAGTGAAAGTTTAGGACAGAAATGCATGGACATCTACTTACAGAATATCTTTTAAAAAAGACATAATTCCACAGGGACTTCATGAATCGGCCCCTTAGTCCGTAATGATCCTTGTCTATTCATAGTTGGAATATAAAACAGCATTTTCCAGCGTAGGGACAAAGTGCAGTTGCGATTGGATCCTCCTTACCATCAGCACTGCACTTAAGAAAAGCATTCTGGTAGGTAACGAAATAGACGAAGCTGAGGAAGCTTTTGCCTTAGACACTACCATCCTTAATATTAAAGAAAAATTAGATCTTATTGACAAACATACAAAGGGGTTTATAAAAATAACTAATGTCAAAAAGATGGAAAAACTAAAAAAAGATATTTCTGCCTTCACTAAAGAAATGCCTACCCATACCTCAATCCTGACTACGGTGGACCAGGCCAATGGAATGACCCTAATAAATGCAACAGCGGTTACTCTAATTATAAGAAAAGGGTCACATTTTCAGATACCTCCGCAGACGGTAGCGGCTACTTTCCTAACCAAAATCCTCAAGGGCAAAGGGGTCGCCATTGGAATAGAGGCCAAAACAGAGGCAGGAGAGGACGCCAAAATTGGCATTACCAACAGTATTGCCAAATGCCCATATTTGCACCACAGGGACCATACCCTTCCTTTCCACCGCCCAAACTTCCTTTTCCACCCGCAGATCTAGGGCCTCCTCCAATAGAAAATGTCTTCGAGACAAGTAGGAGAGCGTATCAACGTTAAGAATTCCATCGGCTGTATAAAATATTTCTAAAACAATATTGACTACAGAAGAGACAGCCACCTTGGAGAAAAGGTTTTTATTCATTCCAGTGAAAAAACCCCAGCAAAATGGTATTGGAAATCGAGCTTCGTAACTTCTTTCGGAAGGTACGTCTTAGAGATTATTTTGGAAACAATACTGATGAGGCTAAAAATGACAGTAACACACCTTGTAGACCAAAGTCTGGGTTTACCCCGACAGCCCAAATGATCTCGAATGGAACAGTAACGGTCGAACGTGCTGTCCTTAGAGATTTCAACTTGATTTGTATATCCCCATTTGGGGCCTAAACATCAAGGGACATACAACTTCTCCAAGAAAGAATGGCAGTGTCTCCATAATCTTAAGGAAGACACATCCATAATCATTAAACAGGCCGACAATGGCGGGGGCTGGTGGTCTGCGATATAGAATATTACAATACTGAAGTAATGATGCAGTTGGACAACTCTATGGTCTACATCAAACTTAGAGGTGATCCCACTGAGGCCATTAGGAAGACAATCTTAGCCCATTCTTCACGTGCGCGTGATATTGACATACTGTATGAGAAGGAGTTCCAGTTCCTTACTATCAAGGGGACTAGGACCCCACTGTTCTACATCCTTCCCAAAGTGCATAAAAATAGCCAAAATCCCCCCAGCAGGCCGATTGTATCTTTATGCGGTTCGATCTTGGAACCCCTGGGAAAGTATTTAGACTTTTTCCTTAAACCCTTGATGGGTGCGACTACCACTTATGTGGCTGACACTACAGATGCGATTCTACACCTGGAGCGATTGCCGTTTGATCCTGCAACCAATCTATTCATTACATTGGATGTAGAGTCACTTTATTCTAATATCCCACAACTGGAGTCTTTACCAATAATGAAGACCTTCTTAGACTCCAGAAGCGAGCCCCAATCGGTCCCGAGCGAGTTCCTTATTGAACTTTTGGAAATAGCTTTGACCAAAAACTATTTACGGTTCAAAGATTTGTTCTTCTTGCAAACCAAGGGCACCGCCATGGGTGCGGCATTCGCCCCTTATTATGCCATCCTTTTTATGTGGGCATTTGAAAAGGCCTTGATTCTGAATGACTCTAACCGTTTTACCAGTCCATAACATTCTACAAAAGGTACGTAGATGATATTATTATCATCTAGGACAAAACAAAAGGCGATCATGTCCAGTTTTTTACATGGATTAGCCATCACAGGTTTCCCCCCCTTCTCATCTGTTGGTGTTCTTTCTTTGTTGAAGTTTTCCTTTGTACGGCACAGGTCTTATATAAGCCCACGCGGGTGTCCTCAACTTCCAGCGTGCGTTCCGTGATCCGAGTCCTGGAGCGTACAGTATATCTGGGAATTGCAGGAAACAGTGAAGCTTACACTCGGCAGAGTGCACATGGAGATCCGGGAAGAAAAGGAGGGCAAGGGAATTGGAGGAAGGTGAAGGGTTCAAGGAGCCAGGAACCAGGAGTTGGTTGAAAACGAGAGCGAACTTCGGCAGCACACGGCAACCTCAGTAAACAGCAGCATTGAGATGCGCAGAGCCGCGGGGGCATGACCGCTTTATGGAACGTGATGCGTGCAATGCAGAAACTGGTGCACCGCGTTCCGCGGTCTGTGGCCATGTTGGATGTACTGATGCGTGTAGGCCTCTGTGGGTCAGGGACCAGGAAGTCCAGAAACGACGAGTCTGATGGTTCATGACAGCATGCCTCCTCCGAAGGCCAGTTCCTCCGGGTTTTCCCAGGTGTATAAGGTGGAACCTTTTGAGTAGTCTGGGGGCATTAAGGTTTGTATATGGCTCCCAGGTGCGTTCACTGGGAGGGTATCCTTTCCATTCAACCAGATATTGCAGCTGACCACGTCCTTCTTATTCCAGTTGATCGTTGACAATCACTGGTGTAGACTTTGGAGCAGTCCGGGAGGACTGAATGTATGGTTTCAGTAGAGATGTATGAAACATCTTTTCCAGGAGTCTGGTAGCTTGAGTCGGTAGGCCACTGGGTTAATGATCTCCTCTATGGAGGACCATAGTACCGGGGGGCCAACTTATTGGGTCGTAAATGTCGGGGCAGTAGTTTCGAGGATAGCCAGACCCTATCACCTACTGCATGGGAGGGACCTGGTCTTCTTTTGGAGTCTGAATAGAGCTTGGTAGTGGCTCTGGCATTTTCAAGGTGTTCCATGGCTTGTTTGTGCACGTTGATGATATTTTCAATCCAAGAGTCGAGTGTAGGAACTGGTGTGGGATGTAGAAGCAAGGATGGGAGAACCAAAGGATGGAACCCTTGGTTACAGAAAAAGGGGCTGACTTTGACAGCTGAGTGATCTGAATTGTTATGGGCAAATTCAGCCACAGGTATCAAAAGTGACCAATCGTCCTGGACCTTGGTGGTGAAACAACGAAGATATTGCTCCAGGGTTTGGCTCACACGTTCAGTAGCTCCATTGGTCTGGGGATGATAACCTGAGGAGAGGGCCTGTTGGATTCCTACTATACGGCATAGGTGTTTCCAAAATTGAGATATGTATTGGGGTCCCCTGTCCGATATGATTTTGGAAGAGAGTCCGTGAAGTCGGAATATGTGTTCCAGGAACATTCCAGCAAGTTCTGAGGAAGATGGTAGTTTATACAAGGGCGTAAAGTGAGCCATGTGAGTGAACAAGTCAGTGGTGACCATGATAGTTGTGTATCCCCTGGAAGGTGGCAACTCTACAATAAAATCCGTAGTAATGAATTCCCAGGGCCTTGTTGGTAGTGGAGGTTGGAGCAGGAGTCCCGCCGGTTTCTTGTTGTCATGCTTGTTTTGATTGCAGATTGCACAAGTTTGGATATAGCGTTGGACATCGGCTCTCATTTTAGGCCACCAAAACTGTCTTTGTATCAATCAGAGAGTATTGAAGATGCCACAATGTCCTGAATGAAGGGTATCGTGGCAGAGGTTCATGATCCTTTGTCACAGTTTTTGTGTAGGAATAACCAGGTCATTGTCTTTAAACAGATACCCATCCTTTGTTCTGAGATTCCATCGATTCTTCCCAGTAAATTTCTTCCAGATCTTGGAGGATTGGATTTGAATTTGAATGTCTTCCAGGAGGCTAATTGCTTGGGCACAAAAATTGTGTGAGGAAACATTTTGGCAAAGGGTCGATCTTCAAGAGTTTCATAGTCGGGACGTCGGACAAAGCATCAGCAATTATGTTATGAGTCCCAGGAACATGTATTTGGAACTGATACTGTGCAAAGAAGGCGGGCCATCAGGCTTGACGACTATTCCTGCATTCCAGGGATTGTAGCACTTGAAGAATCCGATGGTCCGTACGGACCTGAACAGGATGTTTTGCCCCAAAAGTAGATGACGCCATTCTGTAAAGGCTTGACAGATGGCTAACAGTTCCTTTTCTAGGACAGAATAATGAGTCTCGCTGGGAGTTAGAGTTCGAGATAGATAAGCGATGGGGTGTTCTTATTTGTCCTCGAGTTCCTGCTTGAGAACTGCTCCGATAGCATAGTTAGAAGCATCTGTCTCCACTATGAAAGGTCGATCGATGTCTGGTTGAGCCAAGATGGGAGCTTGTGTAAACTCCGATTTCAGTTGTTGGAAGGCCTTATCTTGGGCTGCTGACCAGATAAAGGGTGTATCCTTCTTCAACAGTGTAATGATTGGTTGAACTATCTCTGAGAAGGACGGTATAAATTTCCGGTAAAAGTTGGCAAGCCCCAGGAAGGATTAAATCTGCTTTACGATGGTTGGGACTGGCCAGGATAGTATGGCTTTTACCTTTGATTGGTCCATTCCGATTCCTTCAGGACTGAGGACGAATCCTAGATAGTGAACAGTAGAGACATGGAAAAGGCATTTCTCGGGTTTATCCAGGAGTTTATGTTCACGTAATCTTTGTAGGACTGCCTTAACATACTCTTCATGCTTGAGATGGTCCTTGGAGTATATTAAAATATCATCCAGGTAAACTATGACGAAGAGAAACAGCATGTCTTAGAACACTCGGTCCATGAAACATTGGAAGACCGCCGGGGCATTGGCGAGTCCGAAGGGCATAACCAGATATTCAAAATGTCCAAAGGGTGTTCTAAAGGCTGTTTTCCATTCGTCTCCTTCCTTTATACGGATTAGATGACAGGCACCTCTGAGATCCAATTTCGTGAAGTCTACGGCTCCTCTCACTGCTTCCAGGATGTCCGAAATTAAGGGTAACGGATAACGGTCCTTGAGGGTACATTGGTTTAGACCACGATCATCAAGACAGGGTCTAAGCTCCTTTGTATCTTTTTTGGGAACAAAAAACAACGAAGCTCCTGCCGGAGATTTGGAGGGTCGTATGGTGCCATTTTCTAGGTTGGTATCCAAATATTCTCGGAGGGCCTTTTTCTCTGGCTCGGATAGTATGAACATTCTTCCAAAGAGAATTACTGCCGTAGGTTCAGTATCTATAGCACAGTCTTCAGGTCTGTGAGGGGGTAGAGACTGAACGATAGCAGTTGAGAACACATCCGCGTACTCCTGATAGGCCTGAGGAACCTGAATAATATTTGAAACTGTGAATGGGCCTTGCAGTCTTGTGGGCGCCTCTTCAGGAGGGGATGGCGAGGAATCCATGGATAAACAATGAGATATACAATGTTCAGATCCAAGAAACAATGATCCGGCCGCCGTACGTGCCGTACGAAGGAAAGCTTCAACAAAGAAAGAACACAAACAGGTGAGAAGGGGGGAAACCTGTGACAGATTGAGACGCCAACAAACCGACAGTGATACAGACATGGAGGCGGCTGTGCAAGACCTCATGCGCGGCATGCAGGAGTTAACAACAGAAGTTCAGAATTTAAAGGCTGAGAATGCCGCATTAAAACAGTTAGTCCTATCACGTGATTCCGCAACCAAAGAAAGTGTACTGCTGGGCGGCATTGTGGATAAATATGATGGCTCATCAAGAAACCTTCGCGGATTCCTTGATTCCTGTTTAGTCCACTTTACTTTTAAGCCCTATTACTTCTCTACCCCCAGAGCAAAGGTGGGCTTTATGATTTCCCATCTTTCAGGGAATGCACTAACTTGGGCTACGCCCCTTGTTAGTTCTGGAGAGGCCCTCCTGGATGACTATGATGGCTTTGTACAAGCCTTAAAGGCCATGTTTGACCGCCCAGAACAGGTCTACAGTGCCCAGGAGCGGCTGCTAGACTTCCAACAAGGTACCCAGTATATGCTGACCTATGTGGCACGCTTCAAGCAACTGGCCAAGGACACAGATTGGTCCCCGGAGGCCTGCTTTACCCTTTTTCGAAGAGGATTGAATGAGGAAATTAAAGATGAGTTGGCAAGAGTAGCAGGCCCAAGTTCCTTCCAGGCTCTTATGGATCTGTCCTTACAGATTGACATTCGCATCCAGAAAAGGAAGGCAGAAAAGAAGAAGACTATAATGATTTGCCAAAAAAGCTCCATAGAACCGTCCTCCAAACCCGAGCCATTTCCTGCCCCCTCTACAGACCCAGAACCCATGCAATTGGGGGCCTTCCGTGGACCCATATCCCCGCAAGAAAGAATGCGACGGATTCACATTGGGTTGTGTATGTATTGTGTCTCAGACAAACATCTTGTGAGAGAATGTCCCTTGGCTCCCCCACAGCGTTTGGGAAACGCCAGCTCCCGATCCTAGATGGAGCACAGTTTCGGGAGAGAGATGTTTGCTCCACATCTATTCCATCCTTGAACTCTCCTGGACAAGGCAATCTAGTGATCTTACAGGCCTTCCTATCGCCTTCCAAGAAAGAAACCTACCCTATTCTGGCATTAGTGGATTGTGGGGCCATGGGGATAAGCCCGCGCGTGTGTCCTCAGCTTCCAGCGTGCGTTCCGTGATCCGAGTCCTGGAGCGTACAATATATCCGGGAATTCCAAGAAACAACGAAGCTTACACTCGGCAGAGTGTACGCAGAGATCTTGGAAGAAAAGGAGGGCAAGGGTATTGGAGGAAGGTGAAGGGTTCAAGGAGCCAGGAACCAGGAGTTAGTAGAAAACGAGAGCGAACTTCGGCAGCACACAGCAACCTCAGTAAACGGCAGCGTTGAGACGTGCAGAGCTGCGGAGGCGTGGCCGCTTTATGGAGCGTGATGCGTGCAATACAGAAACTGGTGCGCCGCGTTTCGTGGTCTGTGGCCATGTTGGATGTACAGCTGCGTGTAGGCCTCTATGGGTCAGGGACCAGGAAGTCCAGAAAGGACGAGTCCGATGGTTCATGACATTAGCACTCTTAATGAAGTTCTACAGTTTACGATGTCCATGGAAAACAACTCAATACCTTTCCTAGATCTTTTGGTAAAGGAGAAAAATTTAATTATCGTCATGGATCTGTATCAAAAAGCCAAGGATAGAAATACGATACTCCATTTTGACAGTTTCCACCCTCACTCATTATGGACTAGCATTCCCTATGGCCAGTTCCTCAGGGCAAGGCGTAATTGTACTGACAATCATGATTTCTCCAGGCAAGCAGACATTATAGAAGATCGTCTGAAGACTAGGGGCTACCTGTTACGCTCACCTGGTATCCACGCGGACGCCACCAAGCCAGTTGGTTGTTGGTGCCCTTTTCGATGATTCCCTGGTGCGGTTCTCGGTGGAATTCTGCCTTGTTATCGAAGTTGGTGGGCTCTTATTTGCAATCCGAAGTCTGATTCCACCTGGCCAAAGGGCTTGCCCGTGGGGATCAGGCTGAGGGTCGTAACACTTCCTGACTCATGTATTGAGACAATCACCCAGAAGAGCGATGTTCTTTGTTGTTTTCTGCAGGTCTGGATCTTGCCAGGCTCGTGAGAAGCTGGACACGGTGAGCGTCACGTTGCTAGTAGCAAAGTAACGTGAAGCGTGCTGTCTTGTTCGGGTGTGGTATAAATAGTCTCTGCAAAGTAGTCCAGGTAAAGTAGTCCCTAGGCCACCACACCCAAAACACTATACCGCATAGCTTGGTTCTAGGAATCAAGCTATGTGGATGCTTCCATGTTGGCTGAAAGCCTGAATAAAGTAGTTAATTAAGCTGATGTCTTTCCCTGTTTATGAGCCTGGCGCCAAAGGTGCCAGGACTGGCCCCAAGAGGGTCTGTGAAGCAGACGCCGGGCCTTATTTGCGATCCGAAGTCTGATTCCACCTGGCCAAAGCGCTTGCCAGTGGGGATCAGGGCTGAGGGTCATGACAGCACTCCCCCCCCCAAGGCCCCTCCCATGGAGTGTCTCCTGTCTGGTCCAGGTTTAGTTGGGAAGTTCCGATGAAACTTCCTGATCAGAAGTGTTGCATGGATGTTCGCACTGGGCTCCCAGGATCTATCTTGGGGTCCAAATCCCTTCCAGTCGACGAGATAATATAACTTGGCTCTAGAATATTTAGAGTCCAGGATGCCTTTGACTTCGAATTCTGGTTCTCCATCAATAAGTATGGGTTTAGGTGGTGTCTTAACTTGTGTACCAGGTTGCATTGGTTTTAAGAGGGACACATGGAATACCGGATGGATTTGTAGATTAGGTGGTAAATCCAATTTGACGGCTCCGGGTTGATAATTGCTTTGATGGTATAGGGTCCTAAATATCGAGGATGGAATGTCTGGGTCCCTTTGATGGGTACATATTTGGCGGCTAACCAAACCTTGTCTCCCACTTGATAGTCTGGGGCCTTTTTCTGATGCTGGTCGGCAACGTGCTTTTGTTGTTCTTTAGCATGAATAAGATGTTCCTTCGCCTTTCTGAACGCCTGAGTGATGGTTGTGTGAAGAGTCTTTACTGCCTCCATTTCCAAGCTGGCAGGAAGGTCGAGTTCTGAGGTACGTGGATGTCTGCCATACAGGGTGTAAAAGGGTGTTTGTCCCGTGCTAGAATGTACGGAATTGTTATATGCGTACTCGGCTATCCAAAGTAATTCCTTCCAATCTCTCAATTCATGGTGCAGCATGCACCGTAAATTCTGCTCGAGGGTCTGGTTGGTCCTCTCGGTTTGGC
The DNA here is from genome assembly GCF_040938575.1 of Ambystoma mexicanum. NCBI lineage: Eukaryota > Metazoa > Chordata > Amphibia > Caudata > Ambystomatidae > Ambystoma > Ambystoma mexicanum. The sequence continues at coordinate 1,383,675,054 of NC_090934.1, forward strand.
CGTCCGTTTGGGGGTGGTGACTGGTCAATAGCCGGACGTCAATCTGTACCATTGTGCAACATTTTCTCCAAAAATTGGATACAAACTGGCTGCCTCGATCAGAGACCAGAACTGATGGGAAATCATGTAGCTTGACAATGGTTTCCAGAAATAGTTCTGCTAAGGTGGAAGCGTCCGGGAGGCCCTTGAGAGGAATGAAATGTGCCATCTTAGATAACAAATCCACGACTACAAGAATGGTGTTAAAGCCTTGACTAGGTGGCAGATCAGTGATGAAGTCAAGGGAGAGAGTGTGCCATGGAGCGGGAAGGATGTCCAGTGGTTGTAGGAGACCCGATGGTTTCTGTGATTTATTTTGTGCACAGACACCGCAGGACTGAACATACTGGACAATGTCCTTACGCCAGGTAGGCCACCAAAAGCTCTTTTTCACCTTAGCTAAGGTTTTAGCGATTCCAGGGTGTCCTTCGATCAGAGAGTCATGATAATCTGAAATGATATGCTGTTGTTACTCCTTCTTGGGTACATATAGCCGGTCCTTAAAAAAAGGTAACTGATCCTTGATGCAATATTGTTCTCCTTGAGTTTGCCATGCGAGCAAAGCATCTGGGTTCATTGACTGTCGAATTTCATTTCGTAATTCTGCTTGTGAGAAGGTTGTCGTGATACCCAAGAGTTTGTCTTCTGGTATGATGGGTACGAGGTCTGGGGTTGTATACACCGTTTCGATGCCCATTCGAGATAAGGCGTCAGCTTTTCCATTCTTGACCCCTGGTCGAAATGTGATCACATAGTCATATTCGGCGAAGAAAAGGGCCCAATGTAACTGGCGTGAGGACTGGGCTTTGGCTGTTTTGAGATATTGCAGGTTCCTGTGGTCTGTGATCACGATAATGGTGTGTCTAGCTCCCAGAAGATAGTGTCGCCACGCCTTGAAAGCGGACTTGATGGCCAGGAGTTCTTTGTCCGTGATAGCGTAATTTCCGGGGGTGAGACATTTTTTGACCAGAAGGCCACAGGATGCAGCTGGCCAGTTTCTGAGTCCCTCTGTGAAAGGACTGCTCCCCCCATTGCTATACTGGAAGCATCAGTTTCTATGACATAAGGGAGGTCTGGACGAGGGTGCCGCAGGATTGGAGTGGAGGTGAATCTTCGTTTCAGTTCCTGAAAGGCTCTGTCTGCTTCATCGGTCCAAGCAAACCTTTATATTGCTTTTTCGTAGCAGTACTGTGATCGGGTGCACAACCTGAGAGAAGTCTGGGATAAATCGGCGATAAAATTTCGCAAAGCCTAGCATGCTCTGTATCCCTTTCAGAGATGATGGTGATGGCCATTTTAGAATAGCGTTAACCTTATGTACGTCCATTCTGATGTCTTTTGGCTAAAGGATGAAACCAAGAAATTCTACTTCGGTGACGTGACAAAAACATTTCTCCAGCTTTGCATACAAACGATGTTGGCAGAGCTTGGTGAGGACTGAACGAACGTGCCTGATATGGTCTTGTTTTGAGGCTGAGTACACCAATATGTCATCTATGTACATTAAGGTGCAAACGTCAATCAGTTCTCTCAAGACGTCATTCATGAAATATTGAAATACTGCAGGAGAGTTGCACAAGCCAAAAGGCATGACCTGATATTCAAACAAGCCATGTTTGGTACGGAAAGCGGTTTTCCACTCATCTCCGCTTCTGACCCGGACCAGGTGGTATGCTCCCCGATGGTCTAATTTGGTATAAATCTGGGCATCTTTGACTTGGTCTAGCATTTCCGGGATAAGGGGCAAAGGGTAGCGGTTCTTCACAGTGATCTGGTTTATTGCGCGGTAATCAATACAGGTCCTCAAGTCCCCTTCTTTTTTCGGTACGAAGAACAAAGGACTGGCTGCCGGGGACTTAGATGGGCGGATAAATCCGTTTGCAAGGTACTGGTCCAAATAGGATTTCAGGTGAAGGTTTTCTGGTTCGGTGAGAGCATAGATCCTGCCGCAAGGGATTTATGCCCTAGGAATAAGGTCAATTTGACAATCATAAGGCCTATGCAGCTGCAATGTGTTAGCCTGGTCTTTTTGGAATACGTCCTGAAAGTCATGATATTCATCTGGCAAAGTATTAGTTACTCCTAGGGTAGATACTACAGTATTGGGAGTCTTGGAGATACAGGAGTCGGATTCCGGTTCTGGAGAGTAGCAGGCCAGGGAGCAGTTGCCGGAGAAGGTTAATTTCCGTGCCCGCAGTCTATCAAAGGGTTGTGAGCACCCAGCCATGGCATCCCTAGTATTAACCGGAACTGAGGTGCCTTAATGAGATCGAACGAAATACACTCCCGATGTCCATCCTGGCACAGCAAGGTTACTGCAGCTGTGCACTGGGTTACTGGTCCAGAGGCAATTTCTGTCCCATCCACGGTAGTCACCTTGTCCCTGGTAGACTTAGAACACAAAGGGAGCCCCATCTCTGCTGCCAACTCTAGATCTATATAATTCCCAACTGCTCCGCTGTTGATGTACGCTTCTACGGTATGCATCTTTGACGGTTGTTGGTGGTTTATTACGATCACGGGTATTTCAAAGTGTGAGGTCAGTGGCTCTTTCTTATCACTCGACAAACTGACCTCTACGGTTGCCGAGCTTGGTAGTTTTCCGATTCCTTAACTTCATCCTTTTCTGTGGCCCCGACTGTCCTCCTTCGGGGTTTTACCAGGCAGTCTTTCAGGAAATGTCCTGCTTTTCCACAATACAAACAGAGTTGCTGTTGTCTTCTTTTATCCCGCTCTTGTTTTGTTAGTGGAGGTCGTATCCCTCTGATCTGCATGGGTTCTACGGCGTTATCTGGCACCAGTGGTGCATTGTCTCTAGACCAAACATAAACTACTCGAGAGTCCGCTTTGGACCAGTCCACTTTTTGGTCCTGCAACCGATGGTCCAGCTGCATACCAGATTTATGAATTCGGTACAGTCTCTAGGAGGATCAACTACCTGGGCCAAGACGTCCTTTAATTCTCCTCGTAAGCCTCGATGGAATAACGTGGTTCTTTTGTTTTCTGGCCACCTGGCTTCAGCAACCAGTCTATTGAAGGTAGCAATGTATGTTAACAAGTCCTGGTTCCTCTGGCGGAGGGATAAGAGTTTGTTATCCACTGCTTGTTCCTGGGTGTGGCGAGCAAACAGTTTTTCCATTTCTCTCTGGAACCCCCCATAGTCCTGTAACAACGGATCATAATGGGTCACCAACGGCACCGACCAATCCGCTGCGCTTCCACTCAAGTATGATAGGACGAAAGCTACCCGGGCTTGGTCATTTGGAAACACCCCAGGGCGACAAAGGAAATTAATGCGACACTGATTTATGAATGCTGCATACTTCCGTGGGTCACCCGAAAACCTTTCTGGTGGTGCCAGGGGAACTGTTCCAGGCAGCATGATCTGTACTGGTGTGGGGGTATAAGATGGTGAGATAGGATTTTGCATCAGTGGATTTCCCTCAGACAGAGGAGTCTGACCTGCCTGCGATTGCAAGAACTATCTGCCGATCTCCTCGGTTCGATCCTTGGTCACTATTAGGTCTCTTCGGAGTGCATTAGTCTCTTGTCGGGCTGAATGAACCTCGGCACGAAGGTCCCCCAACAATTGGGCCAATTGGTCGATTTCCGATGTCTCCATGGCGCCCAGGTGGATTATTTATGTGAGGCTTTGCGTTCTGTTACGCTCACCTGGTATCCACGGGGACGCCACACAGCCAGTTGGTCGTTGGTGCCCTTTTCGATGATTCCCTGGTGCGGTTCTCGGTGGAATTCCGCCTTGTTATCGAAGTTGGTGGGCTCTCCGTCCTGCTTTCTGGGCAGGGGCGCGTTGTCTTTCGTGGGCGCTTGCGGTCCAGCTGCTTCACTGACAGCGGCCCAAGTAATGTCTTTCAATTGGGTCTTTTTGCGGTTTATGGAGTTTTTATTCTTGCATGCCTTTTCTCTGTTTGATAATGTCTCTATTTTTATCTCCCTTAGGTGCGTCGAGGGTCCGCTTGGCGAACTGGCTAGGCTGGTTCTCGCCGGTAAATGATGACACGCAATAACGCTATGATGCGGTAAGTAGGCGCTTTGCGCAGCACGGCGATGTCTTGTCTTCACTGACCTGTGTTTTCTCTTTTTGTAGGTCGCGGTGTGCTCCCAGCGCGGATGGAGTTCCGGAGCTATACCGGTCGAACAATCACCAGCCAGTTAAGTCTCTAAGCAATTTGTGGTTGAAATGTCTTTACTACCTTCTTTAATGATGTCTTTCTTCCTTTTTCGGGTCCTTCGATCCGGGTGGCGAACCATCCACACAGAGGTACCCAGGAGCTGTGAACAGTGAAGGATGGAGATTGCAGGTAAGATTCTTCTGCTAGCGATGTTCTTTGTTGTTTTCTGCAGGTCCGGATCTTGCCAGGCTTGTGAGAAGCTGGACACGGTGAGCGTCACGTTGCTACTAGCAAAGTAACGCGAAGCGTGCTGTCTTGTTCGGGTGTGGTTTAAATAGTCTCTGCAAAGTAGTCCAGGTAAAGTAGTCCCTAGGCCACCCCACCCAAAACACTATACCGCATAGCTTGGTACTAGGAATCAAGCTATGTGGATGCCTCCATGTTGGCTGAAAGCCTGAATAAAGTAGTTCCTTTAGCTGATGTCTTTCCCTGCCAAAGGCACCAGGACTGGCCCCAAAAGTGTCTGTGAAGCGGACGCCAGGCCTTATTTGCAATCCAAAGTCTGATTCCACCTGGCGAAAGGGCTGAGGGTCGTAACACTACCTGACTCATGTATTGAGACAATCACCCAAAAGAGAGCGCCATCAACATCGGGATATTCTGTTATCCAAAAACCAACAGGAAAGCGCATCTAATACACGGTTGGTGTGCGTTATGACATTCAGTACTTGCCATCTGGCCATTTAAAAGGCCATAAGTAAACATTGGCCCCTTTTGCAATTAAATGACTCTAATTTAGATCCTCCAATGAATGCCCTTAAAAATAGGTAAGAAACTTAAAAACTGGCTCTCCAATGCAGATAGAGCCCAAGTGAAACAAAGACCCAAGACCATATCTGAAATTTGGGGCATGAATAGAATTCGTGGCCACTTTCCCTGTGGCTACTGTTGCCAATGTGCATCTTCCCTGGCAGGTAATAGGGTGATGATTAACAACAAATTATGGCATCTTAAAGATCATACAACTTGTAATTCCAAGAATGTCATATATTCCATTACCTGCCCTTGCAATAAGACATATGTAGGTAAGACATTTAGGCCAGTCAAACGTAGAATATCTGAACACATGATAAGAACTAAAAATACTGCATCTCCTGTAGTTTCTCAATTTTTAGAATACAATCACAGTTGCGATGATCTTAACTGGTGTGTTTTGGAAGCATTGTGAAGCGTAGATACATATTCTACCGCCACCAGACTCTCTACCCGTGAGCAATGGTGGATTTTTTACGAACGACTTTTGGCGTGGTGACTTTGAACTCCCACAACCGGTGAGCTTGTTAATATTGTTTATCTACAGCTAATTCCTGGCCAGATTATAAGGCCTTTAGATTGAAATTGGTCAATTTACTTCACTGTTGGCAACTAGGGAACTGTTTTTCAATTGTAAAAAATTGTCCTTGGTTTATGTCTCCACAGACCTACTATGTTGGGGTCTGCATTACCTTTGGCTGATATGTTATTGGAAGCAATCGTATAACATCATTCCAGGCCATCTAAGGTTGAGAATATGGTAAAAATTATGATTATTCTCCCTTGCCACATGTATACTCCTGTACACTATTGTGACCGAAGCCAGCTTGACTGTGTATTTCTCTTTTCAACCCAAGTCTAATGTAGCTATTTGTGTGCTTTTTTCTCCCTTCTTTTTTCCTTTTCTTATAGGGCTGACAATTTTCGGCTTACTCTACACCTATTTGAATGTCAATGTTTTGGTGTGTTATTTTAACTCATGTTGCATGATGTGTTTAACACACAAGGGATAGTACTGTCCTGATGAAAACGGGCATCAACTGGAGTCAGAAGAACTTCTCAGTCGAAACTACAGTTGCTATGTAATATTTATTGCTAGGTTCACCTTGTTGTTATAAAAAATTAAGTGGTCCCTAGGCTAGCACAGTTGACATACAGCACCCCCTTGTTATTACATTGTACCCTTCTGTCCAACTTTACCGCTATAGGATTATTCCTATGACCTTCTCATGCAGTCTGAATTAACTTGTCTGTTTTGGGGATTCCTTTAATGGCGGACTGAATGGCACCTGTGTATAGTTTGAACTAGTCTTACACAAACACATTTGTGAATATCAGTCCCCCTGGCTCACGTGATCACCTTCGCTTGAGCCCAGCGCTCTGTTTTCACAGCCGTTCTCTGTGGAACGTGGACATGGGCCACTATTAATGTAGGTTTATCTTGTACCTATAACCTTTCAAGTATATTGGACGGCTAGAATACATATAATGAGTTGCTTTAAAAGCAGTATGATGTTTTGTATGTACAATATTTCATTGAGTAAAAACCAAAATGCGTTATGGGTAACAGATTTAATATGTTTTTTTATCTATTTACTTATGAAAAAAAACATGTATTTTTTCAAATGCTTGTTATGATTTGGGTCTAATTGAGTTCCCCCGTGCATGTCATGGAGGGCAGTCAAGCACTTACGTGCTAATTCATGGTTAACTTTGCCTGACAGGATTACTGTTCTATAAATGTCATGTATTTCTCCCCCCCTGTCAGTGTTGCAGGTGATACCCATTTTTGTTATTGAGAAACCAAAAAGCAAACACACGAAAACTGTGAGATAGTTTGCTTCTATTTTTTGTTAACATGTTTTAATTGTCTTAAAAAAAGACTATTTGGGCATAAAACTAGCTTTTGTATGTGCTTTCCGAATAAAATACCCCTTGTCCAAAACAATGGTTCTTAAAGGGACCTCCACTTTAAACGCTCTGATAAAACAAAGAGCGTGATGAGCCCTAACTGAGGCCCAGCAGGGATTTAATGGGCCGCTGTCGAAGTAGGCAGCTACTTGTCTCTAGAAGAGTCCTGTGGGGTCAGCTGCTGACATCACAGATGGGCACAAACAGCCCTGTGCCTGGAAGCAGCGCAGCTCCAGTTAAATGCTATTTGTATAACTTCATGTACTCGCTGCAGCTGGTGGCTGCCTCGGGTCGGCTCTGGTTTGGAGATACTAGGCCTAATACCCTCCCTGTATAAAGTTGAATTGAGAAAGTGCCTAGCGTGAAGTATATAGTATGGTTTGGACTGCAGGGAACGTTTGAAAGAACATATAACCTATCACACGCTTACCCTCTTCTTTACACCACCACTCAACTAGAACACAGAGATACTATGACACCATTCGGTATAACTGTTCTCATACTAACACCTGCCGCACATTCCACATCATTTTAAGTAAACACTGCTGGTTACACACCCCCCAGCAAGGCGTTCTCCTCAGGCCTAACGCAGCCACATTCGGTCTGGATAAATCCTGCCAGAATGAACACATACTTCTGATCTCTCAACCACCAGACCTACCGCTAAGAAGCAGCTATTACACGAATACCGTACCAGCTGCACACATATCCGGTGCTCACACGCATCTTTGACTCTCTCTACTGATCCGAACTTCGGTTCCCAAGGGCGTTCAACCTACCAGCGCCTTCAGACCATACCAATGGTATATAAGGCGCTATATAAATGCAACATAACATAACATATCTAGCTTTAGCTTGGACGTCTCGGATTTGTAGTCCGGTATTTCCATATTATACACTCAGTACTTCAAGTCACAGAATGCAGTTAAAGATAGAACTGGCATCGAATCTCCAGACTGAGATGGGGCATATTTATTTATGTTATTTTATTACATTTATAATACGCCCAAACCCAGAGGTATCACAGCATAGGTTACATGATTATGAACGGCTTGCTGGTTCCAAAGATGGACGAAATACTTCAGTCGAGCATTTTTAGGAAACAGATTGGCAGGGTTACATCATATACAGTGGCAATGGTAACTAGCAGAAACAACAGTGGCAATGTGGAACATGGATTGACAAGATACAACATAAACAATAGTATGGATAAACATTAGGAATATAACAGAAAAGTTGCGTCAATCCTATGGCTGTGGGCACATCTAAAAGTTAGTTGGTATTTATTAAACAATCAGGTTTTTAGACGTTTCTTGAAGTGGGTATGGGAGGTCTCATTGCTTACGTTTTGCAGAAAGAATTCCAAAATCTGGGGGCTGCTACAGGAAAACTAGCTTCTCCTGTTCTGGTGTTGAAACGGCGGATGAGTAGCTGTGTGTTAGTGTTAGACCTGAGGATTCTGGTTGATGTTTTTTAGTGAGAGACAATTGTTCAGGTAATGGGTGGGGGCGTTTTGGGCGATGCATTTATGTGTGGTGGTGAGATATTGTACAATATTCTGGCTTGTATGGGTAGCCAGTTGGGCCTCTCTCCTGGACGGCGATATGTGGTCCCTTTTTTTGATACCTAGAGCTGCTCTGAGAGCTTTATTTTGCAAAAGTTGCAATTTGGACAGATTTTTTTGGTAGTGCCTAGTAGGAGTATGTTACAATAGTCTAACTTAGACATAATGAGCGGTCTTTACCAGAGTGATGCAAATCTGTGTAGTAAGAAATTGTGTACTGAGGGAAATTAGTTTTGCTGTATACGCTGTGGAGGAGGAGGCAAGTGAATTAATGCGTTTGTTCATGGTTAGGCTTGAATCTAAATATACCCCTAGGGTTTTAACTTGGTTGGACATGGGGATAGGAGTTCCATCTATGACAATAGAGGTGTAGTCCTGATTCAATTTTTTCAATTGGGTTGGGGATCCTACCATAAGGATCTCGGTCCTTTCGCCATTCAGGCAGAGACTGTTTTTTGCCATCCAATTCTGTCTGAGAGAATAGATTTTGTTTACAAGAATGGTGTCATGTTCTAGGTTACCATAGATTGAAATGAGTATCTGAGTATCACCCGCAAAATTGGTATAGATAACTCCCATGGCATCTAGGGCTGCAAAGAGCAGTTTTGTGTATGCGTTATAGAGAGTGGGTGAGAGGCATGATCCATTATGTATGCCTATGGGGACTGATGTAGGATCTGCCACTTCCTCGCCTATCGCTACTCTAGAAATGCGTTCTAATGGAAACAATTTAACCTACACGGTTGCATTTTGTGAGAAATGAAAGTTCTTAGATAATGCTAGGCATAGTTTGTGGCGCACCATGCATTGCTCACAATGGGGGTCATTCCGAGCTTAGAGGTAAGGGAAAAACGATGCCGGTAAAGGATTACCATCACTTTCCGCTACGGTCTATTCTGACCAACCAGACCGTTATTTACGGCATCGTAAAGTACGATGCCCTAAATAACGGTCCATGCGCGTACGCGACACAACATGCCGGCATTACCAGCATGCCATAAACCGGAGCTGATCACAAGCCCTGCGGACATGCAAACAACGGCCTACTGAAGGCCGAAAAGTAGCTTACCGGCATGGAGTAAATAACGGCATCCCCGAGAAGGTGTTAAGAACCCTGAGCAGTGTTACCAAGAGCCACAGGTGCACACAATCAGCACAGGGGGAGGCAATGGAGTCTGGCACAGCACGAAAGGAGCACACCCACAACCCCTCCCACACCAAGATGATACCAATAGTAGTGGCATTACTGGAGCTGGAGGCCCTGCTTGCAAGGCAGCAAGAACAACAACAACAATAACAACCACAACAGCCAAAGCCCCCACCACAGAGGAGACACAGGAGGAGAAGGAGGGTGAGACAGGCCCAGCATGCCCCACCAGTGCAGCCCCCATTACCACGCCGGCAGCCCCCAATCCCTCGCTTCAGTGCCACCCCCTTCAACCTAACACCAGAGCAGATGCACACCCTGTACCGGCTTGACCGTGACACCATCACCACCATAGTGGACCTGATCCATGACGACATAGTCAGCCTCATAGAAATACACACCGCCATCCCCCCTCTACTGAAGGTAGTGTCTGTGCTCCACTTCCTTGCCAAAGGCACCTACCAGCACACAGTGGGGCACATGCATGGCATATCACAACCCCTATTTTCCCAGATACTGAACCAAGTGCTGGATGCCCTACACAAGCACACAAGGGACTACACATCCCTACCACAGACTCCCCAGGAGATATTTGATACAAAGGTTGCCTTTGATGCACTGGCAGGCATGCCAAATTGTATAGGTGCCCTCGACTGCACCCACGTGGAGTTGGTGGTCCCGCATGCCATGGAGGTGGCATTTCGCAACCGCAAGCAATACCACTCGATCAACGTGCAGATGGTATGCAACGCCAGCAAGATCATCACACATTGCTGTGCCCGATATCCAGGATCAACTCATGACTCTGGTCCTGCGGAACTCCACGCTACCACGCCATATGGGGCAACATGCAGAACGACGTGTCTGGCTGCCTGGTGAGTTGCCTGACTGGGCTATGGCAGTGCATCGGGGTTGTGAGGTGGGTGGCTGCATACCCCACCTGGGTGGGAAGGGGGGGAGATGCATACTCCACCTGGGTGGAAATGTTGAAGCCAGTGCACGATGTGCAACTCACCGAACACTGTGCCCCAAAGCAAGTGAAACGGCACATGACTACCAAATCCCACAGTGAGGAAGGCCGGCACCTAACACTACATGACTAACAGGTAACCTGGCTGCATTCAACAACACATGCACCAGTCATCGGTGGCCCTCACACATCGTAAGGGCTTCCAGCACTGTGCACTGCATATGCACTATGTCGCTGCCTCCAGCATATCACCTGGGAGTGCATTGATGTGAGCCCAACAGGGATACCACACTGTGTCACTGGTACTGCACACCTATAGGAGTGCTGTAAATCACCATAGTACGGATCAGTGCAGAATGACGAATATGCTACTGACTACAGCCAACACTCCCTACTACCAAATCTCACAGAACACAGCACTTCAAGGATCTTCCCCCAAGACTGCTGCATGCATATATGATGCATGTTCTACAAGATGTGAGTAAACACCATAAACCATCATGAAGATGCTACCCTCTCCATCATTCCATTTCACAGGACACATAGCGGGGCTAGGAATGGGGTCAATGCATCCAGGGACCTGTGCGTATGGGCAGAAATCACATGCTGCCATGTAAGACTAGTTCAGTTGTCCACCATGAATGTACAAACACTTACCTTCATTCCCCTCTCATGCAGGTGATGGTGGCTATCCCTTGACGCTGTGGCTCATGACCCCTGTCTGAAAACCACAGAACAGGCACGAGGAGGCCTACAATCGTCCCCATACCCGTACACGTGTGGTGATTAAGCAGGCCTTTGGCCTGTTGAAGGCACGATTTTGTTGCCTCAGTCGGTCGGGTGGGACACCCATCTACAGCCATGAGAAGGTGTCCAAGATCCCCATGGCATGTGTAATGCTGCACAATATGTGCTTCCATTTGAACGTGCCCCTGTCCCCTGACATGGGACTGCTACCACCAGATGACGATGAAGGGTAGGAGGAGCAAGAAAGGGCAGGACAGCATCATGGTGCCGATGCACAGGAGGGCCATGCCGTGTGGCAAGCATTGATTGGACAATATTACTGACACACAAGTCAGCAGAGGGTGTCATGACATGAGGACATAGGGCACTGGGTGTGGGGATACATGTACACTATGCACTGTCAGATATCAAAAGACACATGCGCAATGATGAATGTCCACACTGGTTTACCTTTGCAACACAAACGGTGTATTGAAATTGAAAATGCCTAAGTGAATAGCAAACCCTCCAATACCCCACCCCCTCCTGCTCCCCCCTAACTCCCCCACACACCCTCACCCCCATCCCCCTACCCCCCAACTCCCCAACCCCCCCCCAACTCCCCAACACTAGTCCCATGGTGTCCATGTAGGCCACATGTGGCTGGTAGGCAAGTTACTCTGCGCTCCCGGGGCGAGGGGGAGCCATGTCCCGGTGGAGCTGGGAACGGAGTGACCGGCGCAGTAGGCTTGTCCATGTCGAGTTACTGGTCGACGGGGTGTCCTCATGCTCAGCCTGTTGTGAAGGATGTGCAGCCTCCAGGGCATCGGCAATGCGTCCGAGGACATCACATAGACGGATGGTGCTGTCCGTCACCACCTGCCGCATTGCACTGAATTCCTCCCGCCACTCCTCCCTTCCCTGCCGATTGTCCTGCATCAGCTCGGTGATGAGGGTGGTGAGCTGCGCTGCATGCTGCGCGTCAGCCGATGGTGTGTCGTCCCTGCAGGGGATTGTGCTGCCATGACCTGCCAGGGCTTCGCCTGGGGGACTGGGCACAGGATTGGCTTGTTCCCGTGATGGTCCACGGGCACATTGGTCAGGTGTGTCTGGCTCGTCCGAGTCGCTGCATGAGACCTATGGGTAGGAGCTGGCCTCTGGGGTGTGGACGACTGAATATGTGTCCTCCTCTGTCGCTCCACGAGCAGATCCGACGGCTAATACAGAGCAATCACGCATGCCAAGAACCAGCAGCATGGAAAACTAGCTGCGAGCTTCACTAAAAAAAGCTTGATACTAGAACCCACGCACCAGAATCTACACAGCAGCTGGCATTCCATGGGAAACGGCTATAGAGACTAACAGGAAAACCTGATCAAGAAGGGACCTCTCCCTCACGCCCTGTCAGGGAATCAGCGCCCTACTTTAAAGCAGGGCTCCTTACACCTCATACTATTGTATAAGTTTGCAGTGTGGTTATAACTAAGTATAACAAGAAGGAAACCCTCGAGGGCTGCAACTCCTGGCCAAACCAAGTTTCTCTATAAGGAACCAACATTACACAACTGTGTTTAATGTTATACTGTTCATCTTTCTGAAGCAATATCCCTGAAGAATTTCCCTGCACAAGATCCACATATTTAGGGAAAGAAACATGTCGGGACGAAGATACCGTGTGATTAAGACACGGCTGTAATAGAGCATTAACAGCTTGTATTTATTAAAAATCTATTGAGCAATCCGAACTTACCTAAGGATGAAGTACTAGGCAGCTAAATGTTACACGTATATAGCTTTACTAGTAGCGTTGTTTGCTTTTTTCAGAATTGTTTGTAGGCTCTTAATGTGATTTTATGTAAATGTACTTTTTTACCCATTGTGTATGTGTTGATGAACTGTGTTAGTGTTAACATTCAGGTGGAGGACGTTTGTGGTGAACCCAGTGTTACCAGCTAATTGCTTAATTTATCACTCGCTTTTTTCTCCTTTTTTCCTTTTTCTAATTTGTGTCATACTTGATGTGTTGTTTTACGTAGGTAATGTATGTTAGACAATATTTTTCTATTAAATTAAAAAAAAAGGTGTACATTGCAACCCCATTTAGGTTGTATATGTTTTTTTAAAAAAATAAACTGAATTATGGTATAAATAAAATAAATATACAGATTTTTCTCAATTTAAAATGGTCCAGAATTGTTTTTTGCTTTGAACTGTGGAGTTGCACACCCTCTAGGGGCTATTGTGAGCATTTTTCTCACTAGAAAAGGAGACAAAGTGAGGTGCAGGATCCTTTTAGTAAATATTTTTCTAGTGTGTTAGGGGCACGGTCCTGACCTCAATCTAAAAAAAACCCAGTCCTCATCCAGTTGTTAGGAAAAGGGGCTGTCTACAGATTCCAGGGGGGTTGTGGCTGCCACCTCCCCAGCCACGCTTGACTCCTCAGACCTTGGCGTTGCCAATGTTCCTGGCGCCAATGCAGGGAGGGGTGGGGGTGGTGCACCCTCCATGGGCCTTGCAGGAGCCGGTGTTGCGCTTCCAGGTGTGCTCTTCCTGGCTGGGATGCGGCGGACCCTGCCTTTGCCCCTGGAGGTGGTGGGACAGCTGGTCTCGTGGTCCTCACTGTCATGCTCACTGCCTGTGGGGGTAGAAGAGAGGGACGGCATGAGTGATGATTTGAGAGCCAACTTTCATACATGGCTACATTCAAATATTCAGTCATTTGGGGGTTATGGGCATTTGGGTATGCAACAGCACTACATTCAATTTATGGGTGGGATATGCATGCAGGTGTCGGTGTCACTCATGTTGGCCAGGTACTGTGCTGTCTGACTAGCACACTATCCACAACAGCTGCCCAGTGTGCCTCATGGGATGGGCCACTTCGTGCAGTACGTGTAATGTGCGTTAAGCCCTTGCACTTGCTTGGGTCGCAGTTGCTTCAGCATGAATTTAAGGGGGGGCACCGTGCCGTGACTCCTTGGCCAGGCCTTTCAAGTGTATATCATGGCATTGGCATTGGCAGTGTTGACTTTGGACACTCACCTCCATCAGCGGACGACGGTGCCCCACACTCCATGTTGCCGACCCCTTCAATTGATTCTTGGCCGATCAAGCCGGCACACGTCTCCTCCCATGGCGTCAGTTTAATGGGGGAACTCGGTCCCCCTCCAGTCTCCTGGGCCTGTCTGCGGTTTGCCGAGAGGATGCTCCGCACCCTCAGCCGCAGGTCGTCCCACCGCTTGCGGCAGTCCTTGGGGGTGCGGGGGATGCTGCCGACTGCGCTCACCCTCTGGGCCACTAGTGCCCAGATGTTTTTCTTCCTGAGCACCGGGTCTCTCCGCATGTCTCCGCTGAAGACGATTTCGGCATGCTCCTCGAGGGTGTCACCATCATCTGCAATTCGTAGGGGCTGAAGCGCTGCTTGCGGAGCCGGTCTGCTCCCTTCTTGGGTGTTTTTGGCATTCCTGGTGCTTCTGGTAGGCTTTTCCAAGGTTCACAATGGTCCCAGGGGTCCTTCCTATTCCTGTGCAATGACGATATTTCCGGTTCCGCTATTTAGCGGTGGCCGTAATTTACGGCCACAGCTATTTACGGCCACCGCTATTGCCGCTTTACTCTATGGCGGTAGTGTTATGTACGGTGCGCCTCATGCCGGTAAGGGCTTTTTGGGGCCCTTTTGCAGCATGGCGCTGGGTACTTTACCGGCATGGCGCAAAGCTTGTGCCCGCGAAGTCGTAATAGGCCGAGTTTTAGCAGTCTATTACCAGCTCGGACACAGTATTTGCTCCATGCCGGTAATGAGCGGTACTTACCTCCAAACTCGGAATGAGGGCCAATGGCTGGACTGGGTGGAGAGGTAGGAGATTCCAATTCTCCGGAAATTGTAAACAGTTCTTTACTGTTGGACACCGCGTTGGTGATACGTAAGTTCCGGGTGCTGGCTTTATGAGTGATAACTGCATGTTTGTATTTTTGTGACAGTAATTGGAGTTCTTTTCTTGACTCAAAGGAGGGGCTTTTCATAGTAAGGTGTTCTAGTGCTCTTTTATTTCTTCTTAGTTCGATGGGCTTGTCATTGAACCAATATTTACTACGTTTAGGTTGGGGTAATTTGGATCTGAGTGGGGTTGCTTCATTAATAGCGTTGTTTAGGCAGGAGTGATAGAAATGGGATATATTATCTGGATCGGCAATCATTTTAAGTTAAGCCTCAAGTAACGTGTTAAGGATATGGGTGAGAGTTTCCGGAGTGAGCTTACAAGAATTTCTCACTAATATTGGCTGGGGAGGTGGTGAAGGTAGTTCTTGGGGTTTCATGGTAGATATGTTAAATCGGATTAAGAAGTGATCCGACCACAAGGTTTTTGTTATCTCCTTTAAAGATACTTCAGTTTTTAGGGTAAGAATCTAATCTAGGGTTCTGCCTTTGGCATGGGTAGGAGTATTGACGATTTGGTAGAACTGCATTTCTTGTAGCACAGTGTGGAAGGCCGTGGCTTTGTGATCATGCGTGTCATTGAATCCCAGATTTATATCACCTAACAGTACAAATTTCATTTTGGGTTTGAGCATAGGAGTGATAAGTAGCAAAATATCTCTGTCTGTGTGGTTGGAGGTGCTAGGTGCTCGGTATAATAACAGGAGATTGATGGTAGTTTTAGGGTTGGTGGTTAGTTTGAGGGCTAGGAGCTTGTATCCATCTATTTTGTCTATGTTACACACTCTGAGCTGTAAAGAGGATTTAGCAATGATAGTTACTCCTCCTCCTATAGAGTCTTGGCGGTCAGATCTGAAAATGGTCAAATCAGGTGGGATGGCTAGGGTCAGTACGGGGCCCGAGGCTAGATGGAGCCAGGTTTCGGTTAGTGCAAGGAAGTCTAGTTGGTATTCTAGTATGAGGTTGTGTATATCAACGGCATGTGCACCTAGGGATCGCACATTCAGTAATCCTCCTTTAAGGTGCATGCTGGGGATGGTATTGTTTGGTCAGGGTGAAAGGGGTGGAGCTGCACATGTTGTATTGGATAAATGGACTTTAGAATGGTAGGGCTGGGGTTTGGATTGACCTGTAAGGGTCAAGGTGGTAGGTTTCTGGGTCGGTTTCTGGGTTTGGGATTGTAGTAATTGGGTTGTAATTGGAGGACCTAGTGAGATTGGGTGGGGGATATTCTGTTTGTTGGTATCTATGGTGGGTAGGTGGGAGCATGTGGTGAGGCTGAATCTCCTGGATGCACCTAGTATTGGTCTCGAGAGGGACGGGGTGTACGGTAGGATTCTTGATCTTAGACGTGACTGGCGCATGGATCCTAAACATGGGGTCGTAGGATAGGCTGAGATATGGGTGTTGGCAGACCATGTTTGGATAGGTTGGCATGAGTGAGTGACAAGGACTGCGCATAACGTATCTGTGTGGGAGGCTTGTGGTGCAATGGCGGTTTTGTTAACTATGCTAATAGCGGTGTTAAGTCCAGTGGGAAGGCTAGTGTTTTGGGCAGAAATGGTGTAGGGCAGAGTAGGGGGTGGTGTCTTGGGCAGCAGATGCGGGCTAGGCATATGTTTTAGTAAATATACGTGCCTTTAATGCATAATGGTGTGTAGGTCCAGCTATTATCTTGTGTAGGAGTCATGGTTGACTAGAACGGTAGTGTGGGGAATAAGTGATAGCTAGTGTACGAGGCTATATGGTGGTGTATGTTAAGGATTCCAATCGGGCGTCACACATTGGACCAGGACACTTGGTCTTAGCCTGGGATTGTGGCTCACAACCCCTTTTACGAATACCCCGGCTCACAATGGACCATGAACGAGGCCGGTTGGTGAAAATACAATATTTATTTATTTTTTAAAATCCACAAAAATCACACACATTTTAATATCGGACAGCAATCACCCATGTGATGATGATGAAAATGGAAATGGAAGCAATGGACTTGGTTAACCTTCTAGTGGAACATATCCCAAGCACAAATGAATAGGAACACTTTTTGAATTATGATAGATGGCACCCAAGTTAAGGGTTCCCCCTGCAATGTTCCCTCAACCCACAAATAATCGAATTCTGAGTGGATAGAAAGAAGCAGCAGGTAGTCAGGAATAGGGGCAGGAAACAGAATCAAAATCCGACCTTCCCTCACAAAGGCCTAAAATGACACTCGGATTTTGAAAAATAATTAATTATATGTGGGTTAAATAATGATATACATATGTTTTATCACAGTATTAGGGATGTTATCTCACTATAAACCATCAGCAAGGTATCCCAAAAGCATACAGTTCACAAAACAGATTGAAATTGAAAACCCAGTGCAGCCGAATTCACACATGGAAAAATTGCATTTTTTCTGGTTTGCAGTTTTAAATGCATAAACATTTTTTTTAAAAAAACAGGTGAAAAACACTAAATCGGAATGCGGTATTTGGGCAGGGGATAGATGTACAGCACAGGGACAATATAGAAGTCAAAGGAGGGCTATAGCTGGTGAATTGAGAGAGATTTGGAAGGTAGAATGAGGTTCGTTTTTAGGAAAATAGAGCAGTTCAAAAGAGAAAATCGGTTTTAAATATAAAGGCAAATTTTACTTAAACTAAATTATTTAGACATTGTTAAAGAAAGCCACGGCACGGTCAAAGATTGATTCGTGACATCAACCTTTTCCCGCCGTGTTCTGATCTATGTGGGAATTAATATAAATTACTGCAAATATCACTAATGAGTTACAAGGTGAGGTGAATAGAAGAGTTGCGCCAACACTAGGACACAATAACAAGGTGCACAGAAAATTGGAACAGTCTATACAGGTTATCAGGATAGGGTTGCTTAGAGAGTGGCACATTGATAAAAGTCAAGACGGGGTAGACTGTGTTATGGGATAAGGGATACTCACAGTCCGCTCTTAAATTTGGGATTAGGAACAGTCAACCGGTTTCTGGACTCCAGGGCTTGGATCACCAGGTAGCGGCGGACACTCCTAGCGGAACCTTGTCACCAGATAATCAGGACAGCTGGAGGGCAGGGTTGCAGCAGGCATGCAGTTAGTGGGCAAAACGCCAGTCTGGTTTCAGGATGCTTCCCAAAAGAACACTACAGCTTTTCCCTTTTGTTATTGGGATTTTTTTTAGTGAGATCTCTGGATTGAGGCCTTGCTGGGATGGTCAGCAATACCTTGACCTTACAGTGGAGTCTGGAATCAGCTATGCTTTGGCTTTGCAGTAGCATCTGGAATAATCTATGCTTCGGCTTTGCAGTGGGATCTGGAATCTGGCAACATGAATGTAGAAGATCAGGAATGCAGGTGCAGGAAATTCAGGAAAGAGTCTGTCCTGAATTTAGTCAACCACCCTTTTTATGGAGCATGGTGACATCATAGAATTATACGGCAGGGCAGACTTAGCTAAGCACGCCTCTAAACAACTGGATTGGTCAGGGGAGATAGTTACCACCTTCCTCTTAGCTAGTTGGGTTTCAAGCTATGATGTCAGATTTATGATGTGAGTTTTACAATCTCCAGAACTTCCCACAGTTGCTTTAGCTACAATTTGTTACCATAAATGGCACATTTGTACAGCTGGGGCATCTTAACAAATTACATAAATAGGTTACATATTTTCTGCAGAATGTGCCAGTCCAACTCTATATTTTGTAAGACATTGTTTCGCCCTTCTGTTAATTTTTAGTAATTTGTAGTGTAAAATATTCAACCTAAAATTCGATATCTTTACACGTGTGTAGGGATTATCATTAGGCATGTCAGTGTTGAATTTTACATTGGCATCATGTACTTTTTCCGTGGAATACCCAATTCTCTGCCATTTCTGTTCCCAAGTTGGCAGTGAAGGCTACAATGTCTTAAATTAAAACCCACAGAATTACATTAAAACTGTTAACTTTTTACATTCCTGTGAATTCCTGTTGCAAAAATAACCGTCATCAAAGTTTCTTAATAAAATAGTCTTTTGAAACAAATGGGTATCCTTTGTCCTTCACTGGGACCATTTTTTGTTCTTCAGCTACCTCCAACTGTCACTTCAGCTCGGTGTGGGGAGGGGTTTTCCCAGTTTGATTGAAGGTTTATGGCCGCTTCCACTTCACAGGTTGGTGTCCTGGAACTTCCGTTGTAAGAGGCCTCAGCCCAGACGAAAGTCTGCCAAGGTAGCAATTACCACTTGTGTGTTCTAGTACCTATTGTGAGGGGCCTTGTGTTGCTGGCAACCCCAAAGCAGAAACCCGTTGGGCTAATTTCCCCCAATGCAACCAATGCAATTTAATTCCTTATTTTATTTATTTTTGTTAGACATCAGAATAAAGCCTTGTTGAATAAGATCTCCCATATATGTTTCACAGCACAAAACCCCTCCACATTGCTATATAAGGGCAGGGCCATAGCCAACATACACTTTTAAACAAGTATTTTTCTTGGTTTGCAAAAGTACATTTTAAACTTGTGGTGACTGCTGACATTATTCTTGCAAATCCAGTTTTTCTCTTCCTTCTGAATTCCCACATTGTTTTGTAGCCAGAGTTGGCTTCTTGTATGCAGCAATGGGTTAAAACACAGATGCACTGAAATGGACATAGGCCCAGAGAGCCAGGGCCTTTTTGACGCATCCTTGACATTTTGTAGCCAAAATGTAAAGCATTTCTCGTGTAGCTGAAGTAGAGATTCTTTTGATTTCTTCAGATCTGAACAACAGCCTGTGTCAAGGCTGGGCGGACCTTCACCCCACTCCTCCTCACCAACTCTCCGGTCTTTCTGTCTTCTTCTTTCGTCTTGATGACTTGGTAGGTCTTTCTCTTCATTCCTTCTTGTGATGAAGGTAAGGGCGAGCCCCCTCAGCTGCCACCTTGACCAGAGAGAGAACCTGGGTCAAGGGGAAGACCAAAGGGCAAGCCCCTAAATCAGGGAAAAGGCCATAGCAGAAAAAGCCCTGAGCTTGAAATGGGTAACTGATGGGTCTTTCGGTATGGTATGACTGAAGGATGACTTCAAACTACAGATAGAATGGCTGAAGATGAGTACAGCTGACAGTCTTTGCGTTAGGAGGATATGAAGGGAAGCGTTCAAGGAAGTGGAACACAATTCAGCAATCCGGAATCTAGCGGTGGGTTGCAAGCGGACCAGAGTAGACAAGGTAAGGTAGGAGCTTAAACAGGAAAGGCTACCGAAGGAGGCAGCCGTCGGAGTACTAAGTGAAAGGGACAGAAGCTGAAGCAAGGTAAGGAGAAAGAATAGCAGGTAAGTAACAAGGAAGGCGGTTCAAAAGGTAGAAGCGGAAGTATCTCCGCCAAAGCAGCGAAAGGTAAGAATAATCATAGAGAAAGGAGCGACAGAGGGCAAAGAAAAAGAAATATAGTAGACAGAAAGCGCTCGTCTGGGAAAACGGAGACGAAGGAATCGAAGGATTCGGAGTATATCCGAACGAGCAAAAGAGATTACTAAAGAAGGGAAAGGCTTAGAAAGGCAAGGCAGAAAGCGAAGTGTACAATAGAAGCGGAGCCAAAGGGAGAATAGCACAGACTAGTAAGTGATATACAAGGATCGAAATTCACCAAACGTACCTTAAAGAGAAAAGTCCATAGAGGGTGAGTAGCATGCACGGGGAGGTCCTAGGAGAGAGGAGGTAAACAAGGAAGGAAACATGAAAGGCTAATACACAGGAGTATCTCTAGAACAGTCGGCGAGTGAATCAAAGACGATACAACGCACCAGCATTAGAGAAAGGACCTATTTATTGACAGCGGCCATGATGGAAATAGCATAGAACATTGAGATAGACAGCTAGCAACCATGTTAAGTGATTCGCCATCGATTCCAATGCTTCCATGCCTGAAGCATGACAGTATGCCCCCTTCGGTGCCCACCTCCCCCGGGCTTTCCCGGGTATGGTCTGTGAAATTTTTGAATTAATCTGGGAGCGTGTATGTGTGATCGAGGTTCCCAAGTCCTCTCTGACCTAGGGAATCCCTTCCAATGCACCAGATACTGTAAAACACCCTGCTTGTACCGAGAGTCCACCAACCTGGAGACTTCATACTCCTCAGGTTCTGTAGGGGCTGATGTCAAAACCTTCTTGCGTTGTCTCTTGAATGGGTCAATCTTATATTCTTTCAGGAGTGAGGTGTGGAATACAGGATGTACACTTTTCAGGGTAGTTGGCAGTCTTAGCTTAAAGGCAACAGGATTAATCTTGGACAGTATCTCGAAAGGACCAACATACCGGGGAGTAAATTTACCTAGGTGGACCCACCTTGGTAGGTATTTAGTGGAAAGCCATACTTGCATACCCGGTTCCCATAGTGGATTTGAGGTTCTTTTGCAATCGGCATACTTTTTATAAGTCCTCCGACTATCCTCCAAGGATTGCAAAGCCTCTTTGTGGATTCTTTGTAGCTCCGACACCATTTCCTCTACTGCCGGTGTTCTTATATTAAAGGAACTTAGAACAGACATATGCCGAGGGTGATAACCATAAGTGCATTTAAAGGGACTCGTCTGGATGGCTGTGTGATAAGTGTTATTATAGGCGAACTCGGCCATTGGGAGAAAATCTGACCAGTCATCTTGTTCCTTATTACAAAAGCATCTGAGGTACTGTTCTAAAGTGGCGTTCAGCCTCTCTGTCTGTCCGTTAGACTGGGGATGTTATCCTGAAGATAGCACCCTTTGAATACCCAACCTAACACAGAGGGATGCCCAAAACTTGGACGTGAACTGAGTACCTCTGTCGGAGATGATGGTTCGAGGAATGCCGTGCAGTCTTGCGACCTCCCTGAGGAAGATGCCAGCGGTTTCTGAGGTGGTAGGTACTCCCTTAAGGGCTGAAAAATTAGCCAATTTAGTGTAGGAATCTACGCCGACCATTATTGCCATTAGCCTTCGGGAGATCGGAAGATCGACCACAAAATCCATAGATATTACCTCCCATGTTTGTGAGGGTAAACTGGCCTGTTGAAGAAGACCCAGAGGCCTCTGACGGGACACCTTGCAAGCTGCACATGTGGGACAAGAGGACACATAAGACTTTACATCTTCGTAGATAGTGGGCCACCAAAAGCTGCGCGAGAGCAACTCGTAAGTGGCCTTCTGTCCTTTATGTCCAGCCAATGGAGAGTCGTGGCAGGATTGGAGAGCCATTCTTTGTAAAGCGTCAGATGGCAAAAAAAGAGCGTTACTCTGAAACCATAGCCCGTCGTTCTTATATAGACGGTAGGACTTCAGTTCCTTTATGGGATATTGACCTACTTCCGACCTAACTTTCTGAAGAAACGTGTTAACCTCCAGTACGAATCTATGTTCGGGTAGGATTCTTTCTACTAAGGTTATGCCCTGGTCCTCCTTCAGCCAACTTCTGGACAAGGCATCAGCAACACTGTTCTGGGTACCGGGAATGTAAGTTATAGTAAAGTCAAAGTTAGAGAAGTAGTAGGCCCAACCGGCGTGTCTAGCATTTCTGCACTCCATTTGCTTCAAGACTTTGAGATTGCTGTGGTCGGTTCGAATCACAAAGGGGTGAGAGGCTCCTTGTAACAAATGACGCCATTCTTCACTGGTGATTCGCATAGCCAGAAGTTCACGTTCAAGAACAGAGTCATTCCTTTCACTAGAGGACAGTGTTCGTGAGAAGTAGGCTACGGGGTGTCCGTGCCCCTCTTGGTCTTCTTGTAGCAGGACTGCCCCCAACGCCCCACCTGAGGCGTCTGTTTCCAGTATAAATGGTTTCATTTGATCGGGTTGGATCAGAATGGGAGCTGAAGTAAATGCCTCTTTAAGAGATTAAAATGCCTTGTGTGCTTCTGGAGACCATACAAAGGGAACACCCTTCTTCAATAGAGACGTTATGGGTAACACCAATTCAGAAAGTTTTTGGATAAAGCGGCGATAAAAATTTGCCAGCCCTAAAAAACATTGCACTTCCTGCACGGAGGATGGTGCTGACCACCGGGTTATCGCCTTCACCTTGTCAGGGTCCATCTGAACCCCCTGGGAAGAGAGGATGAATCCCAAATACGGTACAGCTTCTGCTTCAAATATACACTTTTCTGGCTTGGCATACAAATGATTCTTCCAGAGTCTTTCTAGTACTTCTGACACATGTTGTCGGTGCTCATCAAGATTCTTGGAAAAGACAAGTATATCGTCCAGGTATACCACAACAGAAACATAGAGCATGTCGGCTAAAAGTTTGTCCATGAACCTTTGAAAAATCGCTGGGGCGTTAACCAATCCAAATGGCATAACGCAGTATTCAAATAAACCCATGGGTGTCCTGAAAGCTGTCTTCCACTCGTCCCCACTCTTTATTCTCAAGAGATGATAGGCTCCGCGGAGATCCAGCTTGGTGAAAAATTGTGCCTTTCTTACAGCTTCCAGAACGTCTCGAATCAAGGGCATGGGGTAACGGTCCTTGATAGTAATACTGTTTAGGCCTCGATAATCTATACAGGGGTGTAATTCCTGGGAATTCTTCTTTGAGACAAAAAATAATGAAGCTCCACCTGAGGACATTGATTCTCTGATGAGTCCATTCTTGAGGTTAGCCTCAAGATATTCCTTTAAGGCTTGTCTCTCGGATTCCGACAGTGGGTACATTCTTCCAAAAGGGAGAGAAGCCTCTTCTTTGAGTTCAATACTACAGTCCTCAGGACGGTGAGGTGGGAGGAGTCGAGGGACAACATCTTCAAATACTTCAGCATAAGCGTGGTACTGTCGTGGTATAGTAGACACAGTGTTACACAGCTGGACCTTGGTTAACGTAGCCGGAGCAGCCACTGGTATTTTTTCAAAGCAATTACAGTTACAATAGGCAGATTCAAAGCACAGTCTTATTAGAAGACCAGTCAATCTGGGGATTACAGCGCCTCAGCCAAGAAATCCCTAATATGATGGGGAAGTGTGCCGCTCGTATGACATCGAAAGAGAGGGATTCGGTGTGATGGCACATCGTTATCTGCAATGGTATGGTCTCTCTTGTTATCAGACCTGAGGTAAGTGGAAGCCCGTCCACTCCCTCGACTGGTACAGCCTTCTCTTTGACCTGGAGAGGAATCTGGTGTTCTGTAGCCCAGGTCACGTCCATAAAATTCCCCGCTGCTCCGCAGTCCAACATGGCCAAGACAGATAGATGCGGTTGGAATTGAATCTTCAATTGAAGTTGGAACACCATCAGACGGTTATCGTCTAGTCCTTCATGTCTTGCTTGGGTACAATTGCAAGGGTTGAGGCCTCCTTCACCTTAATCTCCCTTGCAAAGATACGGGGCTGCGCATTTCCCGAACACCGAGGAGGGACATCTGGACAGTTTCGCAATAGATGTTTGGAAGATCCACAATACATACACAAATTGGACTCACGCCTTCTCTTCCTTTCTTCGGGCGTTAAAGGGCCTCTTGTGGCCCCAATCTGCATCAGTTCTTCAGTTGGTACCTTATCTTTCACATGAGAGGGAACTGAAGGCCAAACTGAAGGGGATCGAATCTTCTTTCGTTCCTGGCGTCTCTCCTGTAGCCGGAATTCTATCTGCAATACTAGAGAGACCAGTTCTTGGAAGGAATTAGGTCTGGCTACTCAGACAAGCTCGCCCTTTATCTCCTCTTGCAACCCTCGTCTGAATATAGTCTGTTGCGCTGAGTCAGGCCATCCTGCTGTTGTAGCCAATCTCTGGAATTGTGATAGGTAAGATTGGATGCTCTGGTTTCCCTGTTTAACGTCCAGCAATTCTTCAAAGGTATGATACTGCACCTCTGGTCGATCAAAGCGCGTCTTAAGGGCTTGAACTAACTGCTCGTAATCGTTTACCACCGGATCCTGGCTGGTTACCAAAGGGGTTGCCCAGGCTAGGGCACTACCTACCATATTAGATATGGTAAAACCTTGACGACTCGAGTCCTGTCTGACTCGTATGCCTTTGGTCTAAAAGAGAAATATACAGCACATGCATCCAAAAATTCCTTCAGAAGCCTGGGATTTCCATTGAACTTCCCTGTAGCAAGTGGCATTGCTGCCAAGTCTCCTCGACCTTCTTCTCGGTTATCAACCTGTTGCTTGTGGGCCTGATTCTGGGCCTGGAGGGTTTGCATATCAGACCGAAGCCCTTGGATGGCGTTACATAGTTCCTCGAATTGTTCCAAAGAGGCCATTTGTCTTGGTTGTCGTTGTATACGGTCAAGGCTGGGCGGACCTTCACCCCACTCCTCCTCACCTGTATCGTCCCAGGAACTCTCCGGTCTTTCTGTCTTCTTCTTTAGTCTTGACGACTTGGTAGGTCTTTCTCTTCGTTCCTTCTTGTGATGAAGGTAAGAGCGAGCCCCCTCAGCTGCCACCTTGACCAGGGAGAGAACCTGGGTCAAGGGGAAGACCAAGGGGCAAGCCCCTAAATCAGGGAAAAAGCCGTAGCAGAAAAAACCCTGATCTTGAGATGGGTAACTGATGGGTCTTTCGGTATGGTATGGCTGAAGGATGACTTCAAACTGCAGATAGAATGGCTGAAGATGAGTACAGCTGACAGTCTTTGCGTTAGGAGGATATGAAGGGAAGCGTTCAAGGAAGTGGAACACAATTCAGCGATCCGGAATCTAGCGGTGGGTTGCAAGCAGACCGGAGTAGACAAGGTAAGGTAGGAGCTTAAACGGGAAAGGCTACCGAAGGAGGCAGCTGTCGGAGTACTAAGTGAAAGGGACAGAAGCTGAAGCAAGGTAAGGAGAAAGAATAGCAGGTAAGTAACAAGGAGGCGGTCCGAAAGGTAGAAGCAGAAGTATCTCCGCCAAAGCAGCGAAAGGTAAGAATAATCGTAGAGAAAGGAGCGACAGAGGGCAAAGAAAAAGAAATATAGTAGACAGAAACCGCTTGGCTGAGAAGACAGAGATGAAGGGAATCGAAGGGTTCGGAGTATATCCGAATGAGCAAAAGAGATTACTAAAGAAGGGAAAGGCTTAGAAAGGCAAGGCAGAAAGCGAAGTGTACAATAGAAGCGGAGCTGAAGCCAAAGGGAGAATAGCACAGACTAGTAAGTGATATACAAAGATCGAAATTCACCAAACGTACCTTAAAGAGAAAAGCCCACGGAGGGTGAGTAGCAAGCACGGGGTGGACCTAGGAGAGAGGAGGTAAACAAGAAAGGAAACACGAAAGGCTAATACACAGGAGTATCTCTGGAACAGTCGGCGAGTGAATCAAAGACGATACAACGCACCAGCGTTAGAGGAAAGGACCTATTTATTGACAGCGGCCATGATGGAAATAGCATAGAACGTTGAGATAGACAGCTGGCGGCCATGTTAAGTGAGTCGCCATCGATTCCAACGCTTCCATGCCTGTAGCATGACAGCCTGTTATTCAGGAATACTGCTCTTGTCTGCTTAGAACACAATGTGAATGTGGAGGGGCATGGCAAGGTCTCATTAATAAAAGTAGTGTGATGAGTAACAGAGGAAAAAGAGCATCAGAGCTGCATCATTTTTAAATGTAAATATTTACCTTTTTCAA
This sequence comes from Ambystoma mexicanum, assembly GCF_040938575.1. Taxonomy (NCBI): domain Eukaryota; kingdom Metazoa; phylum Chordata; class Amphibia; order Caudata; family Ambystomatidae; genus Ambystoma; species Ambystoma mexicanum. Next base: position 1,383,701,836 of record NC_090934.1, read on the forward strand.
TGGGATCTTTGGGCTTGCAGCAAAGCAGCACTGCTTTATTTTTCACTCCCCTTCGTTTGTACATGTAAGAACACACTGGCAGGCTTTCTCAGTGTGTCCCCTTGTTCCATCCTGCCCAATATGTGCTTGGCAAGATGGTGCAGCCATCTTTTTGGAGCTGAAAATACAGTTTTGGTGTGAGGCAATGGTGCTCACAGGAGCCAGCGCAACCATTTTGCTGCTTCTGCTGAAGTGCAGCTTGGTTATGGAAGGGAGTACAGCTGAGTGAGTAAATATATCCCACAAATTCTCCCCCTCCCCCGACTCTTCTGAGACTCCTTGTCAAGGGAGAGTAGGGCAAAGTGGGATTCATCGGTAGGGCAAAACAGTGTTCATCAGGTGGACAAAATGGGGTTAATCAGGTTGAGTCCTTCCATCATCGGGGAGCGGCACTCCACGATCCTCCCGTTGTCTCTCGTAGTGTGGAACGACATCCCCAGATTTTCCATGGCTCTTTCCTTTCCTGGTCCCCGGGGAGGTCCTCCTTGGTGATGAATGGGCGGAACCAGCACAAATCTATTAAATAGATCAGAACCGGTTGCTACGTTTTCCCACTGACTGCCTTCCAGGAGGGTTGACAGCAGTGGCACACACATACATTCAATAATGACAGTATAAAGGTAATTGATCACTCACAAGACACAGATAACTATGGATTTGGCTAGAATTTTGGGGAATCCCTTTCGTCCTAACAATGAAGAAAAATACTCCCTGTTAAATAATTATACCTCTAAACCTATCTGTTCCCTTCTGGTTCTTCTTTGTCTGGTTCTCATTCTCCAGATGTCTCCTCTGTTTGCTGCAAAGTGTGCTTGGGGTGAAAACCTTTTAACTGATTAATATGGACACATTTCTCTTCTGTCAGTCTTCCTTTGGGGATGCGGATTCTGTAGGCGACAGGTGAAATTTTGTCTACAATATCAAAATGTCCGTGCCAACTGGGGAGACATTTCTGCTCCTTGGTCTGGTTCCTTTGGAAACTGTACAAGTAGACCCTGTCTCCTACTTGGTATTCTTGTTTGGTGGTTTTTAGGTCATATTGAGTCTTCATCCCCTCTGCAGATATTTCCAGATTCCGCTGAGCGTACGCAAAAGCATGTTGAAGGTGTTTTCTTAGATTCTCAACATACTCATGTGTTGTGGAGGCTCTTGTGTTCTATAGAGTAGATGCTAAGGTAGCACCATCCTTCGCCCAGTCATCAGCTCAAATGGAGACATCTTGGTCGCAGAAGAATGTGTAGATCTGATGGCCATCAGGACAAGCAGTAATCGGATGTCCCAATTTGGCCCAGAATCTGCCACAAACTTCTTTAGAATACTCACAATTGTTTTGTTGTACCTCTACACTCCCTCAGTAGAGGACAGGCGGTATGCAATGTGAAGTTTCCTTTTTACCCCAAGTATCTCCCACATCTTTGTCATCACTTCGCTGGTGAAGTGACTACCTCGGTCTGACTCAATCCTTTGGGGTAGGACAAAACGCTAGAAGATGTGGTTGATCATCAGGGCAGCTGCTGTTTCTGCCTTGCAATTTGGGGCCGGGAGACATTCCACCCATTTGGTAAACAAGCATGTTACTGTTAACATGTACTTGTTCCCCATAGAGGAGCGAATCACGGGCATGATGAAATCTATCTGACCAGGGCACTGTCATCCCCTCTCTTCTGGCGGGGAGCTCGGTGTGTGAGTGAAGTTGGCTGAAATTGTGCACACACAAGACACCCCTTCAAGAATTGATAGAGATTCTGCCCCATTTGTGGCCAGAATGCAACCTCCCGCAAGATTTCTAAAGTAGTGTGAAACCCCTGATGACCAGCTGTGGCCGTGTCATGGGCGTGATTTAGCATCAGGCTTCGGAATGAGGTAGGGACCACCCAGTGGTCACAGCCAGATATGGATCTCCTTACCAACAAACGGTCTTGGATTCAGAACATTTTTGGACATTTCATCAACAACCTGAGGTCCTCTTTCCCAATGTAGTCGGTATCCGTCAGGGGAAAGTTCTTAGGGTCCTCAATGTGTTGATAACATTTCTAATAATCAGATCCCCTTTTTGTGCCATGATTAAATCAGCATCTGGGGTCTCCTTACTCCACTGGGCAGTTGCAAGTTCATTGTGAGCATTTGTCTGGGACCTAGTGATAGCAGTGACCTTGATTTCCCCCAACAGGGGCTTGATGTCGACGAGATCCCCCCTGGATGGCTCCAGTTTTGGCCATCTGATCAGCTAGTTTGTTCCCAGTTTTGTCTGGCCCCTTTATTCTGGAATGACCCTTGATCTTCTTCCAATAGATGGTCATCCCATTAGAGGTGACCAGATCATCAATATTTTGGATTAGCTTGCCATGTTTGAGAGGTTTGTTATTAGCACATAGCATGCCTCTGGTTTTCCAATTAACCAGGTGCTCCACAAACTCCTTCCGGTCATAATCTGAATCAGTGATTATGACCAGTTGGTGGAGTTGGTATTGGACAGCAGTGAGTATGGCTTGATGAACTGCCATCAACTCTGCCACCTGACTACTATGGGGACCGATTTTGTACCCAGCGGAGGGTTTTGGGGCATCCTTCACCCAGGCATTCCCAATGCCAGCTACCAGTTCCTTTTCCCCGTTGTTGTCAACATTTTAGGATCACCCGTCCACATAAACTGTGGCCATTCCCTGGCACTTTTCTTCTTCATAGACTTGGTGCGGGGAAGTCAGGTATGCCTTCATGTTGTCCTGGATTTTAAGAATTTCGTACTTGAGACAGTTTTTTTCTGGCACAATTATGCAAGTCAGCCAGACCTTGCGTGAGGGGACTCTTCTTGTTTTGGCCACATCTGACCTCCACACGAAAGCCTTGCATTGACAGAATCCAGGATGTAATTCTGTAATTACTATTTAAACAAAAGGAAGGAACATATAACAGACTGCATCAACACAGTATATATCCTCAGACAGCAATTTCTTGTAGCAACCATGAAACAAATATAGGCTGCATTATGTGTTCTCAATAATCATCAAAAAGCAGTATTACCAAAAAATATAATTTTTAATATATTAATCACTCTTTAGCACAAGAAATACACATAGTCATATACATCTTAAAATCATGCCACCTCACAGTGTACAGAATTAAATGCCAAAAATGTCATTAGCACAACACAACAATGGAAACTCAATTGTTCACATTTCCCATTGTGTGAACCAGCCCATTACGGCCCAGATTCTGTCACTTTGGAGATATTGCAAAGGCTGGTGTGGAATCTCCACTATGATGTGTTCCCCCTGGATAAACGGGCGGTAATTATTCAATGCCCACGCTTTTGCCAGGAGTGCCTTCTCACAATCATAAAATGTTTCCTCCACAGAGGATAAAGTCTTGCTTGCATAGGAAATGAATTTATTGACCATGTCATGCTTTTGATATAATAATGCTGTCAAGCATGTACTTGAGAACCGTGTCTCCAAGAAGAACTCCTTTTTTTGACAGGGTAAGCTAGACAAGGCGCTTGTGATTGGCTTCTTTTGAGTTGCTTTACTGCCTCGGCTTGTTCTGGACCCCACTCGTACTTGACTCCCCCTTCAACAGATGGATCAGGGATCTTGTGATCTCTGCGTAATCCTCAATGAACTTCCTACTCGAATTAGTTAGTCCAAGGAGGCTTCTTAGCTCACGCAGAGTTGTGGGGTCTTTAAGTTTTAGGAGTGCTTCCACTTTCTTCTCCTGGGGACAGAGACCCTCAGGAGTTATTTTGTGTCCCAAGAAGTTGACACGGGTTCTGCACCACTGCGCCTTTTGAAAGGACAGTTTTGCTCCGGCAACCCTCATCTGGGTCAGAACATAACAGATTTCTGCTATATGTTCCTCCACAATTGAGCTGTCACAACCTTATCCTCACCGAGTGTTCACGGGGCCCTAAAGACTCTATTCGGTCCCCCTCGGATCCCTTGGAGCCAGTCCTGGCGCTGTTGGCATCGGAGGCACATGCTAGGACGGGTTTTCAATGGGCAATAGACAAGCATGGCCGCCCCCATGAGAAACGTTGAGGAACTGCATTCGGCGGTCTAGCATCCAGGGCGGGGATCGCTCCGAAGGCACCTGGGATACCTGCTGGCTATTTAAACCATTGCCGATTAGAGGCACGTGCTTCGTGTTATTGTGCTCTAGCAGCGTGACATTCACTGGGTCCTGCTCAGCATCCTGGCCTGCAAGGGCGAGAAAACGCAAGACGCATTGCCTTCCTTACCTGTTCAGCGGCATCCACCGGCAACCAAAATCGTCCAATGCACACCATCTTCCTCCAGCACCATCTCTGACATCGTGTGAGCTTCTTACCAGTCCGTCAGGAGGGCCATCTTCTCCAAGATATCTTCTGCCTCCTTGGGTTCTGGAGAACCACTCATCTTTAATTCTTCTCGACCTGCAAGACAACAATAGCACAGGTTAGCCATTTGCAAGAACGCTCTCAGCTCCACTTGGTGTTTCATCTTACCTTCTCAAACCCAGCTACAGCATCCACCTCGGCCTCCAACATCTGCAAGAAAAGGGGAGAAAGTTATTTGTGCTTAAACCACTTAAGACATTGCTCTCATCTTCATCTTCAAAGACTTACCTGAAAAAACTGAGTCACAGCCGGTCTGGACTCCGGCCTTCGTCAGTGAAGAAACTCGGCGGAACGGTGCCATTGACGATGCGCCCCTGCCCAGCGCGGTAGGATGGAGGGCGTCCGCTCATTTGGTCAACAAAAAAAAAGATCGAATGACCATGTGGTCGAAACCAAATGGTCGAAAAAAAAATGGTCGAATTTATTTTTTAATGTATTTATCTTTTTTTTTTCGTTTTGTTTGGTTAAAAAAAAAGAATGTATAAAAAGAGGGTTGGGGGGAACCCCCCCCCCCAAAAAAAAAAATGTAAAAAAAAAAAAACATTCGACCATTTGGATTTCGACCATTTGGTGTCGACCAAATGGTCATTCGACCATTTGGTTGTCGACCAAATGACTGGTAACCAGGATGGAGAGCACATCCTTATAGAAATCAAGGTGAGAGACGTCCCAGGGGAACCGCAAGGGGAACGGGAACCCGGGAGGTGGGTCGCCAGGGAAGGAACAGCAGTTCACTTCACCTCCTGTCTTCTAGAGCTGATTCTCAACAGCACGAGCTCCAGGGAAGGGGAAGGGACCGAAGAGCATCCCGGCCAGCCGAGGGGCATCCCCGTGGATACAAGGTGAGCGTTACGGTTTATAGTGATAATACCGAATAAAAAAATCTCGAAACCAAAAATCTTGAAAACAAAAGGCCGAAAAAAAAAATATCGAATTGTTTTTTATGACGTTTTTTTCTCGAAATGGGGGGGTTCCCCCCCAACCCCCCTTTTTTTCTATTTTTTTTTATTTTAACCCTTTTTTTTACTTACCTGACCCCAAAAACACATATAAATAAATAAATAAATAAATAATTCGATATTTTTGTTTTTCGAGATTTTGTATTCGAGATTTTTGCAGTTCGAGATTTTATTTTCGGTATTTTGACCGACCACCGAGCGTTACATGAGCTTTTCATCAGGATTTCATCCACATAGGCCTTGTTACCCCTTTCATCCAAGTCGGGCATGGCCTTATGTAGGAAGATGTTGAATTTATTGCCAGAGTTTATGTATCCGAAGGGAGTATGGGTCCACGTGTACTGCTGCCCCCCCGAAGGTAAAGGCCAGCTTGTATTGGTCCTCCCTCTGACGGGCACGGTCCAGTACCAATTTGCAGGTCAATGGCAGTGTATCATTTTGACTCCTGGATCTGGGCCAGACTATGGTAAATGTAGGGGAGAGGCCATCGGGACATGTGGACCCACTTGTTTAGCTCCCTAAGGTCTGCGCAGAGTCTCCATTGGCCATTTGGTTTTAAAATCCCCAGCACTGGATTATTAAAGGTGCTGTGAACTGGACGAAGTATCCCACGGGACTCAAGGTTTTTGATGATTTCCGTCAAGGACTCCATAGATGCGATATTGCTTCACAAACACAGGAGTCATTCCAGGGTCCGTGGGAATTGTTGTTGTATGGATTTTGGTGTAACCACAGTCATACGAGTCCACCGCAAATAGATGTTGAAACAGGTGTTCTTAGATTTTCAATATTTGCTTTTGCTCCAGAGTCTCACAGGCATCAGTTAGATTGACCCGCTCTTCAACCATTTGCCTGAAGCCTGGAAAGACTTCTGGTTTTGCTATCTCAGCGGCCTCCTCCAGCTGGATGGAGAGGTCTCTGGTTAGAGTATTGACCTGGACAGAGGGTGTCCGGTAGGAGAGGCAGTCATTGGGGACCTGGAATATCACCTCATCCCGCCTGATGTCACAAGTCACCTCTTCCCCCCCCGAAAGGGCAGAAAGAGTACACCAGGAATTTCCCCCCTTGCCGGGTGAAGATCCTGTCTGGTGGTAAGTCATTATGACTGTCATTGTCAAAGCAGTCATTGGGTATTGGTCCTATCAGTTCATTTCCTAGATCCATGGAAAAATGTCTGTCATCAACCGCCATTCCAATAATGGTGCCTGCACCCAGAGTGATACTCCTAGGGTCGCTGTTATCCATCAATATTGGAACAGTGTTGCGTTCTACATTGACTAATGGTGTTGGGTTTAACCCCAAGCCCTGCTGTTGGAGATGTGCATTGAGGTGTACATATGTGTCAGCATTTTGCAGTTTCTGTCCTCTTTTAATGTTCAATTCAAGTGGGAATAGTCGTGTCCGTCCTGGGATGGTAACCTCCTCTGCAATTTGAACTTCCACCTCATACGGCAGCAATTGGGCTGACCAAAATGCTTTTTCTGAATCATCAAAGTCCATGGGATTTCCCCATAGTCGGGACCAGGCTTTGTAATGTATTATGTCCAGATTAGTGGCAAACCGATTGAGAATGCCACTGCCTAAATAAAATGCAGCAGGAGCATCTCGCACGACCCACCAATTATGTTCTATGCTTTTGTTACCTATAGATATTTTTAGTATACACCTGCTAGGCTGGCGATGTTTGAAATTGGGAGTTTCCAGGCCCATTTCCCACTTATTGATCAATTTAAATGTGGGAATAGCCAGATCTTTTGGGAGCTGTCTGAATGTGGCTCCGCTGATGAACCTCTTACCGTTGTTCATGCACACTCGGGCAAGAACAGACTCCTTCCCCTCATCTAACTGAACAGGGATGAACAACTGTTCTCTAATTTTCTGAATATCAGCTCAACTTTCAGCTGGTTTCTCATCACTTTTGACTGTAGGATTGGGGGTTTCAGATTGTGAATCAGTATGACATTTCAAAGTATTTCCTTCCAATGTAGAATGCCACTTAAAAGTGGAAGGAAGGTTGATTTTCAGGAATGGAGAGGAGTTCCCATCACCAGTTTGTTGTCCTACAGCAATTACTGTCACGCCAGGTATTTGTTCTGGAAATGAAACTCAATATATATGATCAGGTTTTTGTTCAACCATGTGGCATGTGCCATTTAAACTAACATGGTTGACACTCTGTTTTAATTTTATTGGCCTGTTAGTCTGCGTCCAGAGGACCTTGTTCACACAGTCTATTAGGGGGGACAACCTGCGCAGGATGTCATTCCCTAGTAGACAGGGTGTGCCCTCTGGAGTCACGACTATGACAGGGTGTTTCACTTTGTGTCGCCCAATTTTTATTTCCAAATCCGCTCTACCCTCGACAGGAATTTCATTCCCGTCAAGGTTCTGGAGTTGGCCAGGAAGAGGGGTGAGAGGGATCTGGTATCTCTCCCACTTCCTGAATTTAGCTGCTCAAAGGCCCTTTGACAGAAGAGTGGCTCGGGATCCAGTGTCCACCAGTGCTGAAAATGTACACTGCCCTTGCACTTAGACCGGGGCATAAAATCTACCCTCCTTCTCCTCAAGTGGGCAAAGGTAATGTGCATTTTGGGCAAGCTGTGTGGTCATTTTCTTTATTTTTGGACTCTGACACAGTGGCAATTTGGACAATTTTCTGTGCCAGAGTCTGGGGATCTGTAATAAAAATGTGGCATCCTGAAATAGTGGATATTTTGGAATCCCTGATTTCCCTTAGCTCTGTACCTCCCCCGCTTACCGGGTGGCAGTCACTACAGCCAATTTGTGGGGAGGATCCCTCCATTACCATTTTCTTCTCAGGATGACAATTCTGGGGTTCAGGGCTAGGTGACTCTGCCTCAGTCCCCACACCCACCCAGTCTTCATTTAGATCTCTTGGGACCCATTTTTCTGTGGGAGGAATTCCCCCGTCCCTGAAGATTGTTTTCCCAGAATCTTCTAAGGATTCTTCCCCTTCAAATTGGAGGACACTTACTTCCTCCCCAAAATCGGCCTTTTTGAGGTCTTTATTTCTCCTACCCACCCTCTGTTCCCTGGGTTGCAGATTTTCAGGGGCAGGAGATTTTTGTTCCGGTTCCGGGGTGTCCAGCGGCTTTTCACGGGTAAGGAAGGAAGGTTCCTCTAGGGCTTTACACCTCCCTTGCACCCGTGCCTCCTCCTCTGGAACCGGTGAATTGTCGGGATTCTCTCCCCATCATTGTTCTGGGGTGTCAGACCACTGGTTTGTGGGGTTCTAAGCCGCCATGTTCATTTGAGGGTTCTGTTGAGCCCTCAACATGCGACCCAGATCCTGGGTAAGGTTCTGGACCTGGCGCTCCAGTTGGGACACCCGTTCCGGCTGGTACATGGGTCTCTGCGCATACCTCGGTTGCTCACGGGAAGGGTAGCTATCCCTTCTCCCGTAGTACCCTGGAAATGGTGGATTTTGGTAGCCCTCCCCCCTTGGCCTCCCCTATCCCTTTTGGGTTGTCTGGGCTCCTGAAACCCGGTAAAGAAAGGAGGGTTGCCCTGCAGGTTGGGGTTTTGAGGGTAGCGGGGAAAGAAACTTAACCCAGATTTGGGGAATTACTGCCCTCCTGAGGGAAGTTAGGAGGGAAGTTTCCTGGGGGAGTACTTTCCTGGCGAGACCCCCCCTCTTGGGCGGGAGGAGTCCATACATACCCCAAGATAGGCCGGTTGCCCTTGTACCTGGGACTGATTTAGGGGTCCCATTAGTGGGATTACCTCATTGCCACCTGTTTGTGATTGGCCTGAAGGCCTTCTTGGCCTCTGGTTTTACTGGTTTGGGATTGGTGCATTTTTAGGCTTCCCCATTTCTAGGTCTAAAATGGGGGCAACCTTCACCTCTGCTACCTTAGCAGCAGCAGTGGTGTTGGCTGGTTTGGGGTTTTTGGTCTGATTTTTATTTTCTGCAGGTTTTTGGACTTCATAAATGTGAGTCGCCTGCTCTATTACCCAGTCCAGAGATCTTTTATCGTGGAAATCCCTCACCACCTGGGTCACAATATATTTTGGGAGCGCATGAAAGAAGGTGGTTATAAACTCCCTGCTATCCGTGCGCACCCTCCTAGTGGTTTGTGCAAAGGCGCGTTTTAGCTCCTGCACACATTCTCGTGGGGCCTGATCTTGCCTGCACTGCAAATTGTAGGCCGCTTTGCAAGCCTCTTGGGGGTTTCTGTGGGCGGAAAAGTGTTTCAAGATGGTTGCCTGGTCAGTGGACCATCTTGACTGGTTCTGGCCCTCCAACCCAGCAAAGAAGCTGGAGTACTCTGGAGAGAACATCCACTTAGCAGACTCAATGCAGTTCTGGTTGTCTTTAAGGTGAAATCCAGTCCATCCTTTGCGCAAAATTCCAAATGTTGTTCCCAGACAGAATATTTTGTGTTTTTGTGGTATGGGGTTATGAAACTCCTAATGGCCTTAATCTGCCTAATGGGGTCTTTTGCCATAACTCTCTTTAGCTTATTTGCCTTCTTTGGCTTAGTCACCCGAGTCCACTTGTCGTCAGACTCAGAGGCGCTACTGTTGGAAGACCCCTCCTGATCTTCTAGGCGCTCCCTGATTCTTTGAGCTTGGGAGTGGCTCGCAGAATAGTGGGGCCTAGTTTCTACTCCCCTGTGGCGCACAGGGGAGTAGTCTTCTGACTCCCCCCTACTTCCAGGGATTGCGGAGGATCCCCCTAACTGCCCTGATTTGGTGGACGTCTTCAAAATGCTCTCTTTTTGGGCCTCATTTCATTCAGTTTTTCTTCAATTTGAACCAACTGGCCCCTTGGAAAGTAATATTTCTGTAGATCTAGTTCCCTGACTTTACCCTCATAGGAGACTTCCTGGTCAGCAACATCAGCTTTAATGTTTTGATATCGATACCGGGCCACCCGTCCATCAATTTCTGGGGGGCACTGACCTGTCAGATCAATCATACTAAACCTATTTAATTCCGCCGGCCTCATGGTTTCTGGTCCATATGAACCAGTAGACAGGAAGTCAGCAGTGTTCAGTGTATTAAATGGGGTTGAGTCCCTTAGCACAGAGGTCATCATACCATGATCAGTGGTTGCCCTGTCCCTCTCCACCTGTTCGATGTCCCTCCAGTTGGTATTAGATCTAAAATACTCTTTCTCCAGCCTTGCTAGTTTTTCCTTCTCAGCCCCTATCTCTTGATAATAGGCAAAGATCTGAGGCTTTTGCTTGGCTATTAGAGTTTTACTGGCCTCCATGACCTGCTCTTGAGCTACCACTTGTTTGTGGAGTTCGTCATTCTCCTCACAGAGGGCCTCATTATCTCTTTGTGCTGCCTGTATAGTTTGGGCACCTTGAGCCAATTTTTGCTGTAGGAGGTCAGCGTCCTTTTTCTGCACATTTAGAGCCTCTACGGCCTGCTCTAACTCGAGTTCCATTTGTCTCGTATGTCCCATTAATGTATCATATTCTTCATTTAGGCCAGTCAGTCCCTGAAAGTCTGACTCCTTTCTCTCCAAATTGGTTTTTAAATTACACATTTCCTGGTGGTGGACCTCTTTCTCCTGATACAGAGTGCCCCTTTGTTCCGCCAGGTCATCCCTTTGTTGTGTTATGGCACCTAATTTCTGGCGCTCTTCATCAAATTCTGCTTGGGAGTGGAGGTCTCTCATAATTAATTTATTATTTTCCTCTTCCAAATTTTTTGATCTGATCTTGTAGAGTAACTATCTGCTCTGCGCAGACTCTATTACATTGTATTTGTTGATTTAACTTCAGTTGACTCTCTTGCAGAGAGTCAACCTTTTCCTTACACTCCTCTTTCAATGCATCTTATTGGGTCTCTTGGTCTACATTATTCTGCTGTTGGAGAACCAAGTCCTCTTTTAGCCTTTGAATATAACTCCCAGATTCTGCCCCAAACTCTTGGCTCTTTTGCAATTTTTGTTCCTCTAATTTTAGTTCAGTCTGTAGCTGTAAAGGCTGGATGGGGGTGTCTGTACTTCCGCTCTCTAAATGGTAGAGGAGAGGCACAGAGGACCCCAGCCAAAATTCTCTATTATTGGTATGTGGTCAAGCAATCAAGGCCTAGCTTCTCAGGAGGTGATGCAGGCTGGTTCTTAAGTACAGTGTAGTTCCCAAGCACCCACAAAGGAATGTCCGCACACTGTATCGATTAAAACACAGTCTTTATATAATTAATATTCAAGGTTATGTACACTATCACAATAACTCACTTTGTGCTCAGAAAACCAACAATGGTAAATATATACAGGTCTACAGTGGTACCACAAATATTATCAGATCTCATTAAAGTGCATTAACTATACTGTCAAAATGTCACACAGATCAATAAAGAGGAAACTACCAGTAGAGAGAGGAAGGAAAGCAAGATGGTTGAACAATTGACAGAATACTGGTCGCTACCGTTAAACACAGCTCTGTGTGGAGATCCCCCCCACCTGGGCAACCTGTAGAATAAAGATACAAGCCCAGTCCATATATTGTTCACAATAGACTTCCCAATAGTTCTGCAACCCCAAAGTACCTGGCGTTGTAGCATTCCTCGGCGGGGAATTGATAGCCCTTCTTGAGTGAATTCCCTTTAAGGCAGGAGTCACGGGTCGTCGAACGTCCGACAGAGAACAGGGTGAGCTACGACAGGGAAGTGGCAGCTTCGTTCCTAGCGGTGCTCGTTGACGGGGAAGCGTAAACGTCCTGCAAGGAAGAGGCATGTGGGGCACCTTTGTGTCGATAGTTCTGGACCGCAAAGAGTTTGAAGAACCGTGGCCCAGCAAGGGCGTTGAGTCGTCAGCGTCTCGGTGGTCTTTGGGTGGTGGGAAACCCACAGGTGGATGCGCCTCGGTGCGTCGACAGTCAGGCCTTTTCCATCAGGATACAGCGGCGACGATGCGGACGAGAGCGTCCTTGGATCAAATGAAGTTCTTAGGCAATCGGGAGCACGGCAGCTCCGGTCGGCGACAGTGGCAGACAGCAGTCCAGGAGCCTCTCTTTGTGATTCCGCAGCAGTCCCCGTCTCGGGTCGGCAGCCTGTCGAAGGTCTGTCTACCAAGGAGCTTTGGCAAAGATCAGCTGGTGCACGATGGTCCCTTGTAGCTCGGGAAGAGGGCGCCTTACCAGGCCCTCTCTTGGTCAGTTCTTGGAGACACACCAGCTTTCAGATTGTGAAGGAGAGCAACAGCAATTCTTCTCGTCCAGCAGGGCTTCAAGGTCAAGCTTCAGTTACTCCAGTTACTCTTCGTAGTGGACTTAGCTTCTGAACACGATTCCTAGCAGTGAGAGGTCCCCAGATATTCTTTTGATCTCCCATTCATCCCGCTGGGTCATACTGAAGCATCCAATCACGACTAAGGGATTTCAGGCAGGCAGGCAGCCAGCCAATCAGGCACACAGTGCATTCAGGCCATTCACTTCTCCCCAGACACTCACAACAAGTTATGTGTATTGGGACAAGTACCCAGCCATTCCACACTCCACACTGCATTCATACCGGTTTCGGGCAAGGCTGTCTCAGTCATTGTGTCAAACACCAGATACTAGACACCCATAACATAAAATGTGTATTCGTCACACACTCCATTCACCCAGGTCCCACCCACAGGAGTACCCACAAAATATGGTCGTTGTGAAGGCTTCAGCCAGTCTGGTCAGCACTTCCCCACACTACCACATATGGAACTTCCAACCAACAGCCAGTCAGGGAGATGGGACAGAGTCAGGGCTTCCCGGGACTTTGGGAAGATCAAGGTAACAGGCAATGGAAGGCAAGAGGCCATGGGGGCCATCTTGTTTCCATCAGGAATCTACCGATTGCAATGACAGGGCCTGGGCATCCCAAAATGGAGGACGTTCAGGGCACCCGTCAATTGATCACGGAGCTGCCACCAGCCCGTACCCTGCTCTATGGGTCACACACAGGTGCCCAAAAACATTCACTAGGGGCACAGGGTTGCACCCCTACCCATGGGTGCCATAAGTATATCCCATGGGTCTGTTCACCAAAACCAAAGGAGAGAGCTGCACCGCCAGGAGTCCCACATGAACTCCTGCGCAAAAAACACAACAGAACACACGATAAACAGCAGTAAAGGACAAGGAGACGGAGGCCCTGTCCCCCCGATGCATTTCCAGCATCACAGTCACCCCCCTCCTCCAGACTGAGGTTAGGGTGTCTAATCTCTCACGGGATAGACACCCTCATCCAGAGGGTCAACATACCTTCTGGAAAGGCCATCTGCATTATCGTGAATCTTCCCTGGTCTATGCTCAATGGTGAAGTCTAGCCCTTGCAGGCTAATGGACTACCTGAGCAGTTTTGGGTTTTCACCCTTCATCTGCATAAGCCACGTCAGGGGCATATGATCGGTTTCTACTTAGAAAGTAGACCCGGTAAGGTAGGGTCTAGAACGCCTAAGGCTCCAAACTATTCTAAAACATTCCTTTTCAACAGTAGCACAACTAAGTTCCCTACCCTTAAGTTGTCTACTAATGAATATGATCGGATGTTCTCTTCCTTTGTCATCTAACTGGGACAAGACAGCTCCGATTCCGGTGCCGCAGGTGTCAGTTTGAACGATAAAGGGCTTGCTGTAATCGGGCGCACACAACACAGGTGCCCTACACAGACTTCCTTTCAAACCATCAAAGGCCCTCTGACAGTTTTCAGTCCAATTAACCTTCCTAGGCTGTTTGGGTGAAGTCAGAGCTGTCAGGGGTGCAGCTATGCTTCCATAGTCCGCCATGAAATTGTGATAATACCCAGTGAGGCCCAAAAAGGCTCTCACCTGGGTTTGAGTAGTGGGATCTCCCAGTCATGTACATCCTGTGCTTTACTGGGGAGAGGTTGGATTTGACCCCCTCCTATCTCATGACCAAGATACGTGACTTTCCCCTGAGCTATCTGGCACTTGGTGGCCTTGATAGTGAGGTTAGCCCTTTTCAAGGCCTGCAACACCTTATCCAGATGTGTCAAATGCTCTTCCCAGGTGGAACTGCAGACAGCAATGTCATCTAAATACGCCACTCAAAAGGCTTCCAGCCCACTGAGCGCAGGGTTGACCAATCTCTGGAAGGTGGCAGGGGCATTCTTCAACCCAAAAGGCATGACCCTAAACTGGTAGAGTCCCTCTGGTGTTGAGAACGCTGTCTTTTCCTTGTCATGGTCCGTCAGAGCTATTTGCCAATAGCCTGAGGTAAGGTCAAAGGTGCTCACAAATTTGGCAGTACCTATGTTTCCAGGAGCTCATCAGCCTGGGGCAATGGGTACACGTCAGTTTTGGTGACAGCATTGACTCCTCGGTAGTCCACACAGAACCTCCAATCCTTGGTACCTGCCTAGGAATTTGCCTTGGGGACAAGGACCACGGGACTGGACCAGGGACTGGTTGAGGGTTCAATAACACCCAGATCCAACATCTTGGCGACCTCAGCCTGGATGTGGTTCTTAACATTATCTGACATACGGTAGCACCTGCTTTTGACAGGCACACTGTCACCAGTGTCGATCTCATGCCTACACCACGGTGTAAGGCATGGTGTCAGTGAGAACAGAGAGGCATACTGCCGGAGCAAAGTCCTGCAGGCTTTCTGCTGCTCTGTCGTCAGATCGGGAGAGAGATGTACTCCCTCCACTGAGCCATCCTGAGGGTTGCTATGCAGCAAATCAGGAAGGGGCTCACTCTCTTCCTTTTCTTGCTCCGAAGCTAGCAAGAGACATGAGACTTGGAAAGGCTTCAGCCTATTAACATGGAATACCTGAGGGGCTACCGCAGAGGCTCCCATGACAACCAGACAATTGACCACGCCCATCTTGGAGATTATCCTGAAGGGTCCAGTCCATTTATCTGCCAAAGCCCGAGGCTTGGTAGGCTCCATCATGAGAACCTCCTGTCCCGGAGTCTAATCCACTTGCGATGCTTTAGGGTCATGCCAGTACTTATTCAATTCCTGGCTGGCCTTGAGATTCGCTGTTGCCTGACCCATCATCTGTGTCATCCTCCGTCTGAGGCCTAACACATAGTTCCCCACTTGCTTGGCGGGACCTGGAGGGGTGGCCTCCAAACCTTCTCTGGTTAAGGCAAGGGGTCCCCTTACGGGATGTCCAAAGAGTAACTCAAAGGGGCTGAAACCAACACCCTCTTGAGGTACCTCTCTGTAAGCAAACAGCAGGCATGGCAGGAGAAGATCCCACTTCTTCCTCAGGGGCTCTTCCAAAGCACCTAGCAGGCCTTTGAGGGTTTTGTTAAATCTCTTAATCACGCCGTTGGTCTGGGGATGGTAAGAGGTGGGGAACTTATAGGTTACTCCGCACTCTTTCCACATGGTTTTCATGTAAATCGACATGAAGTTGGATCCTCTATCTGAGACAACTTCCTTAGGGAATCCAACATGGGTGAAAATGCCCAGGAGAGCCCTGGCAACCACCTTGGCAGTAATAGTCTGAAGGGGTATAGCCTCAGGGTACCTAGTGGCATGATCGACCAACACCAGGATGAACCGATGTCCACCTGACGTGGTAGGGTCAAGGGGACCGACAATGTTGATGCCCACCCTTTCAAACGGTGTGCCAGCCACTGGCAACGGCTGCAGTGGGGCAATGACACTGCCTCCAGTCTTGCCAGACAACTGACAAGTTGGCCAGGTCCTGCAGTGGGACTCCACTTCTACTCCCATCCGAGGCCAGTAGAAATGGGCAGAGAGCCTCTGCTTAGTCTTCTTGGTAACAAGATGACCAGCTAAGGGCACCTCATGCACCAACTGCAGTAGGAAGGGCCGGTAAACCTGGAGTACCACCAACCTCTTGAGGGCACCAGGTTCAGGCTTAGTGGGCTCACTAACAAGGAGCTCACCCTCCCAATAAATCCAAAATGTCCTAGGCACTTCTCCTTGAGCCTGGGACAGGGCCTGTTCCCTCAGACCCTAGAGATTGGCACTCTCTCTGTCCCTTACAGAAGTCTGCCCGGGAGGGTCCCCCTTCAGCTAAGAAGCATTGAAGATCGGGATGATCCTCTGGGTTGAGAGCCTCTCCCACAGGAAAGTCTTCTGGCTCTTCTCCCACAGGAGTTGAGACGGGATTCACCACTGGACACAGCCCGTCCGGGGCATGGATCCCAATGGGTGCTGTCGGAAAAAAGCAGGAAGAGCAGGGGCTCCCTCCACAGAGGTGGCCTTCTTACTCTTCAGTTTCCTTTGCGCCTTGGGTTTCCCATCGGCCAGGGTACCGGACTCGCAGCCGGACCCGGTGTGACCTGCAATCGGGTGACCACCACAGCAGCCATGGGTAGACCATCCGTGATCATCCCCAACTCGACCAAATCGTTTCCCAACAAAAAGTTTGCAGGCACGTTGTCCTGAACCAGGACCGGAAGCTTTGCTGTCTTGTCTCCAATCGTAATGTTGACTAAGGCTACAGGCCATAATTTGTGAGGCCCACCAGCTAACCTGGTGGTTCTAAGAGGAGCACCTACATAGTCATCTGGCTTGAGCAGGGTCCTGTCCACCACTGTCATGTTTACCCCAGTGTCTCTCAAACCAGTAGAAGGCTGGCCATTCAAGAGGACACTTCTCAAAAACCTACGAGTGTTCTGTGGGATAGTCGCCAGTACTTCTGCATACTGGTCCCAGGCCCCCAGGGACACTAAGGAAATCTCTGCGGGAGCACCAAAGGTGATCCCAGTAGAGGAGGGGACAGTGGCCTCCACCTCAGGCACGGAGTAGGGATAGGTCAGGCTGACAGCCTGGACTCCAAGTGCCTTACCCTTACACTTGGGGTCACCGCTTTGGTGATCCAGAGCCCCACAATCCCAACAAGTGCCAGGAGTGTGGGGTACGGTACTGGAACCACTGGGACCCTGCTTTGCAGCAGGCAGACCACCACTCTTACTCCCACCCACAACAGACTTATCCCCACTAGGTTTTTGGGTCTTCGGAGAGGAAGGTTTTGGTTTACCCGACTGTGACTGCTTTTGGGACTCCTCAGCTTTCTGAGAGGCCCCCTTTTCTTTGTCCTTGTCCTTCCCACTGGAGTCCTTAGGGGACACCCGGTGGGAGACCCACTTGTCAGCCATCCTAGTCAGCTTAAAGGGGTCCAAAATGTTCTGATCAGCAACATACTGACGCAGCCCTGGTGAACAGGCTTCCGAAAAATGCTCAAAAAACAAGAGGTGGGACAATTCAACAAACGTTTTCAATTTGTAACCATCAATCCACCCCATCATGTTCATGTGCAGCACTCACCCAGTCAATCCAAGACCCATTCTCTCGTTTCCTAAATTCCCTGAACCGTTTAAGGTATTGGGTAGGCGTCTTGGCAAACTTGGCAATTAAAGCAGACTTCATGCACTCATACTGACCCCTTTCTTCTACACTCAGTTTCAAAATACAGTCATATCCACTTTGAGGGACTCTGCTTAACAAACACTTAGCCCAATCTCTCTTATCAACATCATGAATTGCACAAGCCATTTCAAATGCTTCAATCCATTGGAGATTATGAGAACCCTCTGCATACACACCAACCAAATCTTTCTTAAACTTGGTTTCTGGGGACCTGACACTCTCAACTGGTTTAGCTGAAGTCTCCACTCGAGCTTTCTCTAGTTGGATTCACTGACATTCAGTCTCCTTGTCTTTGAGTTCAAGATCCCTATTTTTGAGTTCAAGATCTCTATTCTTGAGCTCCACTTGCTTTGCCAACTCCTCTTTCTTAAGCTCAGCCTCTAGCTCCAACTTAGGATATTCAAAGGCCAATTTCACCCTTAACAACTCAAGCTCCAAGGAAGTGCTGGGGTTTGGAACAGAGGCAGCAGGAATGGTGGCATTCCCAGAATCAGATTCGGCGACAACCCCCAGGGTAGAATCTTCATTGGTTGCATCCCCCCCTTCAAGAGCTTCACAATCAGTCTGGTAGTCCACCAGGGCAGCTATCAGCTCAGCCCTAGACTTATCCACAAAGTCCAACTCCCTGGCTTCACAAGCACTCTGGAGAGCCTTTAAGCTCATCCGAGCCAATTTATCATTCGCAATAGAGTCCATTGCTTGTAATGCAGTTTTCTTGTACACAACTAAACCTTAATTTAACAAAGTGCAGATATCCTTTGTAAGTGGCACGGTTATATACTTATTCTTAAAACCATACGCATCTCACCGCTGCCACCAGTGTAAAGACTGGAGGGGGGTGTCTGTACTTCCGCTCTCTATTTGGTAGAGAGGCACAGAGGACCCCAGCCAAGATTCTCTATTATTGGTACGTGGTCGAGCAATCAAGGCCTAGCTTCTCAGGAGGTGATGCAGGCTGGTCCTTAAGTACAGTGTAGTCCCCAAGCACCCACAAAGGAATGTCCGCACACTGTATCGGTTAAAACACAGTCTTTATATAATTAATATTCAAGGTTATGTACACTATCACAATAACTCACTTTGTGCTCAGAAAATAAACAATGGTAAATATATACAGTTCTACAGTGGTACCACAAATATTATCAGATCTCATTAAAGTGCATCAACTATACTGTCAAAATGTCACAGAGATCAATAAAGAGGAAACCAGCAGTAGAGAGAGAAAGGAAAGCAAGATGATTGAACAATTGGCAGAATACTGGTCGCTACTGTTAAACACAGCTCTGTGTGGAGATCCCCCCCATCTGGGCAACCTGTACAATAAAGATACAAGCCTAGTCCATATATTGTTCACAATAGACTTCCCAATAGTTCTGCAACCCCAAAGTACCTGGCGTTGTAGCATTCCTCGGCGGGGAATCGATGGCCCTTCTTGAGTGATCTCCCTTTAAGGCAGGAGTCACGGGTTGTCGAACGTCCGACAGAGAACACGGTGAGCTACGACAGGGAAGTGGCAGCTTCGTTCCTAGCGGTGCTCATTGACGGGGAAGCGTAAACGTCCTGCAAGGAAGAGGCATGCGGGGCACCTCTGTGTTGATAGTTCTGGACCGCAAAGAGTTTGAAGAACCGTGGCCCAGCAAGGGTGTTGAGTCGTCAGCGTCTCGGTGGTCTTTGGGTGGTGGGAAACCCACAGGTGGATGCTCCTCGGTGCGTCGACAGTCAGGCCTTTTCCATCAGGATACAGCGGTGACGATGCGGACGAGAGCGTCCTTGGATCAAATGAAGTTCTTAGGCAATCGGGAGCATGGCAGCTCCGGTCGGCGATGGCGGTCGGCGACAGTGGCAGACAGCAGTCCAGGAGCCTCTCTTTGTGATTCCGCAGCAGTCCCCGTCTCGGGTCGGCAGTCTGTCGAAGGTCTGTCTACCAGGGAGCTTTGGCAAAGATCAGCTGGTGCACGATGGTTCCTCGTAGTTCGGGAAGAGGGCGCCTTACCAGGTCCTCTCTGGGTCAGTACTTGGAGACATACTAGCTTTCAGATTGTGAAGGAGAGCAACAGCAATTCTTCTCATCCAGCAGGGCTTCAAGGTCAAGCTTCAGTTACCCCAGCTACTCGTCGTAGTGGACTTCAGCTTCTGAACATGATTCCTAGCAGTGAGAGGTCCCCAGATATACTGTTGATCTCCCATTCAACCCCCTGGGCAGATTCAAGCATCCATTCACGAGTAAGGGCATTCAGGCAGGCAGGCAGCCAATCAGGCACACAGTGCATTTAGGCCATTCACTTCTCTCCAGACACTCACAACAAGCTATGTGTATTGGGACAAGTACCCAGCCATTCAACACTCCACACTGCATTCATACCGGTTTCGGGCAGGGCTGTCTCATTCATTGTGTCAAACACCAGATACTAGACACCCACAACATAGAATGCGTATTCGTCACACACTCATTCACCCAGGTCCCACCCACAGGCGTACCCACAACATACCGTCGTTGGGAAGGCTCCAGCTAGTCTGATCAGCACTTCCCCACACTACCATATATGGAACTTCCACCCAACAGCCAGTCAGGGGGAAGGGACAGAGTCAGGGCTTCCCGGGACTTCGGGAAGATCAAGGTAACAGGCGATGGAAGGCAAGAGGCCACGGGGGCCATCTTGTTTCCATCAGGAATCTACCGATTCCAATGACAGGGCCTGGGCATCCCAAAATGGAGGACGCTCAGGGCACCAGTCAATTCAGCACGGACCTACCACCAGCCCGTACCCTGCTCTGTGGGTCACACACAGGTGCCCAAAAACATACACCAGGGGCGCAGGGTTGCACCCCTACCCATGGGTGCCATAAGGGTATCCCATGCGTCTTTTCACCAAAACCAAAGGAGAGAGCTGCAGCGCCAGGAGTCCCACATGAACTCCTGCACGGAAAACACGACAGAAAACATGATAAACAGCAGTAAAGGACAAGGATACGGAGGCCCTGTCCCTCCGATTCATTTCCAGCATCACAGTATCTAAGCTAAAAGTTCACATAGATTTTGTGCAAGAGTTGTATTTTCTTCATGCTTTTCCCGAATCACTCACAGATGCAGATGCATATAGGCCGCAATTCTGACATTTCTAATCTGCTCCTTTTAAATTTTAGGAGTCATGTGTAATTCGCTCAAAGCTTGGTGTAATAGGCCACCGTCCTACCATGTATCCTTGTCTATGGCGGTGACCTGTTGCGTAATTCCTTCTAGCCAGACTTTCATCTTGTTCTGGCCATTCCCCCCCGATAATTTGTGCAGAAGGTGTTCCTTAGCTATGTTGATCTCTACTGTGGACATTTTGGAAAGTGTTCTTTCTTTACTAATTTATTGATGGAAAAGTAATCTGTATTCTATTGCTTTTTGTCTATTTCTGGGGTTGATTGAGCTTTAATTTTATACACAGGCCTGGTACTTAGGATTTTTGTTTTGGGGAGGCGCTTCTACAGCGTAACACAGTGTTCCAGCCACACAAAGTATTCCTACTTTGAAGGTTAGTCTGCTGTGTTAGGCTGTCATGGATGAATAAACAAACTCAATCCCCGACTCGAGCCCCCAATTTGTTAAAGATTCCAATCGTGCGTCACACACTGGACCAGGACACTTGGTCTTAGCGTGGGATGTGGTGCTCAATAGGAATTCTTTTTCTTTAATTTCAACTAATTCAAATTGAGCCGGTACCCGACCTGTCTCACACCCCCTTTGACGAATACCCCGGGTCACAATGGACCATGAACCAGGCCGGTTGGTGAAAATACAATATTTATTTTTAAAATTCACAAAAATCACACCCATTCTAATATCGGCCAGCAATCACCCATGGGGTGATGATGCCAATGGAAATGGAAGCAAAGCACTTGGTTAACCTTCTAGTAGAAGATATCCCAAGCACAAATGAATAGGAGCACATTTTGAATTAGGATAGCTAGCACCCAAGTTAAGGTTTCCCCCTGCAATGTTCCCTCAACCCACAAATAATTGAATTCTGAGTGGATAGAAAGAAGCAGCACATAATCCTGGATAGGAGGCAGGAAACAGAATCCGACCTTCCTTCACAAAATAATAGGCAAAGATTTTAAACCCTTTGCAAAGGCCTAAAATGACACTCAGATTTTGAAAAATAATTAATTATATGTGGGTTAAATAATGATATACATATGTTTTATCACAGGATTAGGGATGTTCTCTCACTATCAACCCTCAGGCAAGGTATCCCAAAGCATACAGTTCACAAAACAGACTGAAATTGAAAACCCAGTTCAACCGAATTCACACATGGAAAAATTGCATTTTTTCTGGTTTGCAGTTTTAAATGCATACCCGTTTTTTTCAAAAAACGGGTGAAAAACACTGAGGGGCCGATTCATGGAACAAACGTGCGCCGAAAATCCCAGAGCAAGCGGGAGCAAGCGTGAGAAAGCGATTCAAGGAAGGCACTGCGCTACTTTCCCACTGGTTGTGCACCAATTCCGTGCATGGCGCACGATGGCGCACACGTCTCCAAACAGCGTGCACTAAGCGCACAGCGAAAGCGCACATTGCGCAGGGCACACAACAAAAGTAGGCGGAACAGGGGGGGTAACACACGGAATGGGGAATAACGCATGAAAAAGAAGGCGAAACTGGGGAAGTATTGCTGGGAAGTACATGGAACGCCCACCCGCACGCGAACCACACGTATTCATGGAATCGAATAGGGCAACCCCCGCACGGGCAAAGACACGCACAGGCCTAAACAAGTCCGTCACACGAAGGCAGGCGGTAGCGTCCCTGCGCATTACAAAAGTGTGCACAAATAAAAAGCACGTATATACTGAGTGGGGTACGTGTATTACTGGGGTTCGCGGGAAGTTTCCCACGCAAAAGGGCCCTGTGTGAGTGGGGTATGTGTATTACTGGGGTTCGCGGGTAGTTTCACACGTGAAAGGGCCCTGTGCGAGTGGGGTACGTGTATTACTGGGATTCGCGGGTAGTTTTACACGCGAAAGGACCCTGTGCGAGTAGGGTACGTGTATTACTGGGGTTTGCGGGTAGTTTTACACGCGAAAGGGCCCTGTGCGAGTGGGGTACGTGTATTCCTGGGGTTCGCAGGATGTTTTACATGCGAAAGGGCCCTGTGCGAGTGGGGTACGTGTATTACTGGGGTTCGCGGGTAGTTTCACATGCGATTGGCCCTGTGCGAGTGGGATACGTGTATTCCTGGGGTTCGCTGGAAGTTTCACACGCGATTGGCCCTGTGTGGGGTATGTGTATTACTGGGGTTCGTGGGTAGTTTCACACATGAAAGGGCCCTGTGCAAGTGGGGTACGTGTATTACTGGTGTTCGCGGGAAGTTTTACACACGAAAGGTCCCTGTGCGAGTGGGGTACGTGTATTACTGGGGTTCGTGGGAAGTTTTACACGCGAAAGGGCCCTGTGCGAGTGGGGTACGTGTATTAATGGGGTTCGCGGGTAGTTTCACACGCGATTGGCCCTGTGCGAGTGAGGTACGTGTATTACTGGGGTTGACGGGTAGTTTCACACGCAATTGGCCCTGTGCGAGTGGGGTACGTGTATTACTGGGGTTCGTGGGAAGTACTGGTGTGCCAGTAGTGTGCAGGTTGCACATGTGTTTTTGTTGGGCCATGTAGGGATGTGTATGAATATGGGCATGAGGCTGCCACATGTGTGTCCTCTCATGTGTGAGACACATTGATGGTGTATGTGTTGGTAAGCATGCTGGGCAAATGCAGGTGTGGGAGCACACATGTTTGAATTTCTGTGTATGTACATTGCCATGGTTGTGGCATGGATGGTGGTTCCTAATGCATGTATCTGCACTGTGTGCATGTGTGTGTACTTGACAAGTGTGGAACTGTGATGCAACATGGATGCATGTGACACTGATATGTAGAAGGCTGAATGGCAGATCTGACATGTGTGGCGATCTCATCACTGCAACAGTTGGACGAGATGTAGACATGCATGTAAGTGTGGTGGCGTGTGTGTATGTCTACTGCACTCCCTGTGTTTCATGTGATGTCTGGCTCACCTTTGGATGCTCATGCTGTTGTATGTGTATGGATGGTGCTGGCTGTTGTGATATGGCTGTGGAATTGCTCATGTGTGTGAGTTGAAATGACATGTGTGTTGGGGATTGTGATGCCATGTCTGAAGTTTGACACTGCCACTCATGTGCAACTGTCATGTGTGTTTCAGTCCATTGTACAGTGCCCTGATGCCTGTGTCCTATCTCTCCCTGTCTGCAGCGTCAACTGATGAAGAGGGCGGAGAGGGTGCTGTGGAGCACATCGGCAGGGATTGCACCGCCAGCCGGAGACGCAAGGCCCAGCTCCCCTCCCAGGTTGTCATCTCATCAGGGAGTGAGGAGTCCGGTGCCGCGTCCCAGGCCGCAGCTGCCGAGGGTAGGTCCAAGAGGCAGAGGTCGGAGTTGGACTCCTCGGCAGCAGAAGGGGCAGCTGAGACCCCACAGAGTCTGACGGAGGAAGATGGCACGGAGTCATCCAGGTTGGTGGGGGGTTTGGTGGAGGAGGAGGCCGTGCAAGGGACAGACACGGGGTCTGGAGGTGGGGATTCCACTGGTGCTAGTGGTGCAGTGCAGGGGCAGGGACAGGAGGCAGCACAGGCCACCGTGGAGGTGCCTGTGTGTAATCCTGGCCCCGATCCTGTGACTGCATCATCCTGCACCAGCAGGGATGCCCACGTCCAGACCCATTTTCAGGGAGGGGATCCGCTTACAACAACTGGCCTTCCTCTCCCTGCGGACGTGGCTATGGGAGACCTCGGGGCCAGGGCAGAGTCCCGCCTCTGGGACATCGACATGGAGTTCGATGATGCCCTGGCCCGGGACACCACAGAGTGAGCCGCAGGACTTGCCCGCCGCCATTGTATATAGTTAGATAGTGTTAGGTTTCCTTTCCTTTTCTTTTTTATTTTGGTTGCGCTTGGACAATGCACCACGTTTTTGTATATAGTTTTTTATTAGGTAGTATTTTTGGTAGGTTTCATTTCATCAGTTGGGCTCATGGACCCTGGATTGTTCATTTGTACATAGTTCACCATTGGATTTTTCACATTTTATTTATTTTCACCATGGAGCAATGGATTTCACTTTCTTTTTTCCCTTGGATTTGCTTTGTTGGACTGTGACTTTGGACACCATTTCTTTTGGATTTCTTTGGATTATGATTTCTTGTTTTTTATTCTTTTACAGACATGCAGCATTTCTTTAATTATTCCCATTGTTGTGTGTTTTTTTTAATTACATTCATGTTGTGTTTAATACATTTTTTTCTTCATGCTTCGATGTGTGGTATTATCTCATTGGTTTCATGCATGTCATGATATGGGTTTTCACATTCACTTGCACCCATTGTGTGTGTGTGTGTGTGACGGACATGTGTTCATTTACATACTTGCCTTTGGGGTTGTATCACGTAATTGCCTTTTCTATGTGGGTGGATGCAATACTTGGTTGGGTCTTTGGGCTGGGGAGGCTGGCCATAAGGGCCATGATTGAGGATCGTCATGACGTGGGGGCAGGGGGACATGAGTGGGACATGAGTGGGGGCCTGCTGGCAGGTGCCCCGCACTGCTGGGGGTGGGGGTGCAGTGGGACATTAGTGGGGGCCTGCTGGCAGGTGCCCCGCACTGCTGGGGGGTGGGGGTACAGGGGGACATGAGTGGGGGCCTGCTGGCAGGTGCCCCGCACTGCTGGGGGGTGGGGGTGCAGGGGGACATGAGTGGGGCATGAGTGGGGGCCTGCTGGCCGGTGCCCCGCACTGCTGGGGGGTGGAGGTACAGGGGGACATGTGTGGGACATGAGTGGGGGCCTGCTGGCAGGTGCCCTGCACTGCTGGGGGGGTGGGGGTGCAGGGGGACATGAGTGGGGGCCTGCTGGCAGGTGCCCCGCACTGCTGGCGGGTGGGGTGCAGGGGGACATGAGTTGGTGATCAGTAGTGCAAGCTGACATGTGGCTTGACTGGGGGGCATGCCCATAGTGGATGGGCTGCCTGCGGGACATGACCAGGAGTGCAGGGTAGTCCCCTGTGGTGTGGGCTGCCTGCAGGGGCCGTGGAGGGTGTAGAGGGTACACCTGGGAGGACCCACACTGCCAATTCACATGTAGGACTCCTCGCACACCCCCGGAATACACGTACCCTCCTCATATCGTGTGTGAGACTTCCCACGAACCCCAGTAATACATGTACCCCACTCGCACAGGGCCAATCGCGTGTGAAACTTCCCGCGAACCCCAGTAATACACGTACCCCACTCGCACAGGCCCTTTCACGTGTGAAACTTCCCGCGAACCCCAGTAATACACGTACCTCACTCGCACAGGCCCTTTCGCGTGTGAAACTTCCCGCGAACCCCAGTAATACATGTACCCCACTCGCACAGGCCCTTTCGCATGTGAAACTTCCGGCGAACCCCAGTAATACACGTACCCCACTCGCACAGGGCCAATCGCGTGTGAAACTTCCCGCGAACCCCAGTAATACACGTACCCCACTCGCACAGGGCCCTTTCGCGTGTGAAACTTCCCGCGAACCCCAGTAACACACGTACCCCACTCGCACAGGCCCTTTCACGTGTGAAACTTCCCGCGAACCCCAGTAATACACGTACCCCACTCGCACAGACCCTTTCGCGTGTGAAACTTCCCGCGAACCCCAGTAATACACGTACTCCACTCGCACAGGCCCTTTCGCATGTGAAACTTCCCCCGAGCCCCAGTAATACACGTACCCCACTTGCACAGGGCCAATCGCGTGTGAAACTTCCCATGAACCCCAGTAATACACATACCCCACTCGCACAGGCCCTTTCACGTGTGAAACTTCCCGCGAACCCCAGTAATACACGTACCCCACTCGCACAGGCCCTTTCGCGTGTGAAACTTCCCGCGAACCCCAGTAATACACGTACCCCACTCGCACAGGGCCAATCGCGTGTGAAACTTCCCGAGAACCCCAGTAATACATGTACCCCACTCGCACAGGGCCAATCGCGTGTGAAACTTCCCGCGAATCCCAGTAATACACGTACCCCACTCGCACAGGCCCTTTCATGTGTGAAACTTCCCGCAAACCCCAGTAATACACGTACCCCACTCGCACAGGGCCAATCGCGTGTGTAACTTCCCGTGAACCCCACTAATACACGTTCCCCGCTTGCCGTGCTGGTACAGGGTTAGCGCAGCCCTTTGCGCTGGATTGGGGATTTTGATGGCTTTGCCCTGCGCAAGGGGCGTTCTTGGGGGCATAACTGGCACTGCTGCAGGGTCGCTGCACCACTGTGCGCCACGGCTGGTTTTGGTCGCTAAAATCCATGAATACGCTGTGCGCGGAAATGGATTTTAGCACACGCGGCTGGCGCAGACAATCGTACGCGCACACTGTGCGCCACTTGTGTGCTAAATTCTATGAATTATCCCCTGAATCGGAATGCGGTTTCTAGGCAGGGGGATAGATGCACAGCACAGGGACAATATAGAAGTGAAAGATGGCTATAGCTGGTGAATTGATAGAGATTTGGAAGGTAGAATGAGGTTCGTTTTTTGGAAAATAGAGCAGTTCAAAAGAGAAAATCGGTTTTAAAAATGAAAGGCAAATTTTACTTAAACTACATTATTTAGACTATGGGCCTCATTCCGAGTACGGCGCTAACCAATGGCGCTATTAACGCCTTGGTTGACGCCGTACCCGGACCGGCAGTGCCTTGGTGGATGGCGGAATTACCGCCCCATTCCAAGGTTGGCGGGGCGGTAATTCCCCATTCACCAAGGCTCTTCCCCATTCCCAAATGAGCCCCCATAGGGCTCAATGGGAATGGGGAAGATGCAAATAACGGTGACCGTTCATTACGGTCACCGTTATTGGCTTGGAGGCCCCTTTGCGCCCTCGACTTTAACACCTGCTCAAAGCAGGCGTTAAGGGCGAGGGCGCAAAGGGAACTCGGAGTATGGCGGTAAGGGATTACCGCCACCGGTCTCGTTACCGGTGGCCGCTATCCCTTACCGCCATACTCGGAATGAGGCCCTATATTGTTAAAGAAAGCCACGGTACGTTCAAAGATTGATTCGCGGCATCAACCTTTTCCGGCCGTGTTCTGATCTATGTGGGAGTTAATTTTAATTACTCCAAATATCACTAATGAGTTACAAGGTGAGGTGAATAAAAGAGTTGCGCTAACACTAGGACACAAGAACAGGGTGCACAGAAAATTGGAACAGTCTATACAAGTTATCAGGGTATGGATAGATTATGGGCCTCATTACGACCCTGGAGGTAGGGGTTAATGGGGCCTGTAGAGCTGCCGGCCCCGTTAACCCCCTACCGCCTCATTACGAGGTTTGCTTGCGGGACCTGGTAAGGATGCCTGGTAAAACCAGGCGTCCTTAGCGGGTCCCGCGAGCAGACCAGGATGCAAACAACACGCCGTTATTAATGTTTGCATCCTCCCCATTTCCATTGAGCCCTATGGGGGCTCGAATGGGAATGGGGATGTACTGGGTCCGGGTTCCTGGGAAGGGGAATTACTGGGCCCTCCAAGGTCGGAATAGCCTGGTACTTCCCCATTCCGGGAACCCGGACCTGGTACCTGGTATGGCTACCTCCATACTCGAAATGAGGCCCTATGTGTTATGGGATGGGGATACTCACAGTCTGCTCTTAAATTTGGGATTAGGAACAGTCAACTGGGTTCTGGACTCCAGGACTCGGGCCACCGGGTAGTGGCGGACACTCCTAGCAGAACAACAGCTGGGCCTGTCTGGTCACCGGATAATCAGGACAGCTGGAGGGCAGGGATGCGGGGGGCATGCAGTTAGTGGGCAAAAATCCATTCTGGTTTCAGAATGCTTCAGAAAAGAACACCACAGCTTTTCCATGTGGTTATTGGGATTTTATTTAGTGGGATCTTTGGATTGAGACCTTGCTGGGATGGTCAGCATTACCTTGGCCTTGCAGTGGAGTCCTGAATCAGCTATGCTGTGGCTTTGCAGTGGAATCTGGAATCAGCTATGCTTTGGCTTTGCAGTGGGATCTGGAATCTGGCAAGATGAATGTAGAAGATCAGGAACACAGGCGCAGGAAATTCAGGAAAGAGTCTGTCCAGAATTTTGTCAACCACCCTTTATAGAGCATGGTGACATCATAGAATTATACGGCAGGGCAGGCTTAGCTGAGCACGCCTCTAAACTACTGAATTGGTCAGGGGAGATAGTTACCGCCTCTCGGCTAGTTGGGTTTCAAGAGCATGATGTCAGATTTATGATGTAAGTTTTACAATGTCCAGAACCTCCCAGATACTTTAGCTACAATTCAGTTTTACCATAAATGGCACATTTGTACATGTGGGGCATCTTAACAAATTACATAAATAGGATACATATTTTCTGCAGAACATACCAGTCCAACTCTACAATTTGTAAGACATTGTTTCGCCCTTTTGATAATTTTTATTCATTTTTAGTGTTAAATATTCGGCCTAAAATTCTATAACTTTACACGTGTGTAGGGATTATTATTAGGCATGTCAGTGTTCAATTTTACATTGGCATCAAGTACACTTTCCGTGGAATACCCAATTCTCTGCCATTTCTGTTCCCAAGGTGAAGTGAAGGCTACAATGTCTTAAATTAAAACCCACAAAATGACATTAAAACTGTTACTTTTTACATTACTGCAAATTTCTGTTGCAAAAATAACTGTCATCAAAGTTTCTTAATAAAATAGTCTTTTGAAACAAATGGGTATTCTTTGTCCTTCACTGGGACCATTTGTTTTCTTCAGCTACCTCCAACTGTCACTTCAGCCCAGTGTGGGGAGGGGTTTTCCCAGTTTGATTGAAGGTTTATGGCCGCTTCCACACAGGTTGGTGTCCCGGAACATCCATTGTAAGAGGCCTCAGCCCAGGCGAAAGTCTGCCAAGGTCGCAATTAACACTTGTGTGTTCTGGTGTCTACTCTGAGAGGCCTTCTGTTTGGGCCGATTTCCCCCACTGCAACCAATGCAATTTAATTCCTTATTTTATTATTTTTGTTATACATCAGAATAAAGGCTTGTTGAATAAGATTGCCCATATATGTTTCACAGCACAACACCCCTTCACATTGCCATATAAGGGCAGGGCCTTAGCCAACATACACTTTTAAACAAGTATTTTTCTTAGTTTGCAAAAGTACATTTTAAACGTGTGGTGACTGTTGTCATTTTTCTTGCAAATCCGGTTTTTCTTTTCCCTCTGAATTCCCACATTGTTTTGTAGCCAGAGTTGGCTTCTTGTATTCAGCAATGGTTTGAAACACAAATACACTGAAATTGACATAGGCCCACAGAGCCAGGGCCTTTTTGACGCATCCTTGACATTTTGTAGCCAAAAAGTAAAGTGTTTCCTGTGTAGCTGAAGTAGAGCTTCTTTTGATTTCTTCAGATCTGAACAACAGTCTGTCATTCAGGAATACTGCTCTTGTCTGCTTAGAGCACAATGTGAATGTGGAGGGGCATGGCAAGGTCTCATTAATAAAAGTATTGTGATGGGTAACAGGGGAAAAAGAGCATCAGAGTGGCATCATTTTTAAATGTAAATATTTCCCTTTTTCAAATGGGAACTTTGTGCTTGCAGCAAAGCAGCACTGCTTTTTTTACTTCCCTTCTTTTGTACATGTAAGAACACACTGGCAGGCTTTCTCAGTGTGCCCCCTTGTTCCATGCTGCCCAATATGTGCTTGGCAAGATGGTGCAGCCATCTTTTTGTAGCTGAAAACACAGTTTTGGTTTGAGGCAATGGTGCTCACAGGAGCCAGCGCTGCCATTTTGCTGCTTCTGCTGAAGTGCAGCTTGGTTATGGAAGGGCGTACAGCTGAGTGGGTAAAAATATCCCACAAGTAGAGAGAACAGCATGCAATAGTATAACATTGCAGTTTTGGCTAGGTGGGTAATGCCAGTGGATAAGTGGGCATGGACTTGGGAACAGCGAGGTGCAAGATACAACGTGGAGCCAAAGCATACTGGGTAGTGATATGGGCAGATCGTAAATACGGTAATGGTAAATGGTGTAGCGGTCGTACATGTAGGTAGTTAGAATAAGGCATGAGTATAAATATCATTCAGTGCTCGTCTCAGAGCATACAAGGAGACTACCCCAGAGGTCACAATTGCTTACTGATGGGCTTGGGTAGAATGGGTGGATGTGTGATACAGTTAGAGTTAGTGTTCTATCCACCTTATCTGTAGGCGTCCGGTCAACAATAGCAGTAGTAAGGTTAGCGGGCACTATGCTACTAATGGCAGTGGCATATAAGGTAAATACATTTAGTTCATGAAGACTTCGCTGGGAAGGGGTATCAGACAATCGAGTACCATCTGGAGTTTTAGTACGCCTGATGCAGTCTGTGTTTGGTCCTCGTCTGCAAAGTGTGTTGCGGGTAGACAACGCGAAGAGGGGTGGTCGTTGGTGAATGGCTGTGTCGCGGATAATGTCAAGCGGCCGTACCGGCCCGAACATGCACAGACAGGCGAGGGCCTTTTGTATCGGGCCTTCTACTAGGAGGGCCAGCTGCCACCTACCGGTAGTTCCGGTCTTTTTAAATAGATTGTGGCAACCAATCGGGTGTGCGGCACCTTAGGAGCTGTTGCTAGGCAACGGTAATCAAGCAGGAGCGGCAGCCATCTTGATGGTGCTGCACATGTATTCATACGTTAAAATGGCAAAATAGATTGGTTGAAAAACAGGTCGCTGGCAGGGGTAAGGGGTTAAATCATGTTGCAGGTGATCAGCGGGTACTCCTTCTAATGCCTATGCTTATGCACTTATCCTTACCCTGATTTGTGGACGCATGTCGGTTCGATCGTACTTGTCCTGGAGTCGGTGGTGGGGAAACAAAGAGGGGGCTCCTGCTCTCCCTCTCAGGATGTAGATGTGGCGCAGATTACGTATATTGTTAGGTAACCCTCCACAGAATCCCTGATTAACCAGTGTGTGATCATTTTTGTTTGTTTCCCACACGTTTGTCATGACTGAGGGACATTTGGTGGAGTTGGTCTGCCAACTTATAATATACCCGATTGTTCTGCAAACGGGAAAATAAACACTTGTGATGGATGTTATGCAAAGAAAAACAAATTTGATATTTGGGAAAATTCCTGTAATGAGTCATGTGGGTTGAACCTGCGGTAGCCCTCGATATATGTGTATTATGTTCAATTATGCCCCCCTTATGAGTTATGCAGGGTGGGCCATGTGTGGCAGTTACCTATAACTAAAAGGAAAATATATGTATATATAACTAGTTTCTTTTTCTGGCAGGCCTGTGTCTTGTGTTTCTCTCTCATGAGGGCACTGCGTGGATCAATGTACTGTAGTTGCCAGCAGGAGAGAACTGCAAAATTCTATGGAGATTTGAGGCATTGCAAGCACATTTTCCCGATCAGGTCAGCAAGGATGGTATGGCCCTGTTTTTTAAACGTCAATGCCTTACCCGGTGACAGGAGTGTGAGCAGGCTAAGGGTCTGAAGAAGGAACGTGTGGATGACAAGATCGTGGGAGAAATGAAAGCCCGAGACACACTGACAGCCTGGACCGGCTATCAGCGAGGCGACAAAAGAGCAGGCTAGCACAGACCGGTGGGAATTCCTCTAGGGTTTCAATATGGGGCGTGTTTGCAGCCACCTGTGACTGGGACGATCGTCCGAGTAAGGAGTTCATGCGGTAAGCCCTAAGGTAAGAGCGGCCGTTATGTATTTTTTCGCTCGCCAGAGGAGGAGTTTGGGGAACAGTTTGGGTTGGAGATTAGTGTGTATTATTTCACATACATTCCAAGGGTAAACAAGTACCAGGGATCTAATTTCGCCAAAATGCCTGGGGTAGTGGAAGTGACATCACATGACCCTTGACCTCTGATCAAAAAACAACCGTATTGGACTGATAGGGGGATTCCCTGTGGATTCCCCTTTTATCTATATCACACAAACTGAGTATACAAGGTTTATAATTCATTAGTTATTTTAAGCACTTCTACCAGATGTCTAGTATAAGTTTATCTTGCCCTCCAACATTGTAACTAAACCCTAGTGATTGTTCTATCCCTAGCCAGTGCTGGTGGTCCGCTTATCTAGAGTTAGGGTAAAGAGAAGAGAATCTTGCCCTAATCTATATTCTAATCACCAAACATGACTTTCTTAACACGGATTTATTACTAAAACCGTGTGTAATAGGCTTTGCAAATGAAATGATTCAACTTTAATCGTTTTCTTTGCTCTGCGTTTTCACACTTCTAAAATATATTCAGAGCTGATGATATGTTGCTCTGTTGTGAATTATAAAAACGACCACCGTTGTTTGACGGTTTTTTCAACAGTACACCTAGCACCCATGTTTGTTTAGGGTGTTGTGTGTGTTGTTGATGGGAATCACTTTCCACCATGATGGGTAGAAAGGAGTGGTGCTAAAAAAGCAGAAGAAGCACAATTTGTTCCAAATAGTGGCCCAATCTTCTTGTTTAGGGTCACTGCTGGCCTACCGGTTTCAGTGGTTTCAAAACTTATTACCCACTTTCTTCAGAAGTATTTTAGAAGTGTGAAAACGCAGAGCAAAGAAAACGATTAAAGTTGAATAATAAGCAGGCTAGCACAGGACCGGCGGGCATCCCTCAAGGCTTTCAATATGGGGCGTGTTTGCAGCCACCTGTGACTGCCGCGCCGATCGACCGAGTAAGCAGTTCATGCGGTAAGCCCTAAGGTAAGAGCTGTGTTTTTTCACTCGCCAGAGGAAGAGATTGGGGAACAGTTTGGATTGGAGATTAGTGTGTATTATTTCACATACATTGCAGAGCAAAGAAAATGATTAAAGTTGAATAATTTCATTTGCAAAGCCAATTATATCCGGTTTTAGTAACAAATCCTTGTTAAGAAAGTCATGTTTGGTGATTAGAATATAGATTAGGGGAAGATTCTCTTCTCTTTACCCTAACCCTAGATAAGCGGACCACCAGCGCTGGCTAGGGATAGAACAACCTTGACCTCTGATAACATCACAAGAAGTGATGTCTTTTGACCCCACCCCAAAGTGATATCACGGGAAGAGATGGAACACAACCTTTCACCCCTTGCCAAAACAGGAAGTAGCATCACATAGCATTGTTCCTGAGCACACTACGAAAAATATGGTTACAATATCACTATAATTTAATGTATATTTCATACAAGACTGGATCGCCATATGTATCGTTAAGATAAGTGTGCATAGGCCCATATTACCAAATTACTGTGAATGCAATGAGACATCCGTGGACAAATGATAATGATGTGCTATTATATAGCACTTACGCTTAAGTGCTTTCTGTAGAACAAATATACTTACAATATCAGCCAACCTGTGTTGGCACTCATTTATCGCGACCTCAGGAGAATGAAAGGCTGAGTTGAGGGGTTTAAGAAAAGACCAAATTAGTGACTCACCCCCTGAAGTGTGCCTGAAATAACAATTTAATGAGTTTAGCAATTATGGTACAGAATTCAAGAACGACGAATTATTTGGTATTCCCATTCTTTCTTATTTAGGGTCACTGCTGAAAGTGTTAGACTTGTGGAAGCCAGTTCTTTTTAAGAGGCCAGAAAAAGAAAGCCAGCCACTCCAGAAGCAAAGAGCCACAGCCCAGGACCTTGCATAAACATTTAGTTTTTTTAATGTTTTTATTTTTTAAGGGATAGCAAGGGAGACACGACCCCTAAATGATGTCCCTGGTTCCATCAGCAAATATCACGCCTCACTTGTTGCTTGCAGGACTCCCTTCCCTATGAAAAACCAAGTCCTCCTAACTTTCAACTTCAGTATCTCAAATGATTCCTTCTCACAACTAGGCCCCCCTGGTCGTGGCGCAGTTTGCAGACCGCACTGTCCACCCATTACAGGTCGAGCAACCAGGTGCCTAGCTTTGCTTAAGTCTCTTGTTTGGTCCTTAAGGTGGGGCCTCTTCAGTCTTCCTGGATCAGCCTCTTGCCTGGGGGCCACCTCAATGCTTCTCAGCACTTCTGGTTTACTCACAGTTTCTCATTATCAGTTTTTGCAGCTTTGCTCATACTTCAGTTTTTGGGAGCTCCCCTAATGCCATGGAGCTTTTCAAAAGGATTTCTATTTCGCTCACACTTCACTCGCGCACAGCTCCCCTGCTGTTGCAATGCTTCTTTTGCTTCACAGAGACTTTCGAATACGTATAATGTTATACGGGACCACTTTGCTTATATCCTTTCATCCCTTCTTTATCATTGTCCAAAACTCAGTGGTGTCCCGCAGGCTTTTGGGAACAAGTGTTCTTTCACTCAAGGTCACAGCATTACAAAGTATACAGTCTTTTCTCAATTGGTGCTAGGTTTCTTTCTCATTCAGAAACTCACCGGTTATGGACTTAACCACTCCTTCCTTCAGCGGCTTTCCCACCTAAGGTCAGGGTCTCTCCACCTGTCCCTCAGACCCTCCTGGGTTTCTGCTTTACCCAGGGGAACGAGCACCTCTCAGGTCACACAGAGTACGTGAATAGCACACCCCACGACTCCCATCTGGCAATTCCTCCGGCTCTCTGGAGGCACAACCTTCTCACTGTGCTTTCTCCTACTACACCCGGCAGTCTTACAGCGTCCCGGCGTCTCACTCTGTTGCCTTGGTTTGTGCAGCTATGGCTCTGCTACCTCTCCTGTTTGCCATCCAGCTCATTCTAATTGCCAAGCATGTGTGTTCCTTTTATGTTCACCTGAGCACTTAACAGGCTGCAGGTGGGCATGGTTGAAATCAATGACCTAACCCTGCCTGACCCTGCCTTGCTCCATTAGTGTGACAAGTCCATTGGGGGGAGTTGATGTGCCTTGATCTGCATCTTCCTCGTCTCAGTACCATATTGGTGTTAGTCATAGGAAGTCTGCACTCCTCTTGACTTCTTCTTCTTCGTCTCAGTATTTGGATAGTGTTTGGGGAAAGGAGGAGTGTGTGCTTGAACATTCCCTATAAAGGCCGAGGGAGGGAAAGGTCACTATCTAGGAACAGGGATACCATGCCTCACCCTCGGGTATTCCCTCCTCAATTCCGGAGGACCTTATACCCAGGTGATCCTCCCTTGCTTGTCCACCCCCAGGGTTGGTATCCAAAAGCGATGGGCTGTCCCTGGCCACCAGTGTAGAAGATCCCCAGAGAGTAGGTTGAGAAAGACCATTAGGTTTTTCACACCCCACACCACACACTTATACGAGTTTTAACACTGGAATTCACTCAAGCACTCTGGACTAACACTAAACTGGAATTTCAGTCCCTCATCGTAGGAGGGTTATGATCCCTCTCAACAATCCTGTACTTCTTCTTCCACAGTACCTTACATCAAGCTAATCAACCACAAGGCGCACAGCCCTAACCAACTGTACCGGATTACAAATCCAGCTGCCCCCCCATGGCACACTCAGCTGATGTCAGCCCAGGCAAGTGCCTCATATTCTCTATTTTGAACAATAACATAGGGTAACTCCCTTAAAGGGATGGTCTAGTTAAAATTTGTATTTAAAAAATAGATAGGCCACATAAAAAAAAATACTAGCATCCTCCGTTTTAAAACTTCCTATGTAAAATTTGGAGCTATTCAAGCTCAAAATTCGAAAAAGCAAGCAAAGGGGCGCAGCCATTTTGTGAAATGGAGGCCCTCCTGTGCTGGCTTTTGCGGCACTAATGAAGGAAAAGCCAGCCAGCTGTAGCAAACAAAGTCTACCGCTGGGTGGCTTTCCCTTCATTAGTGCCGGGACTCGGAGGACGCGGACCGGAGACCAGAGCAGGAAAGCTGCAGCTGAATCTCGGTAAGTGCTATTTATTTTTTTTACAAAAAATAAGCACTAGCTGCGTTTTTTTTTCTAAGTTTTCCGGGCTGGAGGAGCCCGGAAAACTTAGAAATAAAACTGCAGCTTTAAAAACGTATTTATGTTTGCGGTCGCTTTTGAAGCGACCGCAAACATAAATACAACGTAACCGCAGCGTTTTCCAACACAACCGCGTGTGTTTCTGCCTGCTGTGGCTATCACTTTGGGTCTCCGGTGCTGCCAGGGGAGCACCGGAGACCCAAAGTGAAAGCCACAGCAGGCAGAAACACATGCGGTTATGTTTACATGCCGCGTAGTGTTTCTACCTGCAGCTGATTTCCCATTTGGGGCTCTCGGGCTCCCCGTGGGGAGCCCGAGAGCCCCAAATGGGAAATGCTAAATGCTGCGTTGTCTGCCTAAATCTGCTTTCCCATTTGGGGCTCTCGGGCTCCCCGCGGGGAGCCCGAGAGCCCCAAATGGGAAAGCAGATTCAGGCAGACACAACGCGGTTGTTTTCCGCAATGCCGCGTTGTGTCAGCCTGAATTTGCTTTTCCATTTGGGGCTCTCGGGCTCCCCGTGGGGAGCCCGAGAGCCCCAAATGGAAAAGCAGATTCAGGCAGACACAACGCGGTTGTTTTCCGCAATGCCGCGTTGTGTCTGCCTGAATCTGCTTTTCCATTTGGGGCTTTCGGGCTCCCCGAGAGCCCGAGAGCCCCAAATGGAAAAGCAGATTCAGGCAGACACAACGTGGTTGTGTTGGAAAACGCTGCAGTTTTTCTTTCTGAGTTTCTCAGGCTCCTCCGAGCCGGAGGAGCCTGAGAAACTTGGAAAGAAAAACCGCAGCGTATTCCAACACAATAATGTTGTATTTATAATTGCGGTCGCTTCAAAAGCGACCGCAAACATAAATACAACGTTTTTAAAGCTGCGGTTTTATTTCTAAGTTTTCCGGGCTCCTCCAGCCCGGAAAACTTAGAAAAAAAAACGCAGCTAGTGCTTATTTTTTGTAAAAAAAATAAATAGCACTTACCGAGATTCAGCTGCAGCTTTCCTGCTCTGGTCTCCGGTCCGCGTCCGCCGAGTCCCGGCACTAATGAAGGGAAAGCCACCCAGCGGTAGACTTTGTTTACTACAGCTGGCTGGCTTTTCCTTCATTAGTGCCGCAAAAGCAAAAGCCAGCACAGGAGGGCCTCCATTTCACAAAATGGCTGCGCCCCTGTGCTTGCTTTTTTCGAATTTTGAGCTTGAATAGCTCAAAATTTTACATAGGAAGTTTTAAAACGGAGGATGCTAGTATTATTTTTTTTATGTGGCCTATCTATTTTTTAAATAACATTTTTTACTAGACCATCCCTTTAACAAGCACCTCCAAATTCTCCCTAGACAGGGCTTCACAACATCAGAGATTCAGCTGAATCTCACGTCATCGTCTCCAGCGATGACGCCCTAATTCGAACCACACAGAAAGAAAAGACTGACACACCTTCTGCATACACACTACTATCAGCACACCTGGTCCCATGCAATGAGTTTACCATTACACTTTTCTGCCTTCTTTCCCAGTTCATTCTCTCAGTGTATACGATTGATACTTAGAAACGCATCGTGGGTGCAATATATGTTTGTCTACAGCCATGTCATCATGTACTATGATTATGTATATTGTTGTATATCAATCTGCTGTGACAATGCTCACCAACCATTTCACATGGCGCACCTCATTCCAACTGATATTCTGGGATTCACTACTCTGGGTGTTATATCAATGCTCATACACATTGTACTGTGTCACATTACTGCTCACAGCCTTGAAAAACACCCAGGAGGGTCAAAACACATGTTGTCCGACTTCTCAATTGAAAACAACATCATTGAGCTAATTCATCTGACTAGAATCAATTCTTTCTTCCATACCCAAACATTGAATACATCGCTGACCCACCACCCAGGTGAACAGGGTTAATTCCTGCTTATGTAAGAACTACAGGAGCAGCTAGATCAAGCTCACCAGTTAGCCCAAGCAGCTGCCAAGAACAATGCCACTGGAAAGAAAAGAAGATATGATGTCAAAGTGAGGTTTCAGAACCTACAATGCGGAGATCGGGTTCTTGTCAGAAGTTTGGGAAGAAGAGGGCTTAAGAAGTTGCGGGGTCTGGGTGTGAGGGCCCTACTTCATTGATCATCAGTTACCTGGACTGTCTGTGTTCAGGTTAAGGGAAGAGGGTAAACCTCGACTTGTGAGCACTCTTCATAGAAATCACCTCCTACCTATAGGAGATGTAGGGATGAATCAGCACGCTACATAAGTTCCACTTTTCCCCAGAAAGATATTTACTAAAAGTAGGCCAGATGAGTTTTACAGTGAGGACATCTCTCAATACACAAAGCAGAGTCCTGTAGTGCACTCTATGTCCAGCCCAGAGAACAGAGAAAAAGGCATGGATGATGGAGCACAGAATCCAAGAAGGGTCAAGAGTCCCTTTGGTATTCGGCCTGGTCATAAATAAGAAGGGGAAGAAGGTCACAGGGATTTAGAGGACAGGAGTAAGGCTTACTGGCAGGAAAGCAGACCAGAAACTCCTAATACCTCCAATCCTATAATACACCCTGATCTTACCTCCATTTGTACCTGCAGAGACATATGGAAGGATAGAGATGGTTACTGTCGGAGGCGGCCTTACAGAGCTGTGCGTGACGTGACGGCTATTGCGAGGTGCGGCCTGACGGGCCCTCTGGAATTCCCAGGTCCCTTACTCTAAACCGGAAATTCGGCGAGGGAACCAGAGACGGAACGGCCGCTAGGACGCGAGCGGCGGAGAGCGAGCGGCTGTAACGGACGTTCAGCGCAAGGACGCGAGTGGCTGAGTGCGGCTGAGAGCGCGAGCGAGAGCGAGCGGTCGTAACGGACGGCTTGCGCAGCGGGTCTGACCCCCGCGGATTCTCGCCGATTCCCGCAGATTCAGGGACATATTGGGAATATAGCGACACGGTAAGCCTGCTCTTATTAGGAGTACGGGCGGGTTGGGAAAGTGGCCCCCTTTACAACTACCTCCGACTTTGCTCAGAGGGGAGGCGCTATTTACAGATTAAACGGATAATACTCCGCATTAAAACACATAGAGGCCCATGGTGCAGTGAGCCATTATGAAAGTGGTCCGCTAGTGGGATTTCTTCCCTGAATATTGCACAGCACAGGTGCCCAGGTGTGAGTGCTCAAAGGTGTGAGTGCTCAAAGACACCGAGAGGCACCAGCGGGGGAGACTGCGGGGGGGGGGTAAATCCCCTTGGAACCCATCTGACCCAATAAACACCTCGGTGCACACCGGTGGGGGTGGCCAGTAAAGACTACCCCTTTCGGCCTAGTGTGTGTTTACTAGTAGAGGCTGCTGCAGGCATCTCCCTTTTATTTCAAGAGCGAGGTGTGTTTTGAGCTGGGACCCAGATAACTGGACTGGGCCTTAGCCGTAACAATGCAACGAGGGAAAAGAGCTCCCCATTCTATCTACAACCTACGGAAAATTAAGGCAAAACCTGCGAAGGAAAACAAAGTGACCAAAAAGAAAGAAGACAAGATCAAGAAAAATAATGGGGCCCAAGGAGCGATCACCGATTTCTTTGCAGCAAATCCTCCCCTTGAAATAAACTCAACTATTAACGAGGAAACGGGGGTACCTGTGCCAATTAGTAACATCACCCTAAACTCCACTAACTTTGATGATATAGACAACAACTCGCTGCTTGACCTCTGTTTAGACATACAGAGAGGTATGCTATCTCAGATCCCGCAGAAGGTATCGAGCAGTACAATATCTCCCAAGGTTAACCCTAACACACACACAGAGAAACAAACACCTGAGGGTAACGTTAGTCGTCTGTCCGCTTCTCCAAATCTAGCGATGGCATCTATGGAGGATGAACCTGAAAACGAGGTTGAAGACGACAAAAATCTACATCCAAGCACAACTGCGATAGCCGAGCTACAATCCTCGGTGGCCTCCCTTCAATTTGCACTTAAAATACTTTTGCAAATGTCAGGACGTATCCTGACAAACACTAACACAATTACCTGGGCGTTAGAACACAAGGATCCTCTCCAGGAAGATGCGGAGAAAAATCTATCCGATGCTGTACACTTTGTAGAAGAATCTGAAGAGCCTGAAGTCCCGCTTGAGGAAGTGGGGGAAGTCGAAACACCTTACGGGAACTTCCCGGAGGGAGAAACACCCTCAGTATCCGCTAAGGACTTGGAGCCCACACCAAGACCCGGGGATATCTCATTTCTTACTCGGAAACAACGCAGACTGGCCAAGAAGGCACTTAAAAACAAGAAAGCAACAAAGAGTGTCTTTATTCCCAATGTTGAGCCATTGATGGCCCCGGAAACTCGCTCTAAAAAAGCTAGGAAAAGACAAGCACGGGCAGCAGCCCGAGCGGCGGAAACAAAGGGTCCGCTCTCCGGATGGTTAGTACCGGGAGAGAAATCCATAGTGGAGGAGCCAGAAGATACCTTTCTGGGGGACCCTGAGTTAGATCCTGATCCCAGCTTTCACGTAGGTCCCGAAGAATTGTCGGAGACAGGAGCAGTAGTAGAACCATCTGAGCCTACACGGCATGCCCTAAAAAGTACAGTGGAGGAGAGCAACAAGAACCGCATCTGCTTCATCAAGAATCTGTATCCTAGTGGCAAAAACCCCTGGCTGTCACGCTCAGAGTTTCTAACTAGACTCCATTACATACCCCAACTTAGAGTTTTGAAATCTGACGACTTCTTGTTTATTGAACCATTACAGGTGCCTAATTCACATGTCTCGGCCATACACTGTACCTTTCTGGCCTCTGCGCATCTAATCAGAAATTTTAAGGAAGAATTGAGGGCTGTAGACATTGACATAGATGTGGATCCGCAGGAGAGGGACCCTCTTGATGATTCTGAGGACACGGTTACATCGGCACCAGTTGCCATCGAAGCCAAGTCTGTAGCAGTAGAACGCTCTGCCTTGGCTGAAATACAGCTTGCACTCCAACAACTTCTGGCATCCCTTCCACGAGTACTTCAGAGTCACTGATGTTTTTCTTTAATTTCTTGGAACTGTCGAGGTTTTACGCATCTCCTGAGGCCCGAGGGTTCAGTTGCTTTACTGTCTAAACACAGTTGCATCTGCCTTCAGGGAACTTGGTCCTCTGACCCCGTATTCCTCGACGGTTTTGTCACATATCAGTCATTTGCAAAAAGGGGTGACAAGGGCCGCCCATTTGGGGGTTTACTTACAGGGGTTGTGAACACAGTGACATCACGAAAGATAAAGTGTAAAGCTGAGGACTACCTATTAGCGGTAGAGATTGATTTTGTAAATGAAGGTGATCTATGTAGATTCCTACTGTTAAATCTCTATAATCCACCAGGTGCCGTGATAAGAGAATCCTTACAAGAAGCAATTCAGGATGTATTGTCTGATTGGGCACTCAGGCCCGGAAATACTGCAGTAGTGGTGATGGGGGATTTCAACTGCCATATGACAGGCGACCTCCTATTATCCCCTAATCCTGATCTCAGTGAAAGATGTGTGATGATGCATGGAAGAAGGGAGGGGGAAGGTTTAGGTTGGTTGCAACTGTTCGACTCCTGGGACCTTAGTATGATCAATGGTCGCACACTGGGAGACCGGCCCGGCAAACATACTTGGACTAATGGCAAATCGTGCAGTACACTGGACTACATCTTTATGTGCCCTGAGTTGCAGTCTAGAGTGGTGGATATGACTGTAACACATAACATATGGAGCGACCATGCGCTGCTCCTTTGTTCTCTTCGTCTCCCCACTTCCTCTATCTCTCACTCTAA
Organism: Ambystoma mexicanum; assembly: GCF_040938575.1. Taxonomy (NCBI): domain Eukaryota; kingdom Metazoa; phylum Chordata; class Amphibia; order Caudata; family Ambystomatidae; genus Ambystoma; species Ambystoma mexicanum. Next base: position 1,383,744,251 of record NC_090934.1, read on the forward strand.
TATCGGAAGCATACAAACCAACTGCTCTGGTACCAGAATAATTTGGTCAGAGAAGAATATAACGAAGGCTTCTGAAGCTCTCAAATCAGCTGAGGCACGGGTCCTTCCTCACTTTGAGCACATGACATCGAATGACATAGAGGATTGGATTCGAGGTTTTACAGGCTTACATGCTACAACAAAAACTAGGTGCATGTTAAAGCCCAAGGGCAGAATTCCCTATTATAATAAGGGTATCCGGGATGCTAAGAGAGGATACAGAGCGGAAATAAGGGGGCTTAGGAGCATGAACATGGTGGGAGATGACTATTATGAGAAAGTTAGAAAAGCGAAATCCAGATATAGAGCCTGGGTTAAGAGCATAAAAATGTCAGAACGGAACAATAGACATCAAAGGCTCATACAAACTATCTGTACCAGAAATTCTCGTAATATATGGTCACTCCTTAACGAGAACAGAGAGAAGGTTAAGGGACCATTAGCTAACCCAATAGGCGAAGAAACATGGATAACATTCTTATTAGGGCGAAATTTGGAAGAGGCTGAGACCACTAAAATAACTCTAGAGAAGGCTCCCTTTCCTCTGCCTTTTGATGTTTCTACTGAGGCCATCTAAAAGAAAATGGTTGCTCTTAAGGCCTCCAGAGCCCCTGGCCCTAACGGGTTGGCAAATGTAGTTATAAAGAACTACCCTGTATTCTGGGCTTACCTCTTCTCTGTTCTCTTCAAGAAGATCCTAGCCCAGGGGACTATTCCCAGCTCTTGGCAAACGGCTATTCTGATACCAGTGTTTAAAAAAGGTAGCCGCACAGACCCTAACAACTATAGGCTCCTTTCTATGTTGGACATCACTGGCAAACTTTTTGCGGCTTTTTGCGGCATTACTGCTCAATGAGCTACAGAAATGGGTGGAACAAACTAACATCCTCAGTAGGTTCCAATGCGGTTTCCGGCGTGACTATACCACCTCCCATAACCTTTGTGTGATGGATATGCTTCGCACACGTGCACTTAGTAAGGGACAGCCCCCGCTATATGCGCTATATATAGATTTTAGGGCTGCTTTTGACACTATACCCAGAGCAAGGTTATGGATGAAGTTGGAAAAAATGGGTTGTCTGCCGGGCCTATTATATTACCTTAGACAATTACATCATAATACTTCTGCCTGCCTCAGACTAAATCAGGAAGGCAGTATGACTAAACAGGTGACCCAGAATAGGGGGGTAAAGCAGGGATGCGTAACCGCACCCCTCATTTATAACCTATATGTATACGACATCCCTGCAGCATTGGCGGAGACAAACAATTGCCCCCCAAAAATTGGTGAGGTTCCCTGTAGTGTCTTAGCATATGCTGATGACCTGGTCATATTTGATAACACCATAGCCGGACTGCGGCGTTCAGCGGTCGCTCTGTGGGATTATGCTAAGAATAACGGCTTGTCTATAAATCTAGATAAAACAAAGGTACTTAGATTCACCAGGAGAAGAGCCTCCAGAGTGAACCTATGGGTATACAACAATAATATACTCTATGCCCCATCCTATAGATATCTTGGAGTAGATATTGAGCCACTGGGCGACTATTCCTTGTGCAGGCAAGGGCGTATAAACCGGGCTAGGCAAGTAATAGCATTAATATCATCTTTCACAAACAAGCAGGGTGGCTTTACCCTTTGGGGGACAAGACATCTATACATTCAAGTGTTTGCGCCCATGATTATCTATGGCCTGGAGACTCTTTTCTCTACTGACCTCGCCTGGCTGCAAGTGATAGAGGGAAAATTTTGGCGCCGGATACTCGGCTTACCCCCTAGTGTCCCTATGGCCTTGATTAGGCTTGAACTCGGCCTGCCCTCTCTTAAAGCATTAGTACTCAAGAGGAGAGCAGGATTCTATTTGAAAATGAAGGGTGGCACTTCCAACCAATTATTGGTGGTGATCCATCAAGAAGTGAGTAAAAAACATTCCACTTCCCCCCTTTTGAAAGATATGACCAAATTTCTTGCGAACATAGGCTGGATGCATAGAGGAGAAATAGTCTCTAAGGAGGTGCTAATAGCACTTGGTAAAAAGGTGGATATGTGGGATTGGCTAGAGAATTTTTCTCACTTAAGTAGCCTAAACTCCTACCACTTTATTAAATATAGATTATATACCCTAATGCAACCACAAGCATATTTATATCTCTGCCCCACCAAAAGGCTTAGACGGTTCATTATTTTGTTCCGAATGGAGCAACTACCAACCCTTTATAACACAGGAGTCAGAGAAAAAATCCCTGCTTGTGACAGAGTCTGCCGTGTATGTAAATTCCCTGAATGTGTGGAAACAGCTAAGCATCTGTTAACGGAGTGCTTGATGTTGGAACAGCCAATACTTAAATATCTTGGGGAATTCGTACACGACCCACTTAACATACGCGGAACCTCTTTCTGGCGCTATTGCACTAATACCAACAATATGCACCTGTTTATTGCATTGTACAATGTGTTGCAACAGATCGAAAAACATCTGGGTCCTTTACTCAGATCTGAAACGTTTGATTATGGTGGGCCAAAAGATTGCCGATGTTGAATGGACTGGTTAGGCACGTTACATTTAAAGCACCCTTATTTGCTGGAATCCTAGATCTATGGCACCCTCTGGTTAGGATAGCTGTGGGTGAGAGATGTAATGTTCTTACTTATGGCGCTGATTCTGGAAACATAACGGACAAAGATTTGTCACAATGGAAGTCTTAATATTTTATTTTATTTTTATTTTTAAAGAAACTTTGTCTGATGTTTGAAGTTTTATTATATATAGATTCTCATATATTTGTTGTTAGATTGATATTTCATATGATATGATATACGATATATTTTATGATTTGCTTTTCATTTTTGTCAATGTATGTAATTTATATTATGTGTAAAGTTTGAATTTATTATCAAACTATATCACATTAAAGTTATTATATTATTATAATACATCCTGATTCTAGAGATGATTAGTGTGTATTATTCCACATACATTGCAAGTGTAGACAATTACCAGGTCCAGGTAAACTATTTCATTTATTCCAACACTGTTTTGGTAATGAGCTGCCGGCATATCAGAGATAAATAGACAACCAAGCACATTTAAGATTTTCTGACAGGAGAAAAACAAAAATGAAAGGGTTGGAACATTCAAAGAAATCACTAGCCCAATTAGTGACCTAGTCTGAGGCCCCAGGGTCACTTTTTTGTTAAACAGCGTGAGAAGCCGATTAGTAATGGGTAGTGGCTAATTAGCCATTAGTTGAAGTCGCATTACTTTGGTTTGGCCTCTGGAATAACTAAAGCACATATAAACACACAACCTGCAGCTCAGTGGTGCTTGTAAGGTGCTGGCAATAGCTAAGGAAGATCTGTGAGTCAAACTGCAGCAACAACGCTAACCTCAGTATTTGGTGTTCCTAGATTGCTCTCTGCATCACAAATGGCAGATTAGGGAACATTAATAAACAATTTGTAGCTATTATATACAACGTTCCTCAAGACACGCGGGTCGCAGGCAGGAGGAGGACTTCATATTGGAATTTTTAAGGACCTAAGCATTTGGATTGTTTCAGAACATACACACTCATAGATTGGGACCCTGGGCGTTTTTGTTATGCTGGGTAACAAGGAGGGATTCGCAGAGGTCAAGCCTCAAAACAAACTCAAGTGCCACAGAAGGCCATCTGCTTAACTTGTCAAGAGCACTGAAAGCCAATAAGAATGGATGACGTAATGCTTATGTGATGTGTGTTTGGAAAATAGCTTATTTTCCAATTTGTATTGAGCATATATAGCCAGTAGGAAATGTGAAACTGAATGTATTCTAAGCCATGGTGAAAATATGTTGAGTTTATATCTATTACCCTGAAAACAGATGTATGGTATCCACACTTTTGGGGGCAGGGTTGTCTGTTCCATGAATATATTGTGTGACAGATGGCCTGAATGAAGCACACAGTCTTGATCCTATTTCAAGTGTTTTTATTAAAATAATCACAGAAATACGAACAGTTCTTGGAATAAGGGTTAGGAAAAGACAAATGGAACAAAAAGACGCACCGACTGAAAACAGGGTTTGGGGAGTGGCACTAGGGCTGTCCCTCCGTCTCACAAATCCACGTGAGATTCCTACCCTTGCCCAGGCATTCGTAACCGCCAGGTTAGTGCTAATGCTCAGTGACCCATACTACCTCAAGCTGATCTAAATACTGGTGGTTTCTCCAAGTGTAGGCTAACTGACTTCCTCAGAGATCTTCTACCTAGGCATTAACTAGAAACGGTTAGTACTAGAAGGTGGGATATGCGTGTCTCCTGATCTTATCACCTCCCCTTCTATTCACCACTCTACTCCTCCCTCCTACTCTCCTCCATCCTACCAACTCTGGCTACTTTCTCTTAACCACAACTCTATACCTTATCCACTCTATGACTATTCCAGCTCTACTCCTATCACAACTACTCAGGAAACTCAGGGATATGGTGCCCTGTTCACCCTTCCACTATTCAAGTAACCCAGGGATATGGTGCCCTGCACACCACCTTCGCTATTCAAGTAACCTAGGGATACCGTGCCCTGCTCACCCTTCCACTATTCAAGTAAACCAGGGATGTGGCGCCCTGCACATTCCTTTGCTTTACAAGCATCTCCAGGGGTATGGTGCCCTGCTCACCCTTCCACTATACCAGAAACTCAGACCTTCACAATTCCCACTCTCACTACTCCCAGTCCCTCCCCACTTCCTTAATACAGTTTACTCCTTACACCTTACTAGCCTCACTCTGCTAACACCCACTCCCTCTAACACTAACTGTCTCCCACACTATGTTCAGTCTTTCTCATTCCCAACTCCTAAACTCCCCCTCCCCACTTCCTGCACTGCAAAACATTACACTAAACACCACTGATACCACTCTCTCTGAAATACCTTGCCATTTCAAAATCCACCTCTCCAACACTCTGCTCTGCATTCCTTCCTCCACCTGGTCTCTTGGTCCTTCTCCAACTCCACCAGCAACCTCACCAATACAACCCACACTCCACCTCGACTGCTGTCTGCTTTAATGTATGCAGGGACTGTTGCACCCCACATTGGTTGCAGTGCTCAGCTGATTTCCTGCATCAATCAGTGCCTGACTTTTCCCCAGTAGGAGGTCCCCACAACTGGTGGGCTTTAATACCCCTTCTAAGCATCTCCCCTTTTTTCCAGCACAGCTTTACAAGCAGTTTGTGTTTCTCTGTCATGCTGGTGTCAGAAAGGTCTTTTTTCTGCTTGGAGGGTGAATAGACTGCTTCCCTGATGTTATGTGACGCCGTTTGGTGGTGTTGCCATTTCACAGTATGCTGGAATTGCTGCATTTCGTGCCTTTACGATGTATGCTTCCGGTCCAGATTTTCCTGGCTTCTTGATATTGCATTGTAGGAGATGTAGTTCTGAAGCGTCAAAATGAGAACTGTGATGAGTGACCATTTCGAGAGGCACTGTGAGCTTATGAGTGGCATCAGTGTTGTCATTATTGGCACAGGGGGACAGAGGGTCCATGGACCTGTGACCCTACAACTTCCACTTCGCATACTCTTCCAAATGGTATCCTTGCAAGTCCTCTGTGGCTCTCTGCCTTCTTTTTTTGAGGAAAAGATTCTTTCTATTCACAAAAATCTCGACAGTGTAGACTCTTTTGGTTTGACCGGGCGAAGGTGTCTTCTGTTTACACAGGGTCTTCGGTAGGCCGGGCTTCATTTTCTACTTTCTCTGTACAATATGTACTATCTGCCATAAATAGGCTATAATCTGCTTTGCCTTGAACCCTATTCCTCTCTCTATTCTGAAGGATATTTCTGCCAACATTGGCCCCTGGATCACATTGGCAATTAATGGCTCACTTGCCTCAGGTCATAATCCCTAAGGATCTAAAACACGCCTGGTGATCCCCCTACTGAAGAAGCTGTCTCGGGACCTTGCAGTTCTCTCGAATTTCTGTCCAATTTCTCTTCTACCATTCACTATGAAGGTGCTTTAATGTCTTATTTCCCCACTTCTTGGCAATTTTCTAGAATTGTCTCACTTTTCCGATCCCTTTCAGTCTGGGTTTCGCCCTGGTAGAGGAATTGAGTCAGTGCTTGTGGCGGTAGTGGATGAGCTTACATGGCTGGTAGACCAGGGTGGGGTTGGAGCACTTATTTTTTTAGATCTATCAGCTGCCTTTGACACAGCTGACCAACCCATCCTGGTCGCCTGCCTCTCCCCTGCTGGCCTGTCTGGCACAGTTCTCAAGGTTCACCTCGTTCCTCTCAGGACGATCCCAATCAGTCTCCTTGCCCCCTTTCAAATCTAAACCTACCGCTCTGTCGTGCGGAGTCCCTCTAGGCTCTGCTGTATCCCCTATTGTCTTCAACGTTTACATTCAGACTCTTCTTGGTATCATCCAGTCTCATGGCTTCCTATGCTACTCCTACGCCGATGACACACAGATTCTCCTTCAGTGTGATCTCTCCTGTTCCGACACCGCTGCTCGGCTTAGGGGCTGCTTCGAGGATGTGGGTGAATGAATGTCCTGGATTGGCTGAAGTTAAACACTGATAAAAATGAGGTACTGGTTGTGGGTACAACGGATCCCTCACAGTACTGGACCTCTGAGTTTTGGCCATGTCTGGGCCCTTTTCCTTCTCCTGTTTCCTCAGTGAAGGATCTAGGTGTTAACATTTCTAACACCTTATCAATGTCCGATCAGATATCACACAAGTGAATAGGTTCAAGAACACTATTGCTCATACACGCGAAATCCCACAATTTTTTGTGTAAACTCTGCCGTTTCTTTAATGAGACAATACTCATAGAGGTTATATCGTAGAGACCAGCCAACGCAGCTAGCGGATCTCTTATACAGTGCCTGTGAATTTACCCCATAGGTAAGCTGTGTGTTTTCTAATCACATTGATTACACAATACCTCTGATTTATTCTTTTTAAATTATTTTGCTCATACACCCGTCTGATTGTGGTCTCCCTCCCCTGCAGCACAGACGTCATTTCACACAGAACCCGTCCTGATGATGGCCATATGAATGATGAGGCTCATCTAGCTCAACTCCAAATGGCCGAAACACCTGGTGTAGACGCACTATTTCCCTGAAACTACAGCACATATATTGCTGTCCACACATGCAAATTTCTCTTTTGTGTCCTTGCAAATGTTTTATGTTGTTTTAAGAACCTTGTTTTGTAACTTCACACCATTGAATTGTGCATTTTTGACAAACCCCCACACAGATTGGGTTTGTTATACACACACTGTCTTTATTTTTGCCTGAAAAACGCCTTGATACAGTGTGTTGAAAACATATTCTTGTTTGTTCTGTTGTGGTCCAAGAAACCATTTTGATGTCTGTTTCTCCCTTGGAATTGTGCTTTTATGTATACCACTCACACAGTTCCAATATATAAAATAATTGTGTCTGAGAGATTTTTTTTTTTTTTCTCTACGATATAACCTCTATGAGTATTGTCTCATTAAAGAAACGGCAGAGTTTACACAAAAAATTGTGGGATTTCGCATGTATGAGCAATAGTGTTCTTGAACCTATTCACTTGTGTGCTTTGTTCTTCAGTTAACCCTCCTGGGTAGAATAGGTTCCATACCAGGAGCCCAATTGTTTGATTCCGATCAGATATCAGCAATTTGCAAATCCAGTCCTTTTAATCTGATGGTCCTCCGTAGGGTTCTTCCTTATATCCCTGCACATTTTCATACTCCGGTAGTCTCTTCTTTGGTAATGAGCGGCATTGACTACTGCAATGCACTCTATTTGGCACAACTTGCCTATCTATAATGCCGACTTCAGTTACTACAAAACATGGCTGCTAGAGCCGTCACCCACCCTTCCTATGGGGCGCACATGTCTCCTATTCCCTGTCAACTGCACTGGCTTCCGGTTGAAAAGAGGGTGTTGTTCAAGTCTCTCTGTATTGTGCATAAAGGCTTCTACAAACAGGGGGCGGAATATCTTCAGGCTAAAGTTCTCCCCTATACCCCATCTAGAGCACTCCAAATTCCTCGGACCAAGCTCTTCTGTGTTGGTGGACACGTCTTCTCTGTGGCTGCATCAAAAGCTTGGAACGCCCTACCCTATGTTTTATGCGAAAGGGAGGATCATTTTTATTTTCGTCGTGCATTAAAAACCTATCTTTTCTAATCTTTCTGCTACTTAGTCTGTTCCCTATCGGCTCTCCTTGCTGGTCAGTGCCAAGATGCCCTTGGGTGAACACTGCTCTCTACAAATTCATATAACATAACATAACCTGCGCAGAGCTTGTTTTCAGTTTAATTTTAGAAAGCCTTTTACTTCAGGCTGAGAAGGGTCTCCCCCCCCCTCCACATCCCCTTGACAGGGTCAAGACCCTGACCCCGTCAAAAAGGCTACACTGTGTCAGGGTTCTTATTTTTAGTATTCTGGGTAAATTGCGTGCGCTAAGCGCACAGCGAAAGCGCACATAGCGCGGCGCACACAACAAAGGTAGGCGGAACAGGGGGCGTAACACGCGGAATGGGGAATAACACGTGAAAAAGAAGTCGTAACTGGGGAAGTACTGCAGGGAACTACACGGAATGCCCACACGCACGCGAACAACCCGTATTCATGGATTCGAATATGGGAAACCCGCGCACGGCAAAAGATGCGCACAGGCGTCAACGCGTCCGCCACACAAAGGCAGGCGGAAGCGTCCCCGCGCACAGTATAAAAGTGCGCGCAAACAACAAACACGTATATACAGCTACGATGAATGCCCCATTTGTCGCAGCACTGATCGTGGGACACCGCAGGAGGAGGAGAATAGCCAGGGCATGCATTTTTTCACCACGGACAAGCCTTTTTGGGATGCCTGACGACCAGGTCTATGGTAGGTATACGTATCATCCTAGACCTGGTCAGGGAGTGGGAAGATGACCTAACATCCCCCCACCCCCTGCTCCCAAGCATTGAGCCCCTTGGAGAAGGTGCTCAATGTCCTGCATTTTTGGCCACTGGGTCTTTTCAGCGGACTACTGCCATAGTGGGGGGGGGTCTCACAGGCCACGCAGTCACGCTGCCTACACCAGGTCTTGCAATCATGACTGCATGCCCCTCAGTCCGCAGGCACATATACATGCCCAGAACACCCGCAGAAAGGCAGGCCATTGTCCAGGACTTTTACAGGGTGGCACACTTCCCCAAAGTGCTCAGTGCCATAGATTGCACCCATGTGGCCCTACGTCCACCTAGGGCCACTGAGCACATCTACCGAAACCGCAAGCACTGGCATTCCATCAATGTACAGGTGGTGTGCGATGCAAAGGGAATCATCACCTCTGTCTATGCAAACTATCCTGGCCCCATCCATGACCGTTTCATATACAGAATGTCCGCACTGAGCCGGGCCCTGGAAGCTGGCCAGCATGGCGACACATGGCTCCTAGGTGAGTACAAATGCCCGTGCACATGCATGCATGTCACACACACACACAAATACACAAACCCCAATAATCACAACCATTATCACCTCTACAGGGGACAGTGCCTACCCTCTGAGCAACCACATGATGACGCCAATCCGGAACCCCACCACACTACCCCAGGTAAGATACAACGTGGCCCATATTACAACCAGGGCCATAGTGGAGCGCACATTCGGAGTGCTCAAGTCACGCTTCCGCTCCCTTGACCGCTCTGGCGGGCAGCTACTCTATGCACCCCCAGTAGTGTGCAGGATCATTGTGGCAGCATGTGTCCTGCACAATGTTGCAACACGGCAGGGTGCAGCGGTGGACATGGTGGTGCCCCCACATCCCCAACCACAGGCACAGGTGCTGCCCATGGGATGGGATAGGGCACGTGGCGAGGAAGCACGGACCGAGCTTGTGGACAGATTTTTCACCTAAACTCCCCACCCTGCGGAGTCCACACAGCCCTGGCACATACCAGATGACAATCGATGATGACAAAGAGACAGTCAACTGTCACAACCTTACCACCCTGAGATTGTTGCCATGGAATTGCCACATTATGTGCATCCCTAGCTACTTAAACACAAGCAATCATGTGTGACCAAAAGGCACACATGCAAGGTGTGAATCACACAGACGTGCCAGACAGGCCATGACTATCACTGGTATGTCACTCAAACCCTCCAAAACCACATGACATGACAAGCAATAGCCATACACCAACACAGTAACAATAAGGTACACGTTGCCATGTGAAAAATGTAAATTGGCATCAGACAATGATGCCTGACATGGAATCAGATGAAATGACTGACCAACAACCTCCCACCCAAAATAAGTCATACCCAAATGCATTCCAAAAGTTGTAGTTGAAACATAACAATGAATGCCTGTCTACATGCACAATGTGCATTGCAAAATCAACACTGCAGCTACTTTGTGCCGTGTCCACCTCCTGCAACACACTGCTCAGCGCACAGCACAGTGAACAGCCCTTGTGTGTGATGCACACCCTGAGCATAACATCTAAGCGACAAACTACATAAAAAACCAAATTAGGCATCTACAGCAGGGGTGCACAACTGATTTTGACAGAGGGCCGAAAGTACCTTACATGATGGCTATAGTGGGCCAAAAACTAAATGTGGGTGGGGCGGTAGGCGCGGTGGGGCGTGGTGTGGCAGGAGGCTTTTTCAACCCCCTATTTTTATTAAACACTATGCTCCATAGCCCCCACCCCTCAAGCAAACACTATGCCCCATGGCTCCCACCCCCAAACACTATGCCCCATGACACCCACCCCTCATGCAAACACTATGCCCCATGGCCCCCACCCCTCATGCAAACACTATGCCCCAAGACACCCACCCCTCAAGCAAACACTATGCCCCATGGCTCCCACCCCTCAACCAAACACTATGCCCCATGACACCCACCCCTCATGCAAACACTATGCCCCATGGCCCCCACCCATGCAAACACTATGCCCCAAGACACCCACCCCTCATGCAAACACTATGCCCCAAGACACCCACCCTCATGCAAACACTATGCCCCAAGACACCCACCCCTCAACCAAACACTATGTCCCATGACACCCACCCCTCATGCAAACACAATGCCCCAAGACACCCTCCCCTCATGCAAACACAATGCCCCAAGACACCCACCCCTCATGCAAACACTATGCCCCAAGGCACCCACCCCTCATGCAAACACTATGCCCCAAGACACCCACCGCTCAAGCAAACACTATGCCCCATGGCCCCGACCCCTCATGCAAACACTATGCCCCAAGACACCCACCCCTCAACCAAACACTATGCCCCATGACACCCACCCCTCATGCAAACACAATGCCCCAAGACACCCACCCCTCATGCAAACACAATGCCCCAAGACACCCACCCCTCATGCAAACACTATGCCCCAAGGCACCCACCCCTCATGCAAACACTATGCCCCAAGACACCCACCGCTCAAGCAAACACTATGCCCCATGGCCCGACCCCTCATGCAAACACTATGCCCCAAGACACCCACCCCTCAACCAAACACTATGCCCCATGGCCCGACCCCTCATGCAAACACTATGCCCCAAGACACCCACCCCTCAACCAAACACTATGCCCCATGACACCCACCCCTCATGCAAACACTATGCCCCATACTCATACAGACCCCAACCCCCCCACCCCTGCATACAAACTAACAAGTATACACCATGCACCCATACAGACCCGAACCCCCACCCCCCAACTCAGCACACAAACCCACAAGCATACACCATGCACCCATACAGACCCGAACCCCCCACCCCCAACTCAGCACACAAACCCACAAGCATACACCATGTACCCATAAAAACTCGAGCCCCCCCAACTCAGCACACAAACTCGCATGCACGCATACAGACTCGGACCCCCCACATCTCAACATACACTGAACGTGCACACAACAACAACAAACATTCAGGCAGACCCGACCCCACCCCCCCAGCCCCCCCACCCCCACCCTCCCAGCATCTCAACAATCACTGCACTTGCACACAAACACATTCAGGCAGACCTGACACACACCCCACCCCCGCATCTCAACATAGACTGAACTTGCACACAAACACATTCAGGCAGACCCGACACACACCACACCCCCGCATCTCAACATACACTGCACTTGCACACAAACACATTCAGGCAGACCCGACACACCCCACCCCCGCATCTCAACATACACTGCACTTGCACACAAACACATTCAAGCAGACCCGACACACACCCCACCCCCGCATCTCAACATACACTGCAGACATACAAATACAAACACACCCATAGACACCCGACACCCCCCCACCTCCGCATCTCAACATACAATGCAGACATACAAATACAAACACACCCATACACACCCGACACACACCCCCACCTCCGCATCTCAACATACATACAAAAACAAAAAACACAGGACGGAGCCGAGACAGACACACACACAAACATACAGCCCCCCCACCATGTACTTACCCAGACGTCCTGGAACGCTGGCGAGGCTTCTGGCACTGCCCAAATCGTTTTGGGTTGGGTGTACCTCTACATCTGTGCACCCCGGTGCACAGATGTAGAAGTATACCCAACCCAAAACGATTTTTAGAAATGGAGGGACAGATGCAAAACAAGAGCCTCTTGCTTTGCATCCGTCCCTCCATTTTTAAACATCTTTTTTCTCCGGCTTTTACCCGGGCCGCCAGAGAGAGACAGTATGGATGGAACAAAGGGCCATCCATACTGCCCCTCTTCTGTGCGGCCCGTGGGGGGGTGGGGATTGCTCAGCCCCGACTTCATTCTGCCGGGGGTGGGGGGGGGGAGGAGGGCCCCGCAGCCCCCCCTACTCTGCACCCCTGCCAGGGCAGATTAGGTCACTGAGCCCCAGCTTCCCTGGCAGCATACACACACACACACTGCGTGACTCACGGCCCGGCAAGGAAAACAAAGACTTTCTTAATGGAGGGCGACCTTTGCTGCTTGCGGGCCGCCTTCCATTAGGAAAGTCTTCAACCCTGTCGGGCCGCATCCAGCAGCATCACGGGCCGCACTTGGCCCGCGGGCCGTATGTTGTGCACCCATGATCTACAGGATCCACAAATGGTCAGAGAACATGTGCTGCAGGGACACAGTGGGCACCAGAAGGCAAACAGAGTGTACACGTGGACATGGAAGGGAGGTTGTAAATGTAGTGGATCATAGTGCGAGCGTGTGGGTCAGTAGGGACATGCACTCAACATATGCATGTGAAATCAAGTGACCATCAGTGTCATCTACACATCACCTGTGAACATTCACCATGTGTATACCCCGGCATGTCAAACCACAACTATCCCCTCACACCTGAAAGGTAAACACAACACATGAACAGGCATTGATCAGCAGAATACATCATGTACATAGGAAAGCACAATTACAATTTCAGGGTGCCCATCACACTGCAGGGCAAGTCAACTATCAACAACAAAACACCCCCCCTCCCTCACAAATCACCACGACCCACTGAACACCTGCATCTGGGTCATTCATCGTACATCCTTGAATTCCACCTGGCCACAGGATCACCCTTCCCCTTTGTCACCATCTCCCACCTTGTGTGTAAAAAGTTGCCAGCACCCTCAGAGTCCACCTAGATTTGCAAAAGCACAAAATCCAAGAGAACTCAAAGCAGGACAACACAGAAGCCAAGCAAATACCCTGCAGGCAGTAAAACAAACCAGAACAGCCTCCAGTAGATGACTTCAAGTAGCAGTACGCCACAAAGGCCAAGTACGACCACAATGATGTCAACAACCAAGGTAGCACAGTAAAACAATGTCACTACAGGATCTGAACCATGTGTGGTACATAACATAGAATGATGCAACACGAACGGATGTCTACTGTTACAGCTCCCGTGTACAGGCGCAGGAGTGGCACAAAACAACCACCCACACCGTGGTCTGGGTGCCTGCAAGATCTAACTCACACAGGCCTCTGAGACCCTGGAGAGGAAGGAGGGTCAGGGATATGCAGTCAGCACAGGCATTGGCATACTGGATAACGGGAATGAGGGGCAGGAGAGGGGAGTAGGATTGACACGGGAAAGTAGGGAATGCACAAAAATGTAGTACACACATTAACACATACACAAATCGACAAAACTTGTTCACATGCACATAGCAGCAAATTACTCAAATAGAAGTCAAAGAGAAACTTATCTCTGGGGTGAGTGCTGGCCTCCTGCCTGCGCACTCTCCGGTCCGGTAACAGGAGCAGTTCAATGCTGCAAAGAGAGCCACAGTTAATAATCTGTGCGTGCCCAAAACACACAAACACACTACCAAATATGCCCCAAAGTAACAAAATACACTACAGACAGACAAACTTGTGTGGATGCTTCATACCCATACGTAACATTACCCCTCTGATGATTCATACACAGTCAATGCAGTGTGGGTGGGTGCGTGGCAAATGGAACACCAATGTGTCATGATTCACACAACATGCAATGTTCCCTGTGTAAGCAGACAGACGCATATAGCAAGGTCTGACTTGAGAACAAGTCCTGTACCACTATGACCAAAATAAAGTAGCCAGTGCATGTATCAATTTCTACTTGGAAATGAAATGCACTGCACCCGAGTCTGTCCCTTGCTGTCTGTCCCTGTGAGCTGCTTCATTCCATGTCTCGGAATGCTACATGGCTAATACAAGTGCCTCAATGGACAATGGTGGACCGGAGGGTATGTGCCACTGCCCCTGCAGGTGCCCCAGACAACTTTCACATCAACTAGCCATCAGTCCATTAACACATCTGAGCTGTATTGTGCGCTTCTACACCAATATTTGTCCAAGTTCACCGTCAGTGCTGCTACTAAGCATGCATGCTCAACTGGCCAGGTGGATGGTTTGCTGTGTTGTGACCCCCCTGTGCTACTCACATTGCCTGGAGTCCCTTGAAACACGTCATCGATTTTCGGATGTATGATCCCAATCCCTGTGCCTCTGCCTGCGCATACATGCACATGTCGGCAGCACCAAACGTGTCCTGATTCCAGACGTCCAATGGCTCATGTCTGCTGGCAAAGGTGGTCTCGAGGCTCATCCCCCTGCAGAAAGTGCATGAAACACATGATTAATGCTTAATATTCATCTGTGTGTGTCTCTTCAGGCGTTACATGACTGGACCATGTCAGAGACGTACATCAGAAATCACACCATCAGTCCGTCTTTCACAGCAACAGTGTGGAACACACTATCTACGGCATGATTTGCAACAAGCACATGTTCATTAAAGATAAGAAACATTCTACACAATGCATAGTAATGAATGTACACATGAATCATTAAACACCCCATCAAGCAAAAGAAGAACAGTGGACAATTACACCCCTCATCCCCACTAGGGGTGTTAACACAAGTTCCACAGCAGCAGACATGCCACAGATATGACAGTCCATTGCCCTTGTGTAATAGGCTGTTACACCGAACCATCCTTGCGAGCCCATGGATAAGGGAAGCAGGAGTGGCATATGTGAGTCAAGGACCCCAAGCAGCAAACACATACACAAGACAAGCTTGAAGGGCCCAGCTGGAACAGACAGTGGATGGTTTCAAAAGCCACAAAGCACCACACCGTCACATGAAAGCACAATAGACTAGCAATTTTAAACTATATTAACTAATTACACTAATTATGAAAAACCTACTTTACCTATTTAAACTAACTATCAAACAGAAACTTAACTAACTAAACTAAAAGAAAAATCAAAAATGGCCACATGCGACCCAGGGAGGGGGAAGCACCCAGGAGGGGGGAGGTACAGGGTGCTGCTCAACACCCACATGCGATGATGCTGAGGAAAAAAAAAACTCCATGGGCTCAACGCCTGCACAGCCCGACCTATGTGGGAGACAGATTGTCGTCCGAGTCTGGCTCTTCCTGGAAAGGAGGGCGTGGCACAGGAGCATGACCATGCCTAGCCGCAGCTTGCCCCTCGTCGGCAGCAGGTCTGCCGGACGGGTGAGCCTGGTTCTGTGTGGTGCAAGGTAGCACGTGTAACACAGAGTTCCTCCTGTAAGGTCTGGCTTGACAACCGCTGCACCTCCCGGCAAGCATGTAGCTCAGCCGGGATGGTACGCTCAAGCTGTGCAAACCTCTCCTCTGCCCGCTCCCTCTGGGACATCAGAAGGACACCCAGAGTGGATCTGAGGGAAGCATGCTCCTCCCTCAGGGCCTTCATTTGTGCCTCTGCGTGAGCAGCAATTGCTTGACGCAGAGACGACATTTCAGCCTGGTGTGCCCTGTCTGAGGCTGCCATGCCCAGTCTGAGCGAGCGGGCCGTGGACCGTGCCGCCTGTTGCTGGAGAAGCACCTGCCTAGCAGGGGGGAGCACAGATTGGGCCACATGCTCCATGCTCTCAGCGATGTTCTCCATTGCTGCCCCCTGCCATTCAGAATGGGCAGTCATATCTTGCTCCCACTCAGTATACTGTGGTTGCGCGCGGCGACCACGTTGCTGGGCTTGACCCCTGCGCGACCCAAGGACCACGTGTCCTCATTGTGTTGGCACCGCCCGCGGCTGCACGACTACATGCCCCCGTCGACGTGATGTCCCAGGCACATCAGTGACTGGTGTGGAGGGTGACCCTGCGTCCCGATCCACCACGGGCGGAGGTTCCAAGACTGTCTGACCCCTCAGTGCAGGTGTCGCGGACAGAGGAGTGTCCACATCAGAATCACTCACCCCTGACATATGGACCTGATCCTCATCCAACTCGACATGGTTGTCAGAGTGTTCTTCAGGGCTGGACTCATAGGCAGCCAGAGACAAGATGGACTGTAGCACTTGGGGGTTTTCGTGGCCTACCACCCCACGACCCCCACTTGTGCCGGGTTGTTGTAGTGAGAACAACCCTGTGCCTGGCATGACAACGCCATCCTCCGGCTCCATTGCGTCATCATCTGAAAAATAGAGAGAAAAAAGGTCACTACACATGTTAGAAGCACACAACACACACACACACTGACAACAAACACATCAGGCAGACATGTGACACACAAAATAGAACCTGGCATGCATGCTGGGTCAACTTGAATTTGCTTCTGTGATTAGACGTATTGAAAGGTGGCAGTTTGCACTGAAGTGGGTCTATGCAGTGCAGGGAATATGTATGTTACTCACTACCTACATGTACAAGGACTCCATGGTGTGTGTCAGAAAATGTGAAGGCAGTGCAAGGTCAACTTCAGGCATCACGTGCAATGTGCATTCAATGGGTAGCATATCTACAAGCAAAGCGCCCCTCCACCCAGGTGCAAAAGCAGGGATGCCTAGAATGGTATCAAAAGGCTGAGCATAGACCTGTGTATTGACAGACAGTGTTGACTAGCATCAATAGCTTCATGTGAGTCAAGTGACAACACTGCAAATGATGATGGGACAGTAAGCAGGACACATGATGAAACCTCTGGAGTCCACCCACATGTGAAGAAGACACTCCAGTTGGACAGAGTCATTGGCCTTTAAACAGGCTGAGGCCTGGGACCCTCACAGATTGTCAGACCCTAAACATGTGTGCAACGCAGTACTGAGCCACAGTTGACATGGGAAGGCAGATGAAATGCCATGCAATTTAGGTCATTCTGGATTGTATTACAGTCATCATCCAGTCATGGACACATGGGCATGCGTGGAATGCACATGGAGCATGAATGGGCACTCATGTCCCTGCGGGGCATCTGACCTCTGCACAGTCCAAGTGAGACACCCTGCGTCAAGTACTAAGGATGTACCACAATGGATATGTCTGGCAGATTGGCCGCTGGATGTTAGCATGTACACAGGAGGCATGAACAGGGAAGTACCCAACGGCAATATTGTAGCAGACCAGTGCTAAGGTGGATTCGGGGTGCAGAGCAGGGGGTTGAGGGGCAAGGGAGCATGCCTACATTGGGTACCCCCTTGCAGACAGAGTACACATGCACGTCAGTCATGCTATGTATACTTCCTGGGCTGAGAGGAAGCTCACCCCACGCTACATGCAGAAGTGCCAGTGAGCTGGAACATGGACCGGAGGGGCAAACTGGTAACCAGCATGTGAGTAGGATGCAAAAGTGCTGATGTGGACAGTCCCCGTCTGCTCCACATGTCCACCATCCAGCAGAGTAGACATGCATCAGGGAAGCATTGCATTACTCACACATCATAACCATGTACACGTAACATGTAGTGGCAGTCATGCACATCACATCACACAAGTAAAACACACACGTCCTTGACAAACACGCATCAACACTCACTGGACTGTGCATCAAAGTCCGGCATCTCTCCCACTCCTTCGACCGATTCTGATGGTATGAACTCAGCAACGAGTGACTCATGCGGAGTGAGGTCTTCCTCCTCCGGTGCAGGCCCACCTCCAGTCACCAGAGTCAAGTTGTAATTTGAGGCACACTTAGCCTTAGCGCTGCGTTTGAGGTCATTCCAACGCTTTTTGCACTCTTGCGCCGTGCCACCTCATGGCCGAATGCACTCACATGTTCCGCAACTTGCTTCTAGTGGGTATCACGGTGGGCAGCCGTAGTCTGACAATTAGCACCCACTAGCATGTCACGGCTGTGGTCCTGCACGTAGTCCATGAGGTAGTCCAGTTCCTGGTTGCAGAAAGGCTTCTTCCTCGACGTGCAGGAGGTCGTGGCTGTGTGTGGGGTCCCAGCCTGTGCTGCAGGTGCAACCTTCCTCCTCTTGGATTGTGGCGCAGACCCTGGCTGGCTGATACCGCCCTGATCAGTGTGGCCAGTGGGACCGGTGGATTGAGCCAAGGAAGTGGCAGGTGGCGGGACGACCAAAGGGCTGACTTGTGTCAGTGGCAGCTGGGTGCCCTCTAATGGATCCTGCGCAGCAACATCCGCTGTGGCAGGGTCATTGACCGCGACTGTCCTGGTTGGCAGACTCACAACCGGGGTGTTGTTGGGTGCATCTGCCCCTGCACTTGCCAACACCCGGCTGTTCGGGGCAGCAGATGACATTACTGCCCCAGGGACACGTGTCTTGGTCAGGGCAGCCCTGCGTTCCCCTACGGTTTCCCTCTGGGCCTGTTGGAAATCTTCCAAGGGCTCTTCATTTGCCAACGCAGCCTGCGCTGGCAGACCCTGAGCCTGGGTGGTGGTGTCTACAGCTGCACCTGCAGCTACCACTAACCTTGGGCCCGTGGCAGTCGATGAAACGGACTGCCGGGTCACACGGGTGCCAGTGCCAGATGCAGAAGGTGCATCTCCCAGAACCACAGGGGGTGGTGGCATGACTGCACTGACACATGGCACAACATCGTGCTCAAGTGGCGCACCCCTGCCTCTTCCCCCTCTGCGGCCACCCTGGACACCCTAGAGTCCCCCTACCCCCTGGTCACTCCGGCCACATCCCTGACCACGCCCACCATGAGGAGTACGCCCAGCTGAGGCACCCCTCACCTTTGGTGGCCTCCCAACCATGGCACAGATGGAGTAGTGCCGGCACAGATGGAGTAGTGCCAATGGGAGGTGTACACCACAATTGACCTGGGCAATTGGGGTGAAGGGGGTGGGATGCAAGATGTTAACAGCCCCCCTGCACCTGCAAGGCTCTATGTGACCCTGGTGATGTAGTGACGGGTCACGCTACGCTCAGGCACCCCAAAACTGCAGTAAAATCGTGCGCGCAACCCTGCAGCCTACGTGCATGGAATCAACCTCCCGCAGTACGTGGTGGCACCCAGTAACACGAAAACCACGTATGCGTGGGACACGCAGGCTACTATGACCTCGAAAACGGGATGCGATACACAGGGGCACCTTCAGTGTGAAAAATAGCATGCGCGACTCACCGTCTGACTAGCGCGATGCAGAAAAACACACGTAGCCAATACCCCCGCCAAAAGAAGAGATACGTCCTCGATCGCTGTGAAGATGTGATGGCGCACAAAACAACAGGAAGCAGCTACACACATTGGTCTCCACGAAAGGCACGTACAGTGAACTGCTGGCCCTGCTCACCTTTAACCCGTGCTGAGGGAAACGCCCGCGCGCGTCACATCACTTACGCTCGTAGGCCCTTTCCTCGGATAACACGCATTCGCACGCGGACGTGCAGTTTTTTCACACGTGCTGAACCACTATGCCCACGTCACGAGGGAAACGCCCGCGCGCTTACGTGCTCAGGGCCTTCGGTCCAATGAAAACGCGGACGTGTACTGACTCGCTTACGCGCTAAAGGCCTTTCCTCCAATTACACGCTGACGTGCAATTTTTTCACGTGCCAAATCACTCCGTATCAAGCTGGCAACGCGAAAACACACGGAAGACCACACTCCTGCCCAGAAAGCCGAATTACTGCCCCCCCAGAGCCCTGAGCACGCTCCCACCTGCAATCTGCTGCTGCCTGACTGCCTGCTGCCCACGTGCCCTGCCATTTGCTGCCTGCACGTCAGCCAGGGGTGCAGTTGCTGTGACCACCACTGCTGGAACTGAAGACTCCAGACTGGGATTCCATCGCTCCACAGCCCAGCCCCAGGACCCAGTTGCCCACCCACTCCTGCCTCTGGGGTTGCCATGTCCAGCAGAACACCATCGGGCAGCACTGGCAACCCCCACCCAGAGAGGCGGAGGGCCACCAGCTTCAGTGCCAGGGAAGTTGGTGTCCTGGTGGAGCAAGTCCTGGGGCAGTATGATGCCCTCTTTGGAAGTTTGCACGCCGACAATGAAGGACGGACCAGGATCTGGATGGACATCGTGACTGCTATCAACGCGGAGGGGGTGGCAGTCCGCGACTTACATCATGTCAAGAAGCGCTGGGAGGACTTCAGGTCCAGGACCCTCAACAAAGCCCGGCACCTCGCAAAGGCAGCGGATGCCGAGGGGCGCTGGGGCCAGCTGTCAGACCACCAAATGAGGGTCCTGGAACGCATATAACAAGCGCTCTACGTCCAGATCCTTGAGAGGCAGACCCGTCTGGAGTCGAGCGGTAAGTGTACATGCAGAGTGATTGGACTCTGTGCGTGTCGTGGTGTGCCAGTAGTGTGCAGGTTGCACATGTGTTTTTGTAGGGCCATGTAGGGATGTGTATGAACATGGGCGTGAGGCTGCCACATGTGTGTCCTCTCATGTGTGAGACACATTGATGGTGTATGTGTTGGTAAGCATGCTGGACAAATGCAGGTGTGGGAGCACACATGTTTGAATTTCTGTGTATGTACATTGGCATGGTTGTGGCATGGATGGTGGTTCCTAATTCATGTATCTGCACTGTGTACATGTGCATGTGTGTGTACTTGACAAGTGTGCAACTGTGATGCAACATGGATGCATGTGACACTGATATGTAAAAGGCTGAATGGCAGATCTGACATGTATCACGATCTCATCACTGGAACAGTTGGAGGAGATGTAGACATGCATATAAGTGTGGTGGCGTGTGCGCATGTCTATTGCACTCCCTGTGTTTCATGTGATGTCTAGCTCACCTTTGGATGCTCATGCTGTTGTATGTGTATGGATGGTGCTGGCTGTTGTGATATGGCTGTGGAATTGCTCATGTGTGTGAGTTGAAATGACATGTGTGTTGGGGAATGTGATGCCACGTCTGAAGTTTGACACTGCCACTCATGTGTAACTGTCATGTGTGTATCAGTCCATTGTACGGTGCCCTGATGCCTGTGTCCTATCTCTCCCTGTCTGCAGCGTCAACTGATGAAGAGGGCGGAGAGGGTGCTGTGGTGCTGTGGAGCACAGCAGCAGGGATTGCACAGCCAGCCGGAGACGCAAGGCCCGGCTCCCCTCCCAGGTTGTCATCTCGTCAGGGAGTGAGGAGTCCGGTGCCGCGTCCCAGGCCGCAGCTGCCGAGGGTAGGTCCAAGAGGCAGAGGTCGGAGTTGGACTCCTCGGCAGCAGAAGGGGCAGCTAAGACCCCACAGGGTCTGACAGAGGAAGATGGCACGGAGTCATCCAGGTTGGTGGGGGGTTTGGTGGAGGAGGAGGCCATGCAAGGGACAGACACGGGGTCTGGAGGTGTGGATTCCACTGGTGCTAGTAGTGCAGTGCAGGGGCAGGGACAGGAGGCAGCACAGGCCACCGCGGAGGTGCCTGTGTGTAATCCTGTCCCCGATCCTGTGACTTCATCATCCTGCACCAGCAGGGATGCCTACGTCCAGACCCGTTTTCAGGGAAGGGATCCGCTTACAACAACTGGCCTTAATCTCCCTGCGGACGTGGCTATCCGGGACCGTGTTGAGCCTGTCCTGAGTGGGATGGCGTTGCGTCAACGGGGCATGCAAGGTGACCTGCAGTGTTTTCGTGAGGACACTGCATGTCATCCTGAATGCCTCGTTGACCACGTTGACCTACTGGGACGGGTCACCAGGGCCGGATTCCTCTGTTTGCTGGACCTTGTTCCAACCCCCTCCTCACCTGAACCCCCTATGCACCAGTCGTCCTCCATGCCATCTTCCCACCCATGTATCACCTGGGTACCCTGTGGAGCTGCCTCTGACCCTGCGGCCAGGCTGGTGGAGGACACATCCCTGCCACAGTCGGGAGTCGGACGTCCAGCAGGGGTGGCCACCTCAACAACTGCACCCCAGCCGGAGGAGGATGTGCAGGCAGCAAGAGCCAGGGCACAGGCAGAGGCACAGCAGCAGCAGCAACAAGGTGGGAGCCATGATGGCTCAGGGCCTTCAACATCGGAGGGGCAGGCATCGGCCAGAGGGCAGGAGGACCCAGGACTGGAAGTGTCTTCCGTGTGGCAGCAATTAGGCCAAGCTATAGATGTGGAGCGGCGGCGGGCGGAAGAGGCACGGCTCACCATGGTCAGGGCGGAGTTCTCCATGCGTCGGGCGTTGAGGCGGGCAGAGTGCCTCGAGGCGACTCGCAGGGAGTTGGAACAGGCCATGAGTGCCTCCCTGCGAGACCTCTGGGCCAGGGCAGAATCCCGCCTCCGGGACATCGACATGGAGTTTGATGATGCCCTGGCCCGGTACACCACAGAGTGAGCCGCAGGACTTGCCCGCCGCCATTGTTTATAGTTAGATAGTGTTAGGTTTCCTTTCCTTTTCTTTTTTATTTTGGTTGCGCTTGGACAATGCACCACGTTTTTGTATATAGTTATTTTATTAGGTAGTATTTTTGGTAGGTTTCATTTCATCAGTTGGGCTCATGGACCCTGGATTGTTCATTTGTACATAGTTCATCATTGGATTATTCACATTTTTTTTATTTTCACCATGGAGCAATGAATTTCACTTTCTTCTTTCCCTTGGATTTGCTTTGTTGGACTGTGACTTTGGACACCATTTCTTTTGGATTTCTTTGGATTATGATTTCTTGTTTTTTATTCTTTTACGGACATGCAGCATTTCTTTAATTATTCCCATTGTTGTGTGTTTTTTTAAAAATTACATTCATGTTGTGTTTAATACATTTTTTTTCTTCATACTTCGATGTGTGGTATTTTCTCATTGGTTTCATGCATGTCATGATATGGGTTTTCACATTCACTTACACCCATTGTGTGTGTGTGACGGACATGTGTTCATTTACATAAGGGCCATGATTGAAGATCGTCATGACGTGGGGGCAGGGCGACATGAGTGGGGGCCTGCTGGCAGGTGCCCCGGACTGCTGGGGGGTAGGGGTGCAGGGGGACATGAGTGGGACATGAGTGTGGGCCTGCTGGCAGGTGCCCTGCACTGCTGGGGGTGCAGAGGGACATGAGTGGGGGCCTGCTGGCAGGTGCCGTGCACTGCTGGGGGGTGGGGGTGCAGGGGGGCATGAGTGGGGGCCTGCTGACAGGTGCCCTGCACTGCTGGGGGGTGGGGGTGCAGTGGGTCATGAGTGGGACATGAGTGGGGGCCTGCTGGCAGGTGCCCTGCACTGCTGGGGGGTGGGGTGCAGGGGGACATGAGTGGGGGCCTGCTGGCAGGTGCTCTGCACTGCTGGGGGGTGGGGGTGCAGGGGGACATGAGTGGGACATGAGTGGGGGCCTGCTGGCAGGTGCCCTGCACTGCTGGGGGGTGGAGGTGCAGGGGGACATGAGTGGGACATGAGTGGGGGCCTGCTGGCAGGTGCCCCGCACTGCTGGGGGGTGGAGGTGGTGCAGGGGGACATGAGTGGGGGCCTGCTGGCAGGTGCCCCGCACTGCTGGGGGGTGGGGGTGCAGGGGGACATGAGTTGGTGATCAGTAGTGCAAGCTGACATGTGGCCTGGCTGGGGGGCATGCCCATGGTGAATGGGCTGCCTGCGTGACATGACCAAGGGTGCAGGGTAGTCCCCTGTGGTGTGGGCTGCCTGCAGGGGCCGTGGAGCGTGTAGAGGGAACACCTGGGAGGACCCACACTGCCAATTCATGTGTAGGACTCCCCGCGCACCCCCGAAATACACGTACCCTGCTCATATCACGTGTGAGACTTCACGCAAACCCCAGTTATACACGTACCCCGCTCGCACAGGGCCAATCGCGTGTGAAACCTCCCGCGAACCCCAGTAATACACGTATCCCACTCGCATAGGGCCAATCGCGTGTGAAACTTCCCGCGAACCCCAGTAATACACGTACCCTACTTGCACAGGGCCAATCACATGTGAAACCTCCCGCGAACCCCAGTAATACACGTTCCCCGCTTGCCGTGCTGGTACAGGGTTAGCGCAGCCCTTTGCGCTGGATTGGGGATTTTGATGGCTTTTCCCTGCGCAAGGGGCGTTCTTGGGGGTGTAACTGGCGCTGCTGCAGGGTCGCTGCGCCACTGTGCGCCACAGCTGGTTTTGGTAGCTAAAATCCATGAATACGCTGTGCGCGGAAATGGATTTTAGCGCACGCAGCTGGCACAGAGATTTGCACACGTACACTGTGCGCCAGCCGTGTGTGCCACTTGTGCGCTAAATTCTATGAATTACACCCTGTATGTTTTGCTATGTCAGTGAATATGTAATTACTGGCATGAGAACAGAATTTGGGCGTAAGTCTCAGCCAACTAATCTGAGGACACTGAACTAAAAAGTGGTGCAAGCAGTATATGTAGATGTGGCTATCCATCCCTGAAGTAACTGATTGCAGATGCGGGCTCTGCAATTGCATTTTAAACCTGCGCATTACATGGCATGTGTATTCAGTAGACCGTAGTGTGGCTGTTACAGCTGCAGTGAAATGGTATGTAAAATCTAAAATGTCTTCAGGCAAAAATATTCCCAGTGGCTTTACTTGTTCTGAAATATTCAAATGACATCTATTTGGGGAAGTCTGGTTTTGGGATACACACCTATTCCTCTTCAGCTCTTTTTGCCTTTCCCTCTGCCAACTCTGATATCTCTCTCTCTTATCCACTCAAGCTCCTACATCTCTCTCACCCCTGCTTCTCTGGTTCTCTCACATCTTTAAGCAAGCTAATCTCTCACTCTCCCTCCAAAGGCCCTGCCTCTCCCCCTCCCTCATCAGTGATTCCATCCATCACACCCATTTCCTTCTCAGTATTTTGTCTGGCAAATGTTTTATAAAATGTACCTTGTGCTTTTTTTATTATCTAGGTTCTTACAAGGTGGATCAGTATTTGCAGGGCAGTGGGTATGCTTAAAACCTCTCCCCGGGACCCATCTGAAAATAAAATAATTACTATATCCAACAAAGAGTTGGTGGAAGGTTTTTATAAAAACTTATTTGTCTGCCTTCTAAATTCCCCTATGATATTGTGTTGGCTTCCGGGAACAGCAAACACATACAGAATGAGTCACTGTTTCATGAGGAACCACAGGAATATGTATATATAATTTTTGTGAAAATGTTTCCACCCCTTATCTGTTAGGAGCTATTTCCTCTTGTGCTCGTAAATTAAACCTAGATTTGTAGGTGACAGAAACATTAATGTGTCATTGGTTGAATGTTGGCTACATATTTTTAATGATACATTTTTAAGATGTCATTTGTAACGAACTTTCCTCCACAGGTATCAAGAACCATCTAAGAATTAAGTTAAACTTTCATACAGTACATAAACTATTTAAAAATCGGACATGTTTGGCGGGAAACATCAGATAGCCATGCAATTGTGTTGATATCTTTCCACAACATTCTGGGCTACCATTCTAGCGTGCTTTTGCCGTAACCAAATAAAACTCATTAACGCTCTACAAACATCTCTGTTATCTCAAACATTTTGAGGATCAATATACTGCCATTGCTTTTTAAGCAAAAGGCTGCCAAGATTGCCAGCCAACAATCCTTCAAATTCGAGATCTACCAATGGCATTTGCTAAACTGTGATGCCTTGTATCCAAGAACGTGACTGCGTAGTTGTCTGTGTACCTCTCTACACGGTCATGTACAAGGGAGCAACAGAAACCTCCAATCCAGGTTCTCTGATTGAATGGATTTTATTATACAAATATAAACATTAAGGGATTAGGTTTAAATATGGCCAAACAGTGGGAAATAAACAGATCTTAAGCAAATCCAGTGGAGTAACTTTGCTGAAAATGTTGGGGGACACATGACATCTGAAAAAAAGGTGCCCAAGCCAAATTAATGGGGACAAAATGGTGTGCCATGAAAGTTGGGGGGACAAACACCCCTGTGCCCCCCTAAAATTACGCCCATGAGCAAATCATGCTTTTCTTTCTCTTACAGATAGCCAAAACCTGTGAGGTCGTAAGTGTCCTGCACTTCCTTCCTAGATGTTAACGTTTTTTGGTTGGCTTTCATAAATGTCAGGAATTCACAATTCTTCTCAGGCAGAACTGGCACCGCTATCCTCAGTGGCTTGATTTATGTGAACGTGGGTTAGACACCCAACACTTTGACATTGTTTGTAGGATCATGGACCCGTGGGTGGCCAGCTTAACTTTTTAGCAGGCCGTTGGAGACCTGTTTGAGAACAATTGCTCCAAGCTATCACTATCCACAGGAGTCTAGGTCTTGGCCAGGTCTCTCTCGTGTCCTCTTTACCTGGCCTGCCCCTCCCCCACCTTTTCACACCCTCTTTCATGTTCTTTACCACCGTTTTCTCCTCCTGTTTCTCTCTCCTCCTATATGTATCGGCATGCCCTGATCTGCTCCTCCTCCACCCCTCTCTTGCCATCTTCTCCTCCTTTCTGGTGACCCACTGTTTCTCTCCTCTACTTCCCTTATTGCTCACCAACTTTCTTTTGCACCCCCTCCTGTGCTCCTCGTTACTCTCTTCCACTTTCTCCCTTCTGCTCCTCTCTCACTCTCTCATGTTCTCACCTCCTCCTACTTACTGTTCCTCTCATAACACCTTCACCTCCTCTCTTCCCTCCTTCGCTGATGTTCTCCTTTGCATCTCCTTTGTGCTTACCTATGCATACTTCACCTACTCTTATCTATTTGTTGATGTTCTCACCTCATCCCCTTGTATCTTCTCTGCACCTGCTTTCATTGTAATTGTAAATGCTGCCTGCAATGCGAGCATGGTAAGCAGAGTTTTCTCATTTCCACGGCAGTGTGCAAATGTGCATGGGAAAAAGGCAGCGTAAACACATTTATGCTGTCTTTTGTCCTGCACATTTGCACTCTGCCTTGCAAATGATCAAAACTTGGTGGCAGGGAGCCGCCTACATGTATAATCTACACGGAATGTCTCCCCGCTGCCAAATGACGTCATGAAGCAACACGAGATCCATTGTGTTTTCTGCTCAAGTTATACACATCTGGCATCTTTCATTGGCAGTTTGCCCAATGCCACCATGGACGTATACTCCATTCTCTGGCCGGCCTTATTGAGAAATGGAAGAGAAGTTCTTAAGGGGGAGGTCTATTACCTGGCTGGTACACAAGCCCCTTTCTGCATTAGATGAGGAGGTACACACATACTGTGGACATTGAGGCATCGCATGACTCTGCACTTCTAGTTTGCTGACGTAATCGATAGGACAGCTGCTCATCAGGAGGGTACATCACAACATAGACCAAAAGCCAGAGAAATGGAATGGTCAAGTTGGCCCTTACTGTCTTAAGACACTTAAGAATGACATTTAGTCGGTAGTTGTGTAAGCTGCAGTTCTGGAATGTTGAAAGTCCACACTAAAATTGCAAACCATTCTATGAACTTTAGCAAGGAGGGGACTACAATTCCAAACTGGTGGTATATTAAGCCCCCAAAAATGAAGTTCAACATTTCAGGTTGTATCCCAATTGAATTACGTTTATTGGGGCAAATAGACACGGTTTAATCCGTGTTACGTTTTTTGCACATCCTTGTCTTTAGATGCTTGTGATTTCATAATAAAGTATTCTTCTAAAATATATATTTATTTGATTATTCAGTGAAAGCCTGCATTTGAATTTCCGCGTGCACTCATTTCCTTTTATTGCTGTCCACACTCATGGCCTTGTTGTCCCTCCTTCGAGTCTTCAGAAGAAATATCTCATCGAATTATTACGTGGAAGCAAGTTTAATTTGCCTACGCCCTGGCACCATTTTGAAACCACTAGGATTTTAACTAGAGCTATCACAGTAATACAAATGCCTTCAATCAAACACTAGTTTCTTTGCAAAAGAAGATCCTCCACTCTACCCTCATCGTGCAAAAGATGGCCAATAGTCCACTATTTGCTACGGTATGTTTTACTGCTGTCTATTAACTTAAGAATTTCTGCCGCAGGGGGGCGTGGCTTGACGCCGAGGCAAGATGGCAGCCTAGGACAGCGGCTCCACCTCACACATTATATAAAACAGCATTAGGTTAACTTAAACATCGTTTCACTTACCTTTTTTCTCCTTCCTGAGCTCCGCCGAAACTCCGCTCCCACCTGTTCGTCTTCTTTCGCTGCGCCGGCATGTAGAACAGCTTCTCATGCGACAGGCTCCACTCTCCACCTTCCGCATCGGACGCATACAGGAAGCAATCCGCCTCACGTGAGGAGAGACACAGCGTCGTTTCATCAGCTGACTCCCCGGTCTGGGCCCTAAACTACTACGCTTCATCACGAATGCGCCATCTGCTGGACTCAGAGAAAACCAGTAAACAAATGAAAGTAAGGATTAATAATTTTAGAAGCGTACAGTTCACATTACAATAATTTATATTGAAGGAAAAAAAAAAGATATATTTAAAGGATAAAAAAAAAAAATAATAACAAGAAGAGAGAATAAGTTAGATTAACAAGAGAGGATATTTTAGTCTTACACCTCAAAAAGGAGTCTGCAAGAACAGTGAACGGACTTTTAAGCCACATTTCATAAATTATCCTTTAAAACCATCATCCTGTACAAGCTATTAAGTCTCCCTTTTGCAAATATTGAGTGCTGCTTTTAAATTGTACACCACTGCCATGCCTCATTGCTGCAACCTTCCAATACTGTATTATTTGACTGCTTTATAATCATCCAACTGCTGAACTCTACAGCCCCACGGACGTAACCTCTATATTTGGATAACAGCTCTACACAACATATCATATTTAATCTTTAGTAGTATATGCCTTATTATTCTGGGTATTTCCACTTTTTGGTCCCTCTAATACAAAGTAAAGCCTAAGAATAATATGGATGTAATAATTATATACTACTAGTCAGCATAAAGATCCTCTACAAAGAATTAGACGCCATAACAATTTATATTTATCAACTTCAGCACAAATATGGCAACCAGCAAAACCAACCAAAAAAATAGCTCCTCTATCAAAGACGCTGCCGCCTCCTCAACTACTCTGAAAAGACCCAAAAGTGACTCTCCTCCTCCAAGTGGAATATCAGACCCAGCTATTGAAACCATTCTTGCTGAAATCAGGGCACTTAAACCCTTTATGGAAACCACAAATATTAAGTTACAGCAACTTGATGAAAGGTGGATGGGAGTTAACAACAGAGTAGGAGAGGCAGAGAAAAGAATCGGCGTGCTTGAAGATATATTGCCTAAGGTAGCACAAATGGAAAAATCCATTGAAGAACTTCAAAAGCATAATGAAGATTTGGAAAATCGAAGAAGGCGCAATAACCTACGTATCTCTGGCCTTCCTGAAGGAGCTGAGGGTACAGACCCTATTGTCTTCCTACAAAAATTCTTACCGGCCATACTACATTTGCCTTTGGAAACTACTTTTAACATACAACGAGCCCATAGGATTGGCCAACCCTCAGCATCTCCCTCATCTCGTCAGCCACCAAGAACACTAATATTTTACCTTTTGGAATACTCTCAACTGCAACGTATCATCTCCACAGTTAAAGAACGTAAATCCCTAATCTGGCATGGCAGCAAGTTATATACCTCACAGGATGTGGCAAGAAGCACAGCACAAAGAAGAAAGGTCTTTCTGGCATTCCGGCCTGCTCTTAAACAACTTAATGTCCGATATGGTTTATTCCATCCTTGCTCCTTTAAAGTCACATACGAAGGACGCTCTGCAGTCTTTGATGATCCCGCTGACTTAAAGCTCTTCATACAATCCATCAAAAATGAAAATATGGACACCTCTTCTCCAGCGGCGGCCTCCACTTCATCTACTACTTGAAAATGGATCTCCATCACTCGACTTCTATACTCATAAGTATCTAATTACCTAATGCTATGATTTTACTTTGATAATTACTATGTGGGGTGGGCGCTCTTTTGGGTCCATCTTCCACAAGTAGTCGCTTTTTCCTACTTAGCGACCCGGTAGGCGTTTCCTATCCCCTATATATATCTCCCCTCAACTCCTTATCCCATGTCCTGTTTGATCTCTAAATTCATTCATTCGTCATGGTATACTACCTGTCAAGTTGTGATCAAACCCCTCTCTCCCCTCCCTGACCCCCAATGTTCCTTCCTTCAACACAAATATTGGTGTAAACATTATTTCAATCGAATGACAATGGTATATGCGTATTTTTGTATGATAGCTATAAGATGTATGAATATCAAATTTCCGCCAGCTAGATGATATTTAAATGCATAACATGGAATATTAAGGGTTGCAAGAATCCAATGAAAAGATGTAAAGTACTATCTCACTTAAATACATTTAAACCAACAATAGCTTGTCTACAAGAGACACACTTATCCCTCAAAGAATCAATGAAACTCAAGTCTCTTTGGGTGAAGGAAGTTGTTGCTAGCCCAGCTTTATCCAAGAAAAATGGTGTCGCTATACTTATTAGTAAAAAACAACCCTACAAAATCCTTGCCCAAGATGCAGATACAAATAGTAGATGGGTTTGGGTTAAACTGCAAATTGACACGACACAAGTATCAATTCTCAATATTTACGGACCTACACTACCAGATCCCTCCTTTTGGAATAATATCAAACAAATGATTTTGAAAAATGACTTCATCAACCTGATAATGTGTGGCGATGTCAATCAGGTTCTTGACCCCTTTTTGGATCGAAAATCCAGTTGCATATTTAAACCCAACAAAACTCACAAATCCTTTATAAATTGTCTAGGAGAAACAGGACTAATTGATTCATGGAGGATATCTCATCCTTCACATTTGGATTATACCTTCCATTCTCCCACACACAACACATTGTCACGTATTGATTATATTTTCGCTACAAAGACTCTTTCTGGATCCATTATAGACTCCAAGATTGCCAATATCATTATTTCTGACCACGCTCCTGTCATCACTTCCTTCTCCCTTACAGATATGAACAAAGGTTCTCCCAGATGGAAACTTAACAATTTTCTTTTAAATGATCCTAAATCTATTCAATCCATCAATGCTTTCATTCAACAATACTTTAACGAAAACCAAGATCAAGATACCTCCACTATCAATAATTGGGATGCTTTCAAAGCGGCCCTTCGTGGTCACATTATGGCCCTATCAGGCAAGAATAAAAAAATCAGGAAAAAACATCTCGATGATCTTTACACTAAACTCACTATTGCAGAACAACATTATTACACTGACACTAACTCAGCTAATCTACGACAAGTCATTAAGATACGCTTTGAAATCAATAAAGAAATTACTGAGTTGGCGGCAGGAACCATTCTTAAATATAAAACTAAGATCTATCAAACTTCTAATAAAGCAGGTCAAATGCTAGCCTCTTATCTAAAAACCAAAAAAGAAAAAGTTCAAGTCTCTCACATTCAAGATAAGCTGGGCAAGATGCATCATAGGCCTGATGAAATATTGGAATGCTTTAGAAGATTTTATACGGATCTATATACTCCAGAATGCGCTATTCCTAGAGAAAACATTGATTCCTTTTTGAATAATATCAGTAGAACCACCTACCCTGAAATTGATCCATCTCATCTAGAAAAAGACATCACTTCTATCGAGATTACCAAAGCCATCTATGGCCTCGGAAAAGGAAAAGCACCAGGCCCTGATGGACTATCTACAGAATTCTACAACACATTCTCTCAATCCTTAACACCTAAGCTCAAAAAACTTTTTTCATATTTTATCTCACAAAAATGTTCCTCGGGATCTTTTTCTGAAGCTTTGCTTATCATTTTTCCAAAACCCGACAAGGACCCTACTCTTCCTAGCAACTATCGACCCATTTCCCTTATCAATATTGAAAGCAAAATTTTTGCCAAAATACTTGCCAATAGAATTGAATCCTCACTCCCAAGTCTAGTTAAACCAGACCAAACAGGATATGTTAAAGGACGTAATATATCCTCTAATGCAAGACTCCTATTAAACGCCATCAACCTTGCAGCCAATGACAAAAAAGACACACAAGGCTATGCGGCCATTGCATTAGATGCGGAAAAAGCTTTCGATCGTGTCGACTGGAATTTTATGTTTCAAACTCTACGCTGGCGTGGTTGTGGTGAAAAATTCATTTCACTGGTCAAACTGCTTTATTCTGCCCCCAATTCGGCTATTTACTTAAATGGTCAAACTTCCTCCTCCTTTCCCTTACTAAGAGGAACGCGTCAAGGTTGCCCCTTCTCACCATTACTATATATCCTCTTTCTTGAACCACTTCTAGAATCAATAAGATCTAACAAAAACATCCCAGGAATTCAAGTCGGTGCTTCAATAAATAAAATAGCTGCATATGCGGATGATATTCTTATATTAATTAAAAACCCCAAACTTCACATTCCCAACCTCTTGAGTGTTTTATCACAATTTGGTCAGGTTTCAGGATATAAATTAAATACACAGAAATCAGAAATTATGCCCCTAAATCCATACTGCCTTAAACATGATATTGTCACTTTTGGCCTCAAATGGTGCAGTAGCTCAGTCAAATACTTAGGTCTTCGCTTTGCCCCAAATATCCTTAATACGATCAAACTCAATACTGAAACACTACTGGGCACCCTTAAGGATCTAACATCCAAATGGTCTCCACTATACCTCTCCTGGTGGGGGCGCTTAGATACTATCAAGATGATGCTTACTCCCATAATACTATACTATTTGCAACTTCTCTCCGTCCCATTATCCCTTTCCTTTTTCAAATCCATTTACTCTATACTACTTAATTTTCTATGGGGAAAAGGAAAAAGTAAGAGAATTGCTCTGACGAAACTGAAAGCCCCCTATGATATGGGGGGAGTTAGATTCCCTGACTTTAAATCATATCATCATGCATTTCTTATAAAACAATCTCGTCAATGGTTCATGGATCCTATATCCGTTGATATCCCAACCTGGTGTACATTAGAAAAACAAGTAGTTTTACCACACGACATCACGGACTACATATACATTTTCAAACATTCGGCTAAAAAGATTTTAGACCCTATTAAAGCTTCAATATCTGCTCTACAAACCTTTCTTTTTCCTCACACTATAACCCCTAGTAAACATCTTTCCCCACTATTATGGCATAATAAGAACATAGTAATTAATAACAAGATCCTTAACCGCAAAACATGGATTCAAAAAGGTATCAGATTCATCCAACACATTATGGATGACCCGTATGTCCTTTCCTTCCAGCAATTCTCCACCACTTTTAACATTCCTAAGAAGGACTTTCAATTTTATAACAACTTAATTAATTCCTGCCTTGATGCACTTGCCCAATTTTCCAATGAAATTCTTACTCCAGATGCCCTTAGACTAATGCACCTTACCATAGTTGGTGAAGTTCGAGCCTCAAAAATTTACAATATGCTCACCTCAACTTTTAAGATTTGCCCTATACGTCTGGAATGGGAACTTGATTTGGGCTTCATGTTTGAAGATGAAATATGGTATCGTCTGTTTGCTAAAATCAAACAAATATCGGTATCAGCAAATATATCACAACACTATTATTTCTTCATGCACAGAGCATTTATTACTCCGGCCAAATTGGCTAAGTCTAATCCGAATTATAATGCTAAATGTTGGTCATGTGGCATATCTCCCGCCACATGCATATGGCTCCCGCCATATATGCATATGTTTTTTGAATGTTCATTTACTGTTAAATTTTGGAAGGAAATCTGGAAGCTTCTTAAATGTATCTTCTGTGTTGATGTGCCCTTTTCCTTTGTTAACATATTTTTAGGAAGTATAGCCATTACAACTTATATCCCATCTGACTCTGCAAGACTTTATGATTTATTCATCTGTATAGCTTTAAAATGCATTACGGCTAACTGGAAAGACTCTAGTTTGCTTTCTACCAAAATCTGGTGGAACACCATTTGTAACACTCATAAACTGGAGATGTGCATGGCCAATAATCACAACACAATTCCTAAATATAATGCAAAATGGTATTATTTCACCAGGTATCTTAACTGTTTTAATGCAACTGCTCATGGTACATAAATCTACACCCTTATATTTGCATCATTATTCATATTTCCGTACTCATTTAGAAATGCTAGAACTTGATAATGTTTGAAATGATTAGATTATTTTGATGAAATAATCCAATATACCCATTCTTCCCCCTTATCCTCTTCCCTCCTTATCCTTATATGTCTCTAGTCTGTCTCCCTGTACGTCTCCCCCCAAATCTCTATTTTCACTACATATAAGTCACTTTTTGCAGACCTGTGCTATTATTAATTTTATACTACTTGTTATATTAATGCGGTTTATATCTACTATAGTTCATATTATATTCGCAAGTGAATTTAACAAATGACTCAGCCTTATAGAAATACTATTACAAGAGACCAAAATTATTTACTATGTCATTTCTTTGTGGTTCTTGTTTTATTCAAAGTCTGTAACCTGTTGATATCTGTATCAAAATCAATATTTTAACAATAAAAATCATTAAAATAAAAAATAATGTCTGCCGCAGGAGTGTGCAAAAGTATCAGAATTGTGAAAACTAGCCGCGTAGCTCGATGAAGTTAAGGGCAACTGAAGAAATGCGCTTGAGATGGAGGTATTAATCCAATCTCAATGTTACATTTTAGCTTTCTGACTTTTTTTCTTTTACTGCTTTAGTGTTATAACACTGGCCCTCATTACGAAGTTGCAGGTAACCCGCCGGTGCGACCGTTCGGTTTCCGCCAACCCTGTAACACTGAATCCAGCCTCTGACTTCCCAGTACCACCAGAACATTACAAGTCCAGGCGGCACGATAAGTCAGGTGCCAGATTTTGTAACTCCCATGGGAGTGGGGGGACGGAAGCACAGGCACCGTTGCTAACATGGCCGGTGCTTATGTGAAAGGTCTGCCTACCAGGGCCACTGCATACGACAGGTCAGACCTGCCGGGTCTGACGGCCCCGGCAGGCAAACACGTAGTTTGGCGGTCTGGAAACAAAGGCGCCGGTAAGCTTACGGGCACCCTTGTTTCCGGACCACCACACTCGCAATGAGGACCAGTGTATGAATCCGTTCGACTCTCCATAGGAAGAACACCAAGGTGCTGAAAATGTAACATTCCACAAATATAATACAAACAACCCTTTGTTTCTTTGAAAGGTCTTGCAACATTCCATCCGGGGAAGGAGGGACAGGATGACAAAGTCATAAAGGGGTCCCAAAACTTTAATTTTGCATGCAAACACTAACAGGGATTTTTCTGCTCTCATCTACAACAAAAAAATGAAGGAATGATTTACAACAAACTATCGCAATAAACTGGCATCTGGGACAACTCATGTTCTTAACTTAGCTTGGTGAAAGTCTGCCCAGTGGATTTCATATAGAAAAAAGATGAACCAAAAAGATTTTGAGATATTTTAGGTGCCCAGACTAACCTACAGACCCACAATTGTGAATTTAATTGGTTAAGTTGGACCAGTGGCAGTGGGCATGGGAAGAGCCATGTGTGTTAAAAGTCCCTGTACTGTCAATGGGACTTCCTAAAAAAATCTGTCTACTGCCTCGATACCACCGAACCTCCCCCTCCCCCCGCTAACTCACCTGGGAAAATCTAAAATCAGTCCTCCCGGACAGCAGATTAATCCGCAGACTTAGATGGCAGCCATGGAGAATTGGATTGGTTGTGGAAAGAGAACAATTTTGATTGGGCACTTATGGTCTAAACATTTTTGAATTGATCGCAATCTTTTGTGGATCCTTTGTGCAGGTCTGGAGATTCCATGCTGAACATATTTGGAAATCAGCCATGAGAAATACATAGCTTGGGTCGATACAGCTATGTATAAACTAGCACTGACCTGTAAGACAAAGAAAGTGTGGAGCAAACGGCTTGCATTTGGGCAAATTTGTATAACCACAATATCTTGCTGATATATATATATGAATTAACTTCCAGTGATGGTTACTGGGTGGTGCTGTGGCATGGGTGGCTTGGCTCAAATGTATTATTATACTATCACATTTCAGGTGAAAGGTTTTTTTCCAAGCCTTTTTAAAACTACCATAACTTTGCTGGGGGAGGGAGAGAGAGAGAGAGAGAGAGAGAGCGAGAGAGAGAGAGAGAGAGAGAGAGAGAGAGAAATAGTTATAAACTTATTTTGTTTGTACTAGAAGGGGTGATGGAGGAATAATGCATATGTTGTTAAACTGTTTATTTCGAGCAGAGGTGGTAACCCAGACTGAGGCATCTGTGTCAACGTTCATGTGCGAGGATTTGACATAGATTACATGAGTAATTTTGCCAAAATGTCATACAAACCTTTACATTTCATGAGTACAATTTCACAAATGTGTATCCAATTTTGAGAACAACAAACTGCCTATTTCACCAGAATTGAATTTCACAGGGAGCTGGATCAACGAGAATTCAGAATTGGTGAAAAGGGAAGTTAGCAAGTCCAACGCTCATTGGCAGAATCAGAAAAGAAAGAGGGAAATGTATAAGCACACACTTTTAATGCTCACCACTCTGAAATCATGACTGTAGGTACAGGGGGGAGGGAGGGTCTAGAAAGACAGACTGACTGAAAGAACAAAGCAGACAGATAAATCGGTGTAGAGCTGCTGCACTACTCTTCTACGAGAGACTTAGCATAGGTTCGCAAGACACTGTTGTAAATGCATTCATACAGTGTACAATCATTATTTACTTCCGTGTAATTTCATAAAGTATTAGTAATGCTAAAAATTGGGGTTTTCGGGGATACTAAATGGGGAACACTGAGGCTTCAAAAAGGAAACTGTAGGGGAAACACGAAATGTAGAATAGTTCCTTGCTCGTGCACGAGTTGTAACCATGGAAACTAGGAGATGTGCGTGCCTAGCAGGAAGATAGGAGAGCATAGAACATATAAAAAAGATAAGGCCTCTGTCAGTCAAAGGCTCGTTGACTGGCTGCCTGCCTCACTCACTTACTGTCCGGCCTATTGGGCCACATTCATTCAGTCAAACTTAGCGAGCCACGTTCGGTTACTCACTTATTCATCCCCTTAATCAGGCTTACTAACTTGCCAGAATTACACTTAGTCACTAAGTTACTGAGCCCACTCACAGAGGACAGTACTTCTGGGTGAAATATACATGCACTCACACAATAAGTAGTGCTCACTCCACACCATTGTGTTACTCAGTCTTGCAAACATGCTCGGTCACACCTACTAAGTCACAGACTTAGTCATTTGAACCCACTCATTCACACACACTCCACCGCTCAGATGTTCAGAGTCACTCCTGCAAGGTCACTCACTCAGTCATTTAGTAGGCCATTCATTCAGAGGGACTCTCAGTCACACTCACTGAGTCTCTCACTCAGTCACACATGTTACGCCCCTTGCCCTCGTTCATAACCTGTTGTGCACAACACTGTTGTAAAATGAAAGTTGAAATGCTCAATGTCCACACACAGACCAGCAGTGGAGCCTCTGATGAAAGTCCAGGTAAGTTTATTGTACATATCTACAGGTTTATGGTTCCAGTTACTCTCAGTTATGATACAGGACAGTAGACATGCAGTACATCCACCGACCCCCCCAAGCCCTCAACTGACACACATGGAATACTCACACAACATGCCAATCAAACTCACCAACGTTCTAGAAGCATACATAAATGGCCAGCAGGACAGGACAAGACTGGACATACATTACAACATACCCCTTCCTACACAAAGTCGCAAACCCTGGAGTAGCAACATGCCTACCCCAGTCACTTTACAAAACACCAAGACAATCCGCCACAACCCTGCTCCACCAGAACTAATCACCTTCCATCTGAGGCAGCCACTCTCGGATAGAAGGCCTGCCACACCCTGGCACAAACATAGCCACGAGGGAAACACACCAGGAACCCAACAAACACACCAAAATCCGCAGACTGACATACTGGGAGGGTGGTGCTACGCAAAAACTCAAACCGCACAACCAACTCTACTCATCACCCATGTCAACATATCCCATCCAGATGTATACCACAGAAGAACACCCAACTCGCACTTGATCTTAACAGCTCTGAACCTAATCCTCACTGCACTACAACTATCCCCAAGTGTAAAACAACATACATACCACTCCACTTTCACCACTCTCACAACAGCAGACAACAAAACATAACAAATTCAACATCGGGTTGCTTCTGGCAGCACCATATAACTAAAATATAACTTAAACATGAATAACTTATTTAATATTTAACAACAGATCTGCAAACTAAAACTGAAGTACAATTGGCCAAGATATCTACATATATACAAGATACATCAAAATCGTTTTCAGTGCCCTATTAAACTCCTTATTAAAGGCAGTACAAAGCATGACTTGATATGCATTGCTACAGCTCATATGTGCCCTTACAGGATACATCCTCCTCCCATTTCCAAACTATAGGTGACCGAGGCACCTGGTACCCTAACACACAGGTCTATGTATACCTTTGCCATTAAACAATTCATCCTATTTGCAATAAAACGCATTCTTTTCACCCTGCATTCCCTTGAGCAGACCTACCACACAACAAAACAATGAGGGCACTAGGTGTCAGATGACAAATAATTGTAGTCCAAAGATGTTAGGCCACAACACTTAAATGCAACGTTGACATGACAACGGCCCAACAACTACACATGAAAGGGATTCATAACCCAACTCACTGTAAAAACAATGTTCTACTGCGCTAAAAAGCACATTCTAGCCCCTCTGTTCGCATGATATCCAATGGCAAACTGACATGAGATGACCGTAACCAGTATAAGCATTCCCCTAATGCATCATACAATAAATGACCTTAAACTATGTGGACTTTAAACTTCCCTAACGGATTCACCAGACCCATCTTCACTTAATTCTTGCTTCCTAGTTCATTTTAAAAGCACATTTGTGCACTTCTATTCCCTTTTTTTTACATATGTTAAACAAAAAAAGAAAATATGATGACATAATGATATCATATGGTGACTCTATCTTTACTCGAGCAATTCCCTAAATGCACTGAAATGAAATATCCCTGTAATCCACTTAACATTATAAAGCGTGATAGTAGTCAACTCCCACATGCTCCATATTTCAATCCACATAAACCAACAAGCATAAAAGGGCTCTCACAACATATGTGCGCCACTGTGATCAGGACTAACACTCAGTTCAAGTAAGTAAAGTGCAGAACATAAATACTTTAATGTTGATGGCAGCACAAACTCATCCTCTTTTTTTCTGGGAAGTCCGTTGCTTTCTAAAATAAGCATGTACTCCTACAATGCGCGTGAAGTTTATTTCCGTTTTGCCAAAACTCCTTCATCCATTGGTTAATCTGTTTTCTTTGTCCAAAGGCGCTTGATTCCTTAATTCCTGATCGTTACTTGTCCCAACGCTGTATAATTTCCCTGTTTATTCAGCTGGTGGCACGTGTCACACAAAATCATCATATAATTAAGAGAAACACAGTCCATGGCATAGCATAGGCACGTTCCTGGTGCCTTTCCTCCAACGCACTCAGATTCTATGTCAAGACTCGGAGGCTCTCAGTTCTACTTTTTACTTCTCCAGCAGCCATCAAACAAATTTAAATGAACACCAACTAACAATGAACTACAAATCCCAAAAGGGTATGGGTGAATCTGTAGTTTGTGCTTCATAGGTTTGTTTGTCCACGTGATCTTCTCAGACCAATCACGTTCCACAGTCTCTCATAAACACTCTGAACCTCCTTAATCCTTCCTCTTTCTTTGCTGCTCGAGCAGCTGAGCTAAGTGACATGTATATTTCTCGATTAATGGAGAGATTGTGAATGTTTGGATTACTGCAGATTAGAACTGTATGAAGCGCAGCGTGAGGTCGGGCGCGCGG
Source organism: Ambystoma mexicanum (assembly GCF_040938575.1). Classification (NCBI taxonomy): domain Eukaryota; kingdom Metazoa; phylum Chordata; class Amphibia; order Caudata; family Ambystomatidae; genus Ambystoma; species Ambystoma mexicanum. The sequence goes on from NC_090934.1 coordinate 1,383,784,846, forward strand.
CGCAGGGGATAATAATTGGCGGAGTTTATCCACATAAGGGAGCGTGACGAGGTGAACAAGCTCTGACGTTCTGAAGCCTCGGTAGGAGGCACTGCCGCACAGATGTTCACCACGGGTGCGACGGGACCTCAGAGGATCCGGCGCATTACGAACTTCTGTCGGCAGAAAGTATGAGGATTATCCATAAACAGGAGGAAAAATATAATTGATTAATGAGCGGAAATCTTGTAGAACAGCCAGCTACACATTCAGTGAAGCAAGTACATGTTCCGCAGAACATGGAGGAACGGATTGAGCTATACGCCCTCTAGTGGCCAACAGTGTGCACCGCAGCATCAACTGCAACAGGTGTAGGGGGGACACAGACGGCACAGTCCCACGAAAAAGTGTGAAGCAAGAGCAGTTAAGTGTCCCACGAGGAGGTGAGGCTTTATATATATGTATAGTATATTATATAGATGTTTTAAGACAGGTACAGTCCCAAGTAATACTGAAACTTGTATTAGACCCGCTTAGCTACGAAGAAAAGAGTGAGATTGACAGGGGCATCCCAGGGCAACTGCAAAGGCAAGACATACGGCACAACCACTATCATGAGTAGGTACTCAGAAGAGGATTCAGAAGACCCCCACGTAAGTGGCATGAGGATGAGTCAAGCGGTACAAAGAGTAATGAGTGCTGCCAAGGCCCCCAGGAGAGAGGAAAGGGGCATGATGGAAGACATGGTGACTTTCTCTTGGGGTATGGACAAACTGAGGAAAGTATGCAGGGAAAAAGGGGGAAGAAAAAAGAAAACCCATAGGGCTCCTAACGCCCAGACCCCCCTGGGTTTGCTACGGAAGAACAAAAGTGCCAAGAGAAAGACGAGGTCAGGAGCCAGATATGAATATAGTTCAGAGGACACCTCTGACGACGACTGCATGAGCAGCAAAGAGTCGGACGACCACAGCTTATCAGACTAACTAACCTCCTCGAGTGAACGGCGGGAGCCCTGGGGTGAGAGAGGCAGACCCGAGAATGAAGAACTGTGGGGTGATGAATTCGACCCAGATGCCTTGGTCCGTCGAAGGTCATCAGAATGGGACCCCCCAGAGAATATAACAGCTTACCTGAAAAAGAGACTCAGAGCTCCACTGAGTAAAGAAGCCAGAAGCAAAATGAGGGCGGAATGCCCCAGACTCATGGTGCCAGGCGGAGTGGCAAAGACACCCGAGATTGATGAACGGATGTTAACATTCCTGCGGAGATATGGCAGAGATGTCAAGAAGGGTATAGACCGTTCTTGGAGATCCTGTCAAGATAAATTGCTGGATATGGTCAGACCGATCACGAGAATATGGCAGCTGGCAGAGGAGTCCACGCAAAAGAAGGAAGCGATAGACCCAGAGCTAATTGACAGCTGGGCCCAGAGGACGATAAGTCTTCTGGGGAATGCGAAAAGCGCGACAGCCACAGAGAGAAGGAGATCTATCTTAATGAAGATGGACTTGAAGCTGGGAGAGCTGGTCCCAACAGAATTGGCGGCAGTAGCCAAAGGCAAATTATTCAGGGAGTCTTTCATAAAAGACATGAGGAAGTTTGTCACAATTTATGCATCTAAAGACAAGGCAGAGGCATCCCTCAAGAACATTTTCAGAAGAAAGTTTATGAGAAGACTGGAAGAGGCAGGGGCCGCTCGGCCAGCCGGTACCCTTGTTACAGGTTCTCCGGGTATAGACCACACGGGAGAGAGCAGGGGAAGGGGCAGAGGTAGAGGTTGGAGAGGCAGCAGCAGACACCAACAGCAAAATGTCACAGATGAGAAGAGAAAGCGCGGTAGCAAAAGAGTTAGGACCAGGGATGCCTCCAGTGGGAGGGAGAGCGGCGCTGCACACGCAAAGTTGGGTAGAAATATCCTCAGATGCATGGGTTCTGCAAACGGTTCAGGGTTTTCGTTTGGAATTCTGGCAAGAACCAATACAGGAGTTCCCACCCAAACAGATAAGGTTCAGCAAGGAAGACAAAGCACTGCTAGACAGAAAAGTAGAACAGCTAAAAATAAAAAAGGCGCTGAGGCCGGCCAGAGAAGAACAGAAAGGGTTTGTAAGCAACCAGTTTCTACTGAAAGGCAAACACAAGGTCAGACCAGTGATAAACCTCAGGGCATTGAATTCATTCTTGATATACAGACACTTCAAGATGGAAGGAATTCATCTACTGAGGGACATTATACAGAAAGGAGACTGGCTAGTAAGGATAGATCTCAGGGACGCTTACCTGACGATACCGATCCATCAGAGTCAGAGGATGTTATTATAGTTGCTCTGGAAGGGTGAGAAATAGGAATTTACAAGCTTACCATTCGGACTAGCATCAGCCCCTTTCTGCTTCACCTAACTGATGAAACCGGTATTGGGGCACCTCAAGGAACAGGGAATCAGATTAATAATATACCTGGATGACATGTGCATAATGTGACAGGACAAGGATATGTTAGTGAGACAGGTCAAGATAACGACAGAATTATTGCAGTGATTAGGATTTCTGATCAACTGGAAGAAATCTGAGTTAGATCCAGCCTAGCCAACGGAATTCTTGGGTTTCATTCTGGAGATAGTGCACGGCACCCTCAGCTTACCCCTGGATGGCAAGAGAGAGAGATAGCCAGGCTAGTAGGCCGACTGTCATCTTCTTTTCAGGACATTTTTCCAGGCCCTCTGTATTACAAAGCGCTGTAATGGTTGAAGATAGAGCATATCAGGATGGGCTTATCCTATGAGCAGAGGGTATTTATTCCTCAGGAAGCAAGAACAGAGCTAAAATGGTGGTACCACCACATGGAGGCATGGAATGGCAGGGCAATATTTGGCTCCTCCAGCAGGACCTTGTAATAGAATCGGACGCCAGCCGCTGGGGCCGGGGTGCCAAGTGCGGTGAACAGACGACCGGGGGGAGATAGTTGAGCGAGGAATTGGGTCTCCATATCAAATGTCTCGAACTGTTAGCGGGATCCTTTGCAGTCCGGTGCTGAACTCGAGAAGGAGCGAGATGCGCCATCCTGCTCAAGATGGACAACGTTTCAGCAGTCAGGCACATAAGCCAACTGGGAGGGATCAGATCCAGGATGCTGGTGGAGATAGCCAAGGAATTCTGGCACTTATGTCTCCAGAGAGGAGCCAGCGTAACGTCGGAACATCTGCCGGGAGAACAGAACCAGATTGCAGACTGGAAATTGAGAGACTCCAGCGACTGGCAGCTGGAGGAGTCAGTATTCCAGGAGATCATGCACAGGAGAGGTCCGTGTCAGACGGACCTGTTCACTTCGAGGCTGAACAAGAAGATCTCCAAAATTTCAGCTGGCGACCAGACCCAGAAGCGGTAGCGACGGATGCCTTTCTCCAGGTTTGGGGACCAGTGGTGAAATATGAATTCCCACCATTTGACATGATAACACGAACTGTGGCACAGATCAGGAGACAGGGATCAACAGTGATTTTAGTGACACCCGACTGGAGGGGTCAAGCTTGGTTCCCAGACTTACTGAAATGTCTTACGACTTTCCAATTCTACTGCCACACAGATGGGACATCGTGCTGGGCCCGGCTGGAGAACATCACCCACTAGTTCAAGAGGAGAACCTAAACCTGATAGCATGGGCAATTTCAGGAGATCCTGGGCCAAGCCAGTTCTTTTGGGAGCAGCTCAAGAATTCATCAGAGAATCCTGGGCCCCGGGGACTGGGAAGGCTTACAGAGTGGCATGGCTCAATTGGTGCATGGAGAGGGAAGTGCATCCCGTACGAGCAGATGTGATTCACATGGTGAATTCTTTGGCAGCTCAAGCAGCACATGCCACTGAGCCCCAGCAGGGCACCATCCCTCTCTGAAGGGAAAAGCTATACCGCAGCCTGGCCAGAGCTCCACGACAGCCGGGGGTGCTGCACCTGGCCTTGGGAGCCTGTCTCTAATGCAGGTCCACCATCCACAAGTCCAGCGGCGGTCCCAGGGAGCCCTGGCAGGTTCTCCATCCCTCTCCGGAGGGAAAAGTTGTAACACCGCCCAGCAAAAGCTCTAGGATGGCTGGGGGTGATGTCCCCAGCCTTGGGCGTCTGCCTCCCATGTGGGTCGACAGTCCCCAAGTCCAGCGGCGGTCCCATGGTGATCATCACTCCCGGAGGGAAAAGCTGTAACACTGCACAGCAAGAGCTCCCGGGCGGCAGGGGGTGCTTACCCCGGCCTTGGGCACCTATCTACAATTTAGGTTGACAGTCTGCAAGTCCAGCTGCGGCCCCAGGGAGCACCGGCAGGGAACGCATCCCTCCCCTGGAGGGAAAAGCTGTAACGCAGAATAGCCAAAGCTCTAGAATGTTTGGGGTTAATGTCCCCAGCCATGGGCGCCCGTCTCCCATGTGGGACGATCATCCCCATGTCCAGCAGCGGTCCCAGGAGCCACCGGCAGGGTCCCCATCCCTCCCAGAAGGTAAAAGCTGTAACGAGGCACAGCCAAAGCTCAAGGATAGCTGAGGATGCTGCTCCTGGCTTTGGGCACCTGTTCCAATGTGTGTCGACCGACAACAAGTCCAGCGTCGGTCCCAGGGAGCCCTGGCAGGTGCCCCATCCCTCTCCAAAGGGAAAAGCTGTAACACAGCACAGCCAGAGCTCCAGGATGTTTGATGTCCCCAGCCATGGGCACCCATCTCCCATGTAGGACAATCGTCCCCAAGTCCAGCGGCCGCCCCAAGAAGCCCGAAAGGGTCCTCATCCCTGACTGGAGGGAAAAGATGTAACGCAGCCCAGCCCGAGGTCCAGGACAGCCGGGTTGCTGCCCCTGGCCTTTGGCACCTGTCTCCCATGTGGGTTGACCATCCCCAAGCCCAGTGGTGGTCCCAGGTAGCACTGGCAAGGTCCACATCCCTCCCCAGAGGGAATAGTTGTAACATAGCTCAGCCAGACCTCTAGGACAGCTTGGGGTGCTGTCCCTGGCCTTGGGCGCCTGTCTCCCATGTGGTTGGACTGTGCCCAAGTCCCAGGGAGCTGCGGCAGGGTCCCCATCCCTCCCTGGAGGCAAAACCTCTAATGCAGCCAGGCCAGAGCTCTAGGATGGTTGGGGGTGATGTCCCTGGCTTGGGCACCAGTCTCCCATGTGGGTCGACTGTCCCCAAGTCCAGCGGCGGCCCCAGGGAGCCCCAGCAGGGACACCATCCCTCCGCAGAGGGAAAACCTGTAACACAGTGTAAGGGAGGAAAGGTCTTTTCAGACCCCCCTGACATTCCGACATGAAATGGACCTCGTGTTTATCCAAATGGAGGGAGACGTCCTCACGTTTGTTTCTCGATCCTAATAATTCAGCCTTAGTGTAATCACAAAAAAGACGATAAACAAAGCCATTTGGTGAGACATACAGACTCCATTTTGTGCTGCCACCCTAAAATGCCATCTTTTTCTAGGCCCTGTTTGATTTCTCCAAAGCCATCTCTCCCTCTGTCCGGCACTGCGCACAGCATGCCCAACCTCTCCCCTCATCCTCTTGGCAGCTCCGCACAGATCCATTTCTCACGGAAGCGCCTGGCCATGTACTGTTGCAAATATCTAGTATCCTTCTCTCTTCCTCTGAGCTCATTGCCCTGCGTGTGATCGGAGCAAACCCTGGCCTGTCTGCTCACCCGTCTCCACAAACCTTCCTGTGCCTCCTCGACCCCCACCTTTGGAAGTTACAGCTCATAGACCCTTTGCCCGCATTCCCCACTTCTTCCTTTTGAAGTGATTGCTGGACGACCCTTCCCCCAGGCCCATCCTCAATTGCCCACCACATACCTAATCTCGTGTGATCATATATCCTCCTTTAAAACTAACATCCATCCATCTATTCGTTTGAATCGTGAGGCACCAGGGAGAATAAATCACGGATAAAGGCCCTGTAGATAAGGCACCTGGTAAAAGGGCCAAAGGTACCCATGCCCTCATAAAAGCATGGGTTAGAATGTACATATATCGATCTACCTTTTATAGCCCCTTCCGTCTAAATCATGATTCCTTGTCTAACATCATTCTTTGCATGCCAATGGTCATTGTGTAGTTTAGATTAGTTAGGAGTGTGACATCTTGTGATTCATGCCTGATCTTCACCCTGTGAAGATGAGCCCAGCTAACCTATGTGCCAACTGAACCGTCCCAGCCACTGCAACCAATTGGAGGCCGACTTCCCCTACACACCATATGGGACCGTGCGGGTTGACCAACTGAAATAATCGCATTGTACTGTATGTCATGACATCACTCATGACGAGTTTTGGGTTCAAAAAGTGCTTCCCGTGTAACTGTTGGCGGAGCGCTCTCAGGGCAGCAGAGTTCTCTGCAGGCACATCTTTATTGATCTTTTTCCTGGTCTCATTCCCCACTGGGGTGTGTCCTTTATTTGGTTTAATTTTGTTTCTTGTTGGGACCAGGCGCCTTCAAAGTGGTGACCTGCCGACGTGATATTTCTTGATGCCCCCGTACTGCAGCGAGATCCGGGGCTTCCCCAGGAGGGCCAAACGCCACCTACTGTTTGTAGACATTTGCAAAAAGCGTACGCTCCTGAGCAGGTTTTGTGGGTCCCGGCTTTGCGAATACCCAACTGCTCGCTGGAGTTAGGCAGGGCCCACCGTGGGGAGGCCCCCCTTCTGGATATACCACGATTGGAGGCTCTCGGAATGCCACAGACACGTGAGTATTGATTGCAAGAAGAATTAAAGATGGGAAGTATGAAGGGTATGAAGGGTATGGAGCAGATTTAATTAGGGGAACAGCGTTATGGGTTGGATTGCATATGAGTGAATAGAGTGATTGTTGAATTTAAAGAGATTGTTCTTTCTTCTATGGCCATTAGGATACTACATGAATAAGGTGATGCAATAAGAGGAGATACGGGAACCTAGCTCCAAAAGGGGGTGGAAGGCGGCACCGCATAGCACTGTCCTGACCAGTGCTGGAATATAAGTGGAGCTAAGCATAAAGTAGGAGCCTCAAATATTTAGAGGGCTTGGGAAAAATAGCACTAGTTCTTCTTTTTTAGTTATCTATAATCTTTTGGAGGAAGGCCTAGGAGGGGCAGGTGAGGTGAATGTTGAATGTGTGTGCAGGGAAACAGATTCTTAATTAACAAAGGGCTGGGGTATATGGGACATATTTTAAGGTATCATATTCTTTGTTCAACATTGTTAGTAAAAATTGTTGGTCCGTTATGTCTAAATGTTAATTGGTTACGTGTTTTTGTGCTTTTGTTGGGCTATCATTGCAAAGCATAAGTAATTGATCTATTCATGAAAATTGAAATCACAAGCGTAATATCAAAGGTTGAAGGTTAGTGCTATAAAAGGAGATGAGAAATAGCAACACCATGGGCCTAGACACGCCACTTTCGCATATTTGTAAGCCCTCTCCACAGTGACAAAATAAAGAAATATCATGGGCAATGGTTGACAGAGGTAAAAGGGGAGGGACCGCCCGGGGTTTGACCGGAAGAGGGGTCTTTCGACTAAGTAGTATTAGACCACGTAGAAACGTATTTAATGGCCAAATATAAAGGGAAGAAGCTCCAACACAGACGCGAAGTGTTAGATTTGTGAAGGATGTTCGAAGAAACACCCCCTACAATAACAAAGAGAAAGAACAAGAAACACCAGCTATGCCAAAGGATGGGGTACAGGAAAAGGAGAAGGAGGGGGCAGAACCGAAGAAATTATATCCACTACTCACAAGACCCGCTAAAGCATATTGTGACCCACTATATTTGCCACAACCAAGCACACCAACAACCCCAGCAGCTGCACCCCGTCACCCATATGTTCCAGATAACCCCACAGGTGCCCCAGATTTGGAAGTATTAATGTCAAAAACACAGGCTGAGTTAGTGCAATTGCAGACATTATGTGAAACAGCATTGCCAACCCAGAGAGGAGGGCAGCCCCCATTACAGAGCTCCACTGCATTACCAGAAGATGAATGGAAATCTGGAGATTTCCTGTTCTGACTAGACAGCACACCAATCAGAAAGGTCCGGGTGGAACGAGAAGGAGAAACAATGAGTGTAGGATATGACACGGTAGCATCAGATGAGGGAGAGGAATGTTGGAGCAACTTTGACGAGTTAGAGGAGGGGGCAGCGGGAGGAACACAACAGATAAAGTGGGCAACGCCACAGGTGACAGAAGCAGGAGAAGAGGCATGGGAGGGAAGGCTTTGCAATGGACTAGGGCGAATGGCAATAGCAAAAAAGAAAGGAGTAAAGGTATCGATATTGAAGGCACTGTAGTTGGTGTCAAGTTTTTTAAGTTTGTTAGCTGAGCCAAGGACCAGGATCTCTGTTTTGTCGTCGTCCAGGCAGAGGCCGCGGGTTGCCATCCATGCCTGAATGAGGGAGTATATTTCATTTACTAAGGCTGTATCTGAGGTGAAATTGCCCGAAAGGGGAATGAGGATCTGGGTGTCGTCCTCTTAGTTTGTGTAGGTGACACCCAGTCTGTCCAATTTGTCAAATAAAGGCTTCGTAAATATATTATACATGGTTGGTGAGACACATGAGCCCTGAGGGACGCCACATGTTATTTGGATTGGGTATGCTGATGCTGAGGTGGACAAGACTGGCATGCTTCTATTATCAAGAAAGGACTGGACCCAAGCTATGGCTTCACTTGAAAAGTAGGCTGCCGATGCTAGGTGTTTCCATAATACTCCAAGTTGAATGCTGCCGACAGATCAAGGAGGAGTAGCATTGTTGTGTTTCCTTTATCATTAAGCTTGTCAATTTGGGCTTTAAGTTCTTTTAAAGCTCTCTCTGTGCCGTGTTGGGGTCTGAAACCCGATTGACGTGAGCCTAGAAGTTGCTTGGTTTCAAGATACTTCTGAATTTGAAGATAGGCCACTCTGTCTATTATTTTCAGGAGGAATGGGACTGTTGTGATAGGTCTGTAGTTAGTAGGGATGGCGGGGTCTAAGGTCTATTTTTTGAGAAGGAGTAAAACCCAAGATTCTTTTAAGCTGCTTGGGACGGTATTAGATGAAAAGGAGGCATTAATGAGTTTAGAGATGAAGGGGGCTAGATCTCTAGCTGCATCCTTAATTATTTGGGCTGGACAGTTGTCACTTTTACAGTTTGACGGTTTTAAAGGAAGCAATCATTTTTTCAGTTTCCTGAATGGAGACTTTGGTGAATTTGAATGGAGCTAAATCAGGTTTGTTTTTAGGAGCGGTGGTGATAGATATTTCTGCAGGGGGTCAGAAGCTTTTTTAGCTGTAATTTTGGTTTGTAATGTTTTTATTTTATTTGCTAGGGCATTTTGAATACTGGTGCACCATTGCTTGTCTTTAGGTAAGTTGTCTGGTGGGGTTATAGTTGATTCAAATTCTCTAAGGATCGCACATAATTCCTTAGTGTTGGAGCATGCTTCAGAGATTCTTTCATTGTAGACTTCTTTTTTCGTTTGGATAATTTAATTCTTGTAGTTATTGGCACATTGTTTTAATTTTAGTTTGTTTTCTTCTATAGGGGAATGCAACCATGTGGATTCTAGCTTCCTTTTTTCCAGTCTAAGTTCTTTTAGGTGGGGGGCGAACCAAGTATTGAGGTGAGTCTGTTGTTTGCTCTTACGTACCTTAAGTGGGGCAATGGTATTTAAGACCTTAGTCATGGTGTCATTATAGGAGTCCACCAATGTGGCTGGGCCGGAATTACTAGTCAAGGCATTAATTATCGGAAGGAGGAGTGGTAGGATATTGTCGAGTGTGATATTTTTCTTCGATCTAGTGGGAATGGCGGGAGCCATCAATTTATCTTTATTTGTTTGTTAAGTGTTAAACTAAAGTCAATTAGGTAATGGTCAGTCCAAGATTGGGGTGTGATTTTGGCGATAGTTGTAGGGCAGTTTAAGGTGGCAACCCAGTCTAGGGTCCTACCTTTATCGTGGGTGGGGGAGAGGATTTTTTGGGTGAGGCCATGTTCATCAACCATGGTAGCTATCCTTTGAGCTTGCTTGTCATCCGGATCGTTTAATCCTAAATTTAAGTCGCCTAAAATAATTATCTGGGATGAGTCTTTAGTATTGTTAGCTAAGAGGCTAGAAATGTCATCTTTGAATGAGCCAATGGGTCCTGGTGGTCTGTAAATGAGGTATATAGTAAGAGTACGGCATGGGGATATAGGCAATTGTGCCCCGAGAAGTTCGCAGGATTTTAGTGGAGGTAGCAGAATAATCTTAGGTTCAGGTTATCTTTAGCAATGATAGTTAGGCCGCCTCCTCTAGAGTTAGGTCTGTCCATTCTTAGGAGTTGATAGTTTTCTGGTATCGCTAATGAAAGCGCTGGGCCTGCAGCCTCGTGCAGCCAGGTTTCTGTGACTGCTAAGAGGTAAAGGTTGTCAGATGTTAGAAGATCGGCTATTTCAGTGGCATGGGCAACGATAGGTCTGGCATTGATCAATGCTCCCATTATCGTGGTTGTGTTAGGTAGTTTCTGGGTTTTCAACGTTACTGGTATGTGATCTTTAGTTTTGGCATTTGAGGTAGTTTGCATGTGTGCTCGTGTTGTATGTAGCGTGGTAAGTTTATGGTGGGTACGGCGGTTCAAGTGGGTGTTACTAGTTATTTTAGGTTCGTAGAAGGACGGGAGTCTTGCTCGAAGCCTGATGTTTCTGTTCAAATTGGGGCATGGTGCATATTTGATTTGATCCATAGTTATCAGGATTGTTTGTAAGAGTAGCAGTTGTACAGAAAATAGCAAATTATTGCTGAAATACATTGTAGGGCATTTAGTGGTGGCTACAATGGATTAGGTAAGATGGGTAAGGTGATTAGGTAAGATGTTAATGACCTATTCAAAGAAGTAACAGCATTATTAGGAATAAAACAAAATGTGTTTGATTTATCACCTGCAAGCTAACAGAATTCTCAAGAAGATCAACGGACTGCTTAAAAGCAGATCATCAAAATTGTGTCACACCCTTATGAAAAATTGGGTGTATTGCCTACCTTAAGCACTGTTCCAACTCCGCACACAGCTCAGCAAAGACCACCAGTTGTCACCACACGAAAATAGTGACAGGAAAGCGCATGCAAACACCACTTTCACTAGTAAGAAGAGTGTCAGATGTCCATAAAACAGCAATGATCCTAGGGGAAGAGTTCAAAGAGTACTTAACACAGCTAACACAAGCAGTAAGAAACATTGACAAGCAAATAGCGCCACCCTTCACACAAGATAATGAGACAGACACAATGACAGCAGCAGCAGACAGACCTGCAAAACAACGGATGCAAGGAGAACTGGTATACATCCGCAGTTTTGTCAGGAGATGGAATTCTTCAAGATTTCATGGCCCTTATGAAGTAGTATATTGTGCTGCTTTGGCAGTGAAGGTAAAGGGCCATCTGTCTGACGTTAGGAAAGCATATTACAACGTAGCACCACAGACAGTAGTACCGGAGGAACATGAAGTAGAAGTGCCCTGATGAGTAAAATTAGACAGGGGAGTAAGAAACAGTAAGATGGGCAAACGACTATGAGGAGTACTGTGTATGGGTTCTATTTATGTGATTACGAGGAGAAAGAAAAGAAAATAAATACTGAAAACGTATAGTGTAAAAATAAATAGTATTTCTCCTACCTTCTCTCTCTCTCTCTCTCTCTCTCTCTCTCGCAAGTACAAGTATTTTTATGAAAGTGATCGTAATGTAATAACTAAATATGCACATAACCCACTTTTATTCCACTCTGTTGGGGCAACAATGGCTCAGATGAGCCCTCTGAATACAGACAGAAGAGAGTTAGATAGCAGTAGGGACAATGTTAGTGCCACTAGGGCTTACTCTTATAATTGCGGACTGTATTTTGTAGCAATAGTATTTTCCATTATATTACTGTGTTTGGGTTTCTACTGTAGTCTGTCTTTTATCATTGATAATGTAAAAGAATGAGGGGAGGGGGAAAAATTAATACAAGAAGGTACTAAGCTAATTTGCGATGGAGTAAAATTGATATGGGACCACAATAGTTCTGCAAATCTCACCACGTTACATAAGAACCGTACAATGGCCCCTTTCCAGCATGAATCACCTATAATGAATGCTAGTGACAATGTCATGTATGTATACGATAATGATCAACCGACTGCAGAAGCATTTGCAACACCTACCTCAAATGTTAAATGTATGCACTCCATGCCCCAAGCTACCACACTACCTACTTCTCCAAATGTGCAGTATTAGGAAGATAGTAATAATAATGAAGAACTGTTGAACACAGGTATTTTTCATGTTTATTTTCAGAATGCTATATATGCCCATGATGGCCTACGGGGAAAGGGAGGAGGAAAAGGGAACACAACAACATAAATATGATGCTTACCATGGTCTGGGATTAGATGCAATTTAAGACCCCCACCACCCAGAACAATCGAACAAATGGTACTCGAACATGAGCACCACCGGCAAACAAGCCACTAATGAAAGCTATTATGTGTGTTCACTGATCCCCATGCATCAGGAACACCTAAAGTGCCGCAGGAAACCCCGATAGTGGAAGCCCAGTGTCACCTTCATTTTGCATTGTGTAGAATTCAAAGTAACTTCCAGGCACATGCAGTAAAACTACAATTACAATCTCCTGGTGAAAAATTATGCAAGAAGAAGCAAAACGGTGCTACGTGCTTTAAGGAGCCGTTTTTCGAAATAAAGGGGACTATGTTTACTGAAAGCAAGTGGCATGATGCAACAGTGATGTGCAAGGCTGAAGCACTTGGCGAGCAGACAGGCGACCGACTAAAGAGGATGGAAGATACATGTGCAAGAACGTGGTTGAAACACATCGCAAAGCTTACTTTGGTCACCGCTCTCGAGAAACCAATCAAAATACAGCATGAAAACAGATTCAAACTTTGATTTCATGGAGAAGGAAAGGTGGCCCTGGGATCAAACAAACATTGCAATAGAACACTTGTCATTCCTGATATGCGAAAAGGAACTGCTGCTTTAATGGACAATTATTGGGTATGTGGCAACCAGGCATATTTGCACCTCCCGCAATCATGGAGGGGTGATTGTGCTCTGGTGTCGCTGTATTGTGCCCTAATGGTGATTCTGGAGAGTCATGTTCAGGGTGAGAGGGTGCCCACCAGACTGTCTTCGGCACTGCAGTCAACAAAAGAACAAACCCCCATCCAGAACTTATTGACAAAGCACCAGCTGCAAGATCAGGTATAGCGCAAAAAGAGAGCATCCATCTACCTCTCTCATGACTCTTCTAACCTCCTGCCGCAGATACCTGACCAATATAAATGATTTAACTCAGCAGAGATGTTTTTTTCATCACTCATACCAAGTATCCAAGCTCGAACAAATGCCAAATGAAATAGTGAGGTGGGAGCTGATCCAACTGGCCAACAACACTGAAGAAGGGTTCAACGTCATCAAGGTGGAACTAAGTGCCCTGCGGTTGATGACAATGCAGAACCGCTATGTCCTGGACCTTCTCACAGCAATGGAAGGCAGTGTTTGCTGAAAAAAAGGCAGCGCATGTTGCACTTTCATACCTTCTTCAGATGCTGACAACGGGACACTATCACATGTGATTGCTCCTGTACATGACCTTGGGTGAGAATGAAGAAGGAAGGAGAAGTGCAGCCCAGTGACTGGTTCGACACAGTGTTCGACTGGGTACCATCATGGTTCGGGACTGCAATGAAGCTGCTGGCCCCATCATCATTTTCTTGCTGCTGATTTTCTGTATGTGCCAGGTAGGGGTTTGATGCTGTGCTGAAGTAATCCCTAGAAGTGCTATGATGATGGTGACAGTGGCTAATGCAAATAAGATGCCTCACTATACTAAGGAAGCACAAATACAAACAGGTGAAAGTAACAAGCCCAAATACTGCTTGACAGTAGTTTATGATACGGGTGATATAGTGGATAATCTGGGGCATACAACTATTGACAAACCCCAGGATTTAGAGAATCATAAGGAGGTATGGGTGGACCTGGCTGGAGACGGGGGGTGTATATATATGGCATGCACTTCTGAAGAATATGCTAGGAGGGGTGAAAGCCTGAGACCTGTATGCCGTGCATGGATGCCAATAAAAGGCACTCTAGCATGGGATGCAGCGGTAAAGAAAGCAGAAGAACGCAGAAACAATCATCAAAGGTATTTGTTACTTTAGTAGTAATGAAAGGGGAGAATGTAAGGGAGGAAAGGTCTTTTCAGACCCCCCCTGACATTCCCACATGAAATGGATCTCGTGTTTATCCAAATGGAGGGAGACGTCCTCATGTTTGTTATTCAATTCTAATAATTTGGCCTTAGTTTAATCACAAAAAGATGATAAATCCATTTGGTGAGACATACAGACTCCATTTTGTGCCACGCTAAAATGCCATCATTTTCCAGGCCTTCCTCTGATTTCTCCAAAGCCATCTCTCCCTCTGTCCAGCGCCGTGCACAGCAAGCCCAGCCTCCCACCTCCTCCTCTTGGCAGCTCTGCACAGATCCATTTCTAAGGAAGCGCCTGGCCATGTATTGTTGCAAATATCCAGCATCCTTCTCTCTTCCTCTGAGCTCATTGTCCTGCATGTGACCAGAGCAAACCATGGACTGCATGGTCATCCATCTCCACAAACCTGCCTGTGCCTCCTCAACCCCCACCTTTGGAAGTTACAGCTCATAGACCCTTTGCCCGCATTCTCCACTCCTTCCTTTTGAAGTAATTGCTGGACGACCCTTCACCCAGGCCCATCCTCAATTGCCCACCATATACCTAATCTCGTGTGATCATATGTCCTCCTTTAAAACTAACATCCATCCATCTATTCGTTTGAATCGCGAGGCACCAGGGAGAATAAATCACGGATAAAGGCCCTGTAGATAAGGTATCTGGAAAAAGGGCCTAAGGTACCCTTGCCCCCATAAAAGCATGGGTTAAAATGTGCATATATCGATCTACCTTTTATAGCCTCTTCCTTCTAAATAATGATTCCTTGTCTAACATCATTCTTTGCATGCCAATGGTCATTATGTAGTTTAGATTAGGTAGGAGTGTGACCTCTTGTGATCCATGCCTGACCTTCACCCTGTGAGGAGGAGCCCAGCTGACCCACGTGCCAATGGAACCGCCCAGCCACCGCAACCAATTGGAGGCCAACTTCAACTACACACCATATGGGACCGTGCGGGTTGAACAACTGAAATAATCGCATTGCACTGTATGTCATGATGTCACTCATGACAAGTTTTGGGTTCAAAAGTTGCTGCCTGTGTAAATGTTGGCAGAGCGCTCTCAGGGCAGCAGAGTTCCCTGCATGCACATCTTTATTGATATAAACTTTGTTGAACTTGCATTCTATCTCATTCCCTACTGGGGTGCGTCCTTTATTTGGCTTCATTTTGTATCATGTTGGGACCAGGCCCCTTCAAAAGCCAGGCCAAAGCTTCAGGATGTTCCGGGGTGATGGCCCCAGCCTTGGGCGCCTGTCTCCCATGTTGGTCAACCATCATCAAGTCCAGCAGCAGTCCCATGGAGCCCTGGCAGGGACACCATCTCTCCCCGGAGAGAAAACCTGTTACACAGCCAGGCCAGAGGTCCAGGATGGTGGGGGGTGTTGTCCCTGGCCTTTGGTGCCTGACTTCCATGTGGGCCGTCCAGGGGCAGTCCCAGGGAGCCCTGTAGGGTCACCATCCCTCCCCGGAGGAAAAATCTAAAACGTGGCATGGCAAGAGCTCCAGGACAGCCGGGGCTGCTGCTTCTGGCCTGTCTCCATCCCTCCAAGGAGTGAAAATCTGTAATGCAGCGCAGCCAGAGGTCCAGGATGGCCAGGGGTGATGTTCCCAGCCATGGGCGCCTGTCTCCTATGTGGGTCAACCTTCCCCAACTCCAGTGGCAGTTTCCAGGGATCCCCGGCAGGGTCCCCATCGCTCACTGGCGGGAAAAGCTACCTGTCTCCAATGTGGGTCGACCATCCACAAGTTCAGCTGTGGTCCCAGGGACCCCTGACAGAGTCCACATCCCTCCCTAGTGGGAAAACCTGTAACGCAGCCCAGCCAGAGGTCCAGGACATCTGGGGGTGCTGTCCCTCGGTGCCTGATTCCCTTATGAGCTGACCATCCGCAAGCCCAGCGGCGGTCTCAGGGAGTCCCGACAAGGTTTGCATCCTTCACTGCAGGGAAACCCTGTAACGCAGCCCAGCCAGAGGTCCAGCACAGCTAGAGGTGCTTTCCCTGGGCTCCTGTCTCCAATGTGGGTCGACCGACCACAAGTCCAGCGGCGATCCCAGGGAGCCCCAGCAGGTTCCCGCTCCCTCCCTGGAGGGAAAAGCTGTAACACAGACCAGCCAGAGCTCTAGGGCAGCTGGGGGTGATGTCCCTGGCCTTGGGCTCCTGACTCCTATGTGGGTCGACCATCCTCAAGTATAGTGGTGTTCCCTAGGAGCCCTTGCAGTGTCACCATCCCTCCCGGTGGGAAAAGCTCAAACATGGCACGGCCAAAGCTCAAGGACGGCCACGGGTGCTGCTTCCAGCCTTGGGTACCTGTCTCCGATGTGGTTTGACCATCCAAAAGTCCAGCTGTGGTCCCAGGGAGCCTGTAATGCAGCCCAGCCAGAGCTCCAGAACCGCCGGGCCAGCTGCCTCCGGCCTTCGGCACCTGTATCCCATGTGGGTCGACTGCCCCCAAGTTCAGCAGCAGTCATGCAGCGACCCGGTGGGGTTCTGGTCCCTCTCCAGATGGAAAAAGCTGTAACGCGGCATGGCCGCAGCTCCAGGACGGCCAGGGGTGCTGCTCCCAGCCTTCGGCACGTGTCTCCCATGTGGGTTGACCATCCCCAAGTACAGCAGTAGTCCTGGGGCGACCCAGCAGGGTCCCGGTCCCTCCCCAGAGGGAACAAAGCTGTAACGCAGCATGGCCCGAGCTAAAGGATGGACGGTGGTGCTGCCCTCTGCCTCGGGTGCCTGTCTTCCATGTGGGTTGACCGTCTCCAAGCCCAGTGGTACTCCCAGGGAGCCCTGCAGGGTCCCCATCCCTCCCTGGAGGGAATATCGGAAACAAAGCCAGGCCAGAGCTCCAGGATGGTCAGGGTAATGTCCTCAGCCTTGGACACATGTCTCCCATGCGGGTCACTTGTACCCAAATCCAGCAGCAGTCCCATGGAGCCCTGGATACCACCCCCTCCCCCGAGGGAAAACCTGTAACACAGCCAGGCCGGAGCTCCAGGATGGTCGGGGGTTGATGTCCCCGTCCTCAGGCGCCTCTATCCCATATGGGTCGACCGTCCCCAAGTCCAGTGGCAGTCTCAGGGAGTCCCAGCAGGGTCACCATCCCTTCTCGTGGGAAAAGCTGTAACACAGCCAAGCCATATCTGCAGGACGTCTGGGGGTGCTTCTCACGGCCTTGGGCACCTTTCTGCAATGCGAGTCAACTGTCCACAAATCCAGCCGCTGTTCCAGGGAGCCTCGGCAGGGTATCCATCCCTCCCCGGAGGGAAAACCTGTAACACAGCCAGGCCAGAGCTCCAGGATAGTCGGGGTGATATCCCCGTCCTTGGGTGCTCGTCTCCCATGAGGGTCAACTGTCCCCAAGTCCAGCGGCAGTTTCAGGGAGCCCCAGCAGGGTCACCATCCCTCCCTGGGGGGAAAAGCTGTAATGCAGCCCAGTCAGAGCTGTAGGACGGCCGGAGGTGCTGCCCCCGGCCTTGGGCGCCTGTCTCCGGTGGGGGTCAATCATCCCCAAGTCCCAGCGGCAGTGCCAGTGAGCCCCAGGAACATCCACATCCCTCCCCCGAGGGAAAGCTGTAACACTGCCCAGACAGAGCTCTAGGACAGCCAGGGGTGCTGCCCCTGGCCTTGGGCGTCTGATTTTCATGTGGGTAGACTGCCCTGCCAGCCCAGCGGTGGCCATCTGACAACTTGGCAGGGTCCCTGTCCCTCTCCAGAGGGAAAAGCTGTAACGCGGCATGGCCATAGCTCCAGGATAGCCAAGGGTACTGGCCCCGGCTTTGGAAGCCTGTCTCCCATGTGGGTCGGCCGTCCCCAGGCCGAGCTGTCATCCCAGTGAGCCCCTGCAGGGTCCCCATCCCTCCCCGGAGGAAAAAGCTTTAGCAGGGCATGGCCCAAGCTCCAGGACAGCCGACAGTACTGCTCCCGTCCGTGGGCGCCAGTCTCCCATTTGGGTCGCCTGTCCCCAGGCCCCGCAGAATTCTCAGGGAGCACTGGCAGGGTCCTCATCTCTCCACGGAGGGAAGGGCTGTAATGCAGCCCAGCCAGAGCTGCAGGATGGTCAGGGTGCTGCCCCCGGCCTTGGCCGCCTGTCTCCAGTGTGGGTCGATCATCCCCAAGTCCAGCGGCAGTCCCAGGGTGCCCCAGCAAGTTCCACATCCCTCCGCTGAGGGAAAAGCTGTAACTCAAGCCAGCCAGAGCTCTAGGACAGTCGGGGGTGCTGCCCCCTGCCTTGGGTTTCTACCTTGCATGTGGGTAGATCACCCCGCCAGCCCAGCAGCAGTCATCGGACTACCTGGAAAGATCCCTGTCCTTCTCCAGAGGGAAAAGAAGGGAATGCGGCATGGCCAGAGCTCCAGGACTGCTGAGGGTACTGCCCCGGCCTTGGGAGCCTGTCTCCCATGTGGGTCGTGCATCCCCAGGCCCAGCTGTCATCCCAGGGAGCTCCTGCAGGGTCTCCATCCCTCCCCAGAGGGAAAAACTGTAACACGCCATGGCCAGAGCTCCAGCGCAGCCAACAGTACTGCCCCCCACCTTGGGCACCTGTCTACCATGTGGGTGCCTGTCCCCAGGCCCAACGGCATTCCCAGGGAACCCTGGCAGGGTCCCCATCCCTCCCCAGAGCGAAAAGCTGTAATGCAGCCCAGCCAAGTCTCTAGGATGACCGGGGGTGCTGCCCCCCAGCCTTGGGCATCTGCCTTGCACATGGGTCGACTGCCTCCCAGCTCAGCGGCGGTGCATGGAACCCCAGCAGGGTCCACATCCCTCTCTGTAGGGAAAAGCTATAACGCAGCCCAGCCAGAGTTCTAGGAAGGCTGAGATTGCTGCCCCCTGACTTGGGTGACTGCCTTGCACATGGGTAGAATGCCCCCCCAGCTGCGGGCATCAGATGACCCGGCAGGGTCCCTGTCCCTCCCTGGAGGGAAAAGCTGTAACGCAGCCCGGTTAGTGCTCTAGAACGGCCAGGAGTGCTGCCCCTGGACTTGGGCACCTGCCTCAAATGCGGTCGACCATCCCCAGGCCGAGCTGTTGTCCCAGGGAGCCACGGCAGGATCCCCATCCATCCCTGGAGGGAAAAGCTGTAACGGGGCATTGCCCGAGCTCCAGAACAGCCGAGGGTACTGCCCCCAGCCTTGGGCTTCTGCCTTGCACATGGGTCAACTGCCCCCCAGCTCAGCGGCAGACACATGGAACCCCAGCAGGCTATAACGCAGCCCAGCCAGAGCTCTAGGAAGGCTGAGATTTCTACCCCCTGACTTGGGCAACTGCCTCAAACGTGGATCAACCCCCCAAGCCCCGCAGCCCAGCGGCAGTCATGGGACATCATTGCACAGACCACATTCCTCCCCGGAAGGAAAAGCTAAAACACAGCCCAGCCACATCTCTAGGATGGCTGGGAGTGCTGCCCCCAGACTTGGGCATCTGCCTTGCACGTGGGTAGACTGCCCGCCCCAGCCCAGCTGCGGGCATCAGACGACCTGGCAGGGTCCCTCCCTGGAGAGAAAAGCTATAAGGCAGCCCAGTTAGTGCTCTAGGACGGCCAAGAGTGCTGCCCCTGGACTTGGGCACCTGCCTCGCATGTGGGTCGACCATCCCCCGGCCGAGCTGTTGTCCTAGGGAGCCCCGGCAGGGTCCCCATCCATCCCCGGAGGGAAAAGCTGTAACGGGGCATGGCCCGAGCTCCAGAACAGCTGAGGGTACTGCCCCTGGCCTCAGGAACCTGTCTCCCATGTGGGTCAGCTGTCCCCAGGCCGAGCTGTCGTCCCAGGGAGCCCCGGCAGAGTCCCCATCCCTCACATGAGGGAAAAGCTGTAACGGGGCATGGCTTGAGCTCCAGGACAGCCGTCAGTACTGCTCCTGGCCTTGGGCGCCTGTCTCCCATGTGGGTCGCCTGTCCCCAGGCCCTGCAGCATTCCAAGGGAGCCCTGGCAGGGTCCTCATCTCTCCACGGAGGGAAGGGCTGTAATGCAGCCCAGCCAGAGCTGCAGGATGGTCAGGGTGCTGCCCCCAGCCTTGGCCGGTTGTCTCCAGTGTGGGTCGATCATCCCCAAGTCCAGCGGCAGTCCCAGGGTGCCCCAGCAAGTTCCACATCCCTCCCCTGAGGGAAAAGCTGTAACTTAACCTAGCCAGAGCTCTAGGACAGTGGGAGGTGCTGCCCCCTGCCTTGGGTTTCTACCTTGCATGTGGGTAGATCACCCCGCCAGCCCAGCAGCAGTCATCGGACTACCTGGCAAGATCCCTGTCCTTCTCCAGAGGGAAAAGAAGGGAATGCGGCATGGCCAGAGCTCCAGGACTGCTGAGGGTACTGCCCCGGCCTTGGGAGCCTGTCTCCCATGTGGGTTGTGCATCCCTAGGCCCAGCTGTCATCCCAGGGAGCTCCTGCAGGGTCTCCATCCCTCCCCAGAGGGAAAAACTGTAACACGCCATGGCCAGAGCTCCAGGACAGCCAACAGTACTGCCCCCCGCCTTGGACACCTGTCTACCATGTGGGTGCCTGTCCCCAGGCCCAACGGCATTCCCAGGGAACCCTGGCAGGGTCCCCATCCCTCCCCAGAGCGAAAAGCTATAACGAAGCCCAGCCAGAGCTCTAGGAAGGCTGAGATTGCTGCCCCCTGACTTGGGCGTCTGCCTCGAACGTGGATCACACCACCCCCCCCGCAGCCCAGCAGTGGTCATGGGACATCCCGGCAAGGACCCCATTCCTCCCCGGAAGGAAAAGCTAAAACGCAGCCCAGCCACAGCTCTAGGATGGCCGGGAGTGCTGCCCCTGGACTTGGGCATCTGCCTTGCACGTGGATAGACTGCCCCCCAGCCCAGCTGCGGGCATCGTATGACGTTGCAGGGTCCCTGTCCCTCCCCGGAGGGAAAAGCTGTAACTCAGCCCAGCCAGTGCTCTAGGATGGCTGGCAGTGCTGCCTCTGGACTTGGGCACCTGCCTCACATGTGGGTCCCAGGGAGCCCTGGCAGGATCTCATCCCTCCCTGAAGGGAAATCCTGTAACACAGCCAGGCCAGAGCTGCAGGATGGCTGGGGGTAATGCCCCTGTCCTCGGGTGTCTGTGTCCCGTGTGGGTTACAGTCAGCAGCACTCTCAGGGAGCCCCAGCAGGGTCACTATCACCACCCGGGGGGGGAGCTGTAGCGCAGCCCAGCCAGAACTCCAGGACGGCCTGGGGTGCTGCCCCACGCCCTTGGACGCCTGTCTCCAGTGTGGGTTGATCACCCCCAAGTCCAGTGGCAGTCCCAGGGAGCCCCAGCAAGGTCCACATCCCTCCCCTGAGGGCAAAGCTGTAACACAGCCCAGCCAGAGCTCTAGGACAGCAAGTGGTGCCGCCCCCAGCCTTTGGTTTCTGCCCTGCATGTGGGTAGACCGCCCGCCAGTCCAGTGGCAGTCATCGGACGACCTGGTAGGGACTCAGTCCCTCTCAAAGTCCATACGTGGCTTACCAGAGCTCCAGGACAACCCATGGTGCTGCCCCCGGCCTCCGGCGCCTCTCTCCCCTGGGGGTCGCC
Source organism: Ambystoma mexicanum (assembly GCF_040938575.1). Taxonomy (NCBI): domain Eukaryota; kingdom Metazoa; phylum Chordata; class Amphibia; order Caudata; family Ambystomatidae; genus Ambystoma; species Ambystoma mexicanum. Next base: position 1,383,806,566 of record NC_090934.1, read on the forward strand.
CATCCCCAGGCCCAGCTGTAGTCCCAGGGAGCCCCGGCAGGGTCCCCATCCCTCCCCAGAGGGAAAAGTTGTAACGCGGCATGGCTAGAGCTCCAGGACAGCCAGTGGTACTTCCCCCGGCTTCGGCGACTGTCTCCCATGTGGGTTGCCTGTCCTCCGGCCCAGTGGCATTCCCAGGGAGCCCCAGCAGGGTCCCCATCCCTCACTGGAGGGAAAAGCTGTAAACCAGCCCAGCCAGAGATTTAAGACGCCTGGGATTGCTGCCCCGGTCTTGGGCGTTTGCCTTGCACATGGATCAACTGTCCCCGCAGCCCAGCAGCGGTCATGAACATCCTGGCACGATTCCCATCCCTCCCCGGAGGTAAAAGCTGTAACACCAGTGCTCCAGGACAGTCAGGGGTGCTGCCGTCTGGCTTGGGCACCTGTCTCCCATGTGCGTTGACTGTGCCAAAGCCCAGCCATTGTCCCAGAGAGCCCCCGCAGGGTCCCCATCCCTTCCCGGAGGGAAAAGCTGTAATGCAGCCCAGTCAGAGCTCCACGACCGCCGGAAGTGCTGCCCCGGACATGGGCAGTTGCCTTGCATGTGGGTAGACCACCCCCTAGCCTAGTGGTGGGCTTCAGACGACCTGGGAGGGTCTCTGTCCCTCTCTGGAGGGAAAAGCTGTAACACAGTATGTCCAGAGCTCCAGTACAGCCAAGGGTACTGTCCCCGGCCTTGGGCGCCTTTCTCCGATGTGGGTTGCCTGTCCCCAGGCCCAGCTGCATTCCCAGGGAGCCTGGAAGTGTCCCCATGCCTCCCCAGAGGGAAAAGCTGTAATGCAGCCCAGCCAGGCACAGGGCCACCCCCCGATACCCCCAAGCGCTCCACTATGTTTTGAGTGTAATGTTGTTTTGCCTTCCTTGGGGGCAGATAGGTGGAAAACTGCACTAATCTGCCCCCAGAAAAGACAAAACAACATTATGCCGTCTGGTTGGTATTTTTTGTGGGTGTGGGTGGGGGCCTGATTAGGCTGAAGGGGCCCCCACTCCCAAAATCAATTCCCTGGGGGTCTAGTGATCCTTTCTGCTTCCCAGGGGTGGCAAAATGGGCCCAGGCCCTCACTTTTGCTGCCCAGGGAAGCAGAAAGGATCTGCTCCTCCATGGTGGGGATTTCTGAGGAGGGCTGGCCTACAGGCATGGGACCAGCCCCCTGATGCCCCCAAGTGTGCCTCACCTTGGAATGTTCAATGTTATTTTGCCTTCCATGGGGGCAAATGGGTGCAAAACAGCATCCATCTTCCCCATAGAAGGCCAAAAAACCTTGGTGCCACCTGGATTTGCCTTTTTTGGGTGGTGGTGGAAAGCTGTTTGCCTGGGGGGCCACCACCCCCACCCACTGCCACCCACTCCCAAAATCAATTCCCTGGTGGGCCAGTGGGATTGCTGGTCAAGGATCAAACGATCCTCGATCGGTAATCTGCTTGTTGAAGTGTCTCTCCTTTCAAACAAGCCCCCCCCATGCAAATTGGGCAAGAAATGCCCAAGCAGCACTGAAAAACGTGTCTGCTATATTTACTTGTTGAAGCCTTTCAACTTCAGCATGTAAATATCATTACCGGATGACATTGCCACACGCAGCGTGCGCCACCATCCTCACTGCCACACCCCGACCCCCAGGCACGAAAGGGGAAGTCCCCCGCTTCAATGCCTGGGGGTCGGGAGGATCAATGCAGCAACAGGGTGGGCGTTCCGCCCCACAAAGCTAAGCACTGCAGAGGATGAGATATCTCGTCCTGCACACAGGTAACTGACTACGGAGGATGAGATATCTCATCCTCTGCAGGTAAGGGGTTAACCTGATGACATATTGTTATAGAAAGAAATTTCCTCTCACTTTTGACCAGGTTTTTCAAATAAACACTTGCTCCTTTTAAGAAACAAAAGAAACATTTCCGCTGACAGAAAAATATGTCAATTGAGTGAGATTAGAGATTTTCTTTTAGCGCCTAGAAGACTGTATACCCATAATTATCTGCAAAAGGTAGATACCTCAGCAATCATGATAGGAGCATCATTTTTCTCCTTTTTGGCCCTCATTCCGAGTATTGTGGTAGCCATGGAGCAATTAGCTCCATGACTGCCTCCAATACCGGTACCGCCTCCAGTGTTGTTCAATGGGGACTTACCGGTCCATTCTGACCCTGAAAGGACCGATAAATCCCCATTGAACAAACCATTCCCTATTCCCATTTGAGCCCCCATAGGGCTCAATGGGAATGGGGAGGGTGCAAATAACGGGCTCGCGAATGGCAAGCCCGTTATTTGTGCCCTGGTCCCTTAGCGGGACCCGTAAGGGATGTGTGGTCCAACCACACGTTCCTTATGGTTCCCGCTAAGGGACCTCGGAATTGGGCTGTAGGGGCCTACCGGCACCGGTCTCCTTACTGGTGCCCTGTATCCCCTACCGCCTAACTCGGAATGAGGCCCTTTGTGTCTGTAATTTATTTACTGGTTCACAGTGCAACACTATAGCACGAACAGCCAGGCATGACCAGACTTTCATGTTCTCCATGATGTACAATACGTATAGTACAATACGTATAATAATGCCAACCGAAACAACCCCTGAGACATATCCCAAACAAAGCACTCCAGGAAGGAGGATAAAATGAAGTGTAATTGATGATCAATGCTTTATGGGACAAAATTATGATAATATTGCTCATGTCTCCAATAATATGTGGTATCGACATATGAGCCGAGTGGGGAGAAAGACGTCTGATGAGAGCTGTTTTGTGTGTTCCCTCATGCCCCAAGCCATAAGTGCCTCCAGAACATTTATAGCCACTGAAGTACCCGCACACGTAGCCCTCTGCCTGATGCACCTTGCAGCATGTACGACCAGAGGGCAAATTCAGGGAAGAAGTGCTTCCATGCACTGGGCAACAAAGGAAGATTCCCTACGTGTGAATAATTTCATAAAAGAAGTGTCCCTGATAAGCGATGTTGACACACAACATGAGGTAATACGTTATATATTGTCAGGCCCAAGGAGAGGGGAAATAATAACAGAAGACCACCACCTTCTGAAGTGCACTCGCAAACGGCGAAGAAAAATCCCTGGATGTTGAAAGAGAGGCCAGTTACAAATAGAAGGACGGGCATGTACCACAGAAGGCTGGATCAAAGTGCTGATAGGCTGTAAAGCAGAGGTGCTTGTGGAAAAAGTAAGTGAGGAGTGCTTTACAGTATGGTGTGTTGCCAGTTGAATGTGGAGTACCACAGGGATCATCTTTGTCCCCTTTGCTTTTTAATTTGTACATCTGCCCACTTTTGAATCTCTTCCCACAATTTAACTTACAATATCACTCTTACGCTGATGACACACAAATCTATGTGTGGCTAAAAAGCTCTGTGGATGCAACTGCCCTTTTTTAGAGTTGCTAAGGCAATCAAAACCTGGATGTTGGTGCACAAGTTGCAGTTAAATCCACCCAAAACAGAGATGATTGTATTTGGTCCTAAAAATAGACTAGGAAACCTTATGTCAATTCTCTGTCCCTCTTTCTTTAATGTCCATATAAACTATTCACAAAAAGCTAAGAACCTTGCTGCATCTGGCAGGCAAATATGATTTGCAATGGACAGATTCATCAGACTATTAAAACAGTTTTCTGTCATTTCAGACAAAGATCAGTACGCAGTGGTTGGAGGCTCGATTATTGCAACTGCCTTCTGCTAGGTATTCCTAAATACCAGGTTCAGCGACTGCAGGTTGCTCAAAACTCTGCGGTAAGACTTATTTACTCACTGCCCAAGAAGGCATCTATCTCCCATTATCGTAGGAGTATTCACTGGCTCCCAGTGCAAAAGCAAATCTTGTTCAAAACTCTGTGTCTTGTATTTAAATGAATTCATGGCATGGTGCCAACCTATCTTTCAGCCAACATCATCCCTTATCAACCAGGCCAATCTTTGAGGTCATCAGTGGGATGCCATCTAATGGTTCCATTCTCAAAATCAATCACTTATAGGAACATATGCTTCTCATGTATGGCTCCACAGCTCTGGAATAATCTCCCATTTGACTTAAGGAGAATTGAATCCCTGGAGCTGTTTAGGAAAAAGCTCATCTCATTTAGTAATGTTTGCCATCACTGCTGATTACATTTTAAATACCAACTGTATCCAGATGCATTTTTTTGCTTAGATCCTTGGATATGCACACTATAAATGTCTATTCATTCATTCATGGACCAAATACACTAAAATACTAACGTGGCTAGAGGATGAAGCAGGCCCACTACACATTCTCCCCTTTAAAAATGCTTCATAGGCACAGCGGTATTAATCGATCATTATTGGGCATGTAGTTCCAGAGCCTACACGCAGTTCCCTCCAGGGGAGGCATGTGCTCAATAGTGGTAATAAGTGCACCGTCCCTAGTTGTGCCCCAGAGGGAGGTGCAGATTGGGGATTTCCCCCGGATGAATGCACACCTAAGAAATAAGAGGTTCCTCACACTTAAATGCACAAGGCGGGATAGCTATTCCTCGGCAAAAGCAGCAAATGCATATGACACCATACCCCACATGAGCATAAATTGTTCAGTAGAACAAACATTTTCTTTACATCCTTCTTTACTGCCGGGTTGCAAGCACATGCCAATGCCAAGTGTTTGCAAATAACACGGTGGGTACTGCTGCAGACAATAAATACCACTTTGAAAGGCTTTAATGCCATAAAGGTAGAACTGAGAGCAGTCAGGCTCATATCTCTCCAAAACAGGTATGTCCTTACCTAATTAGAGCCATGGAAGGTGGCGCCATTTTTTTTCTCCATCTTGCTGCACATACACACCTGCCCACAATGAGCAAAATGGGACCCTCACAGAGGTGATAACCACCTTAAAAGAATTGCAAACAAAAATAGTGGAAGAGGTGGACGACATTGTAGAAAATTACTGGTTTACATACCTGTTCTCATGGATACCCACCTGGTTGGCTAATGCGTTAAAAAAAAAATAGTGGCCATACTGGTACTAGTACTACTAGCTTTCTGTGTCTTGAAAATAGCAATAAACCAATTCAAAAGACTGACAAAAGAATGAAAATAGTGATGCACTTGGCCACTCACGTGTATGAGTATACACAAATGGATGACTTCCCCGTACCCAAACCATGGAGAGCCTTATTGCACCTCCTGGGCCCAAATGTACATATCCTCCAGAACCCCCCACAATTATACAGAGCACTGGGTACATTGTGACTCTGAGGGGGGATGCGGTTACATGACCTGGAGTCAAGATGAACATGTCAGACGTGGAGGTAGCTTGAGGGGGTGAGTAAAATATGGGTACACAAAGTGCCCTATCTGGGGGAGAGCGGAAGAATAGTTGTGGTTGAGGACTCAACCATAGGGGGGTGTTAGGAGGCAGATGAATACGTTATCCATAGCTTCTGCCGCTCCCCCGCACCCATACCGCAAAGGTGAGAGAGTTTACTCATTGAGACAGCTGTTCTGCCCTTATTCCCCTACAGGTACAGCAGAGTTTGGGAACAATGTGAGCTGAGCATTCAAACTAACGTTATAATAATAAAATATCATGCATTAAACACAAAGCAAATATGCAATCCACAGGAAGAACATGTACAATAGGTAACATATATGCATTTAAACATTATGAAAATTAACATAGCATCCACAGACATGACGAACACTTACATGAGAAACGTATAAGATAAATGCAACATGAACGACATGCGACTATAGCTCACTAACACAGAAGCAAGAGTGTAGTTGGGCAGCCATCTTATTGCCAATGGAAGCCGCAGTACGTTTCTGAAGGAGCACAGGCCTCAAAGCCTTGGGATAACTCAAAAGGCTTAATCTGCCGAAATACATATCTGTGCAGAGCTCAGACAGTGGCAGGCAACTAGTGCCAAGGTTAAAGGTAAAGTAGGGAGGATTTGTATTGCTGAATGAAGGCACGAGATAGATATTCCCAAGAAGCAAGCAGTATACTCCCAGATTAATTAAAGTTTTATAAGAGCACAACCAGCCTTCGTCAGCCAGGTGCAACAAAACAGTAAGCCAAAAGACTGCATGGAGAATAACTTGTCCACAGTGGCAATAGAAAACATGACATACACATTAATATTAGATGAAATATGAATAAATAGAAGGTGAAGGGTTTAGTTGATAACTCCTACATACAGAAAATAGTGACTAAAGAGGGAATATCTACGGTTAAAGGGAAGAGATATGTGAATGTTTCAGGAAATGTTATGCATCTCTATCCATAGAGGGTCAGTTTCCGATACCTGATGGTTTGGATGAGTTTTTCGGGAAGGTTAACTTGCAAACATTATCCGTAGATCAAACAATTACGATTGAACATCCTATTCTCGTCTCGGGAGGATAGCTCAGCGGCACCGTGCTCTCCTTGGAAGCAAGACGACATGGAGCACCACAGGCTCGATCCCCAGGTCCACGCTTAGAAACCTCTGGGTATTAAGCGCGTTATAAATAATCTATCATATCACATCTATTGGGGAGGAGGAGATACTGACAGCAATTAACCAACTTAATATAGGTACATTGCCGGGCTTAGATGGGCTGTCGGTTGAGTTCTACAGGGCACTAGGTCCAGATTGACTCAATTTTTTATATAGCTTATATAATCATTTCATGACTGAAGGGATGATGTGCCCAACGATGTGGGAGGCATGTGTCACAGTAATCCCTAAACCAGGTAGAGATCATAAAAAATATGAGAATTATAGGTCAATATCATTATTAAATGTGGACTTTAAAATATGTACTAGAATATTAACTAGTCGTTTGGACAGGTATATTGGCGGGCTGAGTGGACCGTCAGAAGTTGGATTTATGCGTGGAAGGAATGGTTATGATCACATCAGGACAATTATGGATATATTGGGGCTTCCGAAGGATGAGGTGAAAAATATGCTATTAATCTTTATGGATGCAGGGAAGGCTTTTGATCGGGTTAATTGCCCTTTTTTGGACTATACACTTAAAGGAATAGTGCGCTCAGAAATATCATTGGCAAAAAAGATGGCCAATAATAAAAAAATATCTAAAAATATATTTTTTTAATTCCCTATGTAAAGTATTGAGCAAATGAAGCTCAAACTTTAAAATAGGAAGCACTAGGAGGCATCCATTTTGTGAAATGGATGCCGCCTGTGCTTGCCCTTGCGGCACTAATGAAGCAAAAGCCATCTAGCTGTAGTAAACAAAAGCTACCACTGGGTGGCTTTTGCTTTATTGGTGCTGGAGGACGGAGACCAGAGACTACAGGCAGGAAAGCTGCATCTCGGTAAGTGCTAATTTCTTTTTTTTCAATAAGCACTATTTTTTTTCTACATTTTCCAGGGTTGGAGGAGCCCGGAAAACGTAGAAATAAAACTGCAGCTTTTAAAAAGTTGTATTTATGTTTGCGGTAGCTTCAGCTTGGAGCCCTGGGGGAGCCTGGGAGCCCCAAAGTGAAAGCCGCTGCAGGCAGAAACACAACGCGGGTGTATTTTGAAAACCTGCAGTGCTGCTCACTGTGGCAGCTTTTGCGTGGAGACTCCTGGGCTCCGCCAACCCTGAGGGAGTCTAGGAGATCCAAGCAAAAGCTGCCGCAGTGAGAAATACAATGTTGTTGTATTTGTAAATGCTGCAGTATTTACAAATACAACGTTGTTATTCTGAATGCGCCAGCTTTCACTTGGAGTCTCCTGGACTCCCTCAGGGTTGGGGGAGCCCAGGAGACTCCACACGAAAGCTGCCGCAGTCAGAATAACAACATTGTTGTATTTATGATAACCGTGGTTTTCCAACCACGGCAATCACAAATACAACAACATTGTATTTTTAATTGGCGCACCTCTGCTTTTTGCCTTCATTTTATGTTTTCTGTGCTTCCCTGGGCTTGGGGAGCACCGAAAACGTAAAATGAAAGTGAAGGCAGCCCCCTCAGCTCTGCTCTGGCTGCAGTAAGGAAAAGCTCCCAGTAGGGGGCTTTTGCTGCTTGTTTAGTGCCACCAAGGCAAAGCTGAGGAGGCTGCCTGAAATCGCAAAATGGATGCTCCCATGTTAACGCTTTGAGCCTCGTTTGCTCAAAGTGTTTACATAGGAACTTTCATTCAAAATATGTCTAAACTATGTATTAGACTATTGGCCATCTTTTTAGCAAATAATATTTCTGAGCGCACTATTCCTTTAAGAAGATGGGATTGGGGATATCTTTTTGAGTGTTATTAAATTTTAAATGCATCCATTAATGCAAAAATATGGGTTAATTGAGTGCTCTCAGCTCCCTTTCCTTTAGGTAGGGGTACCAAACAGGGCTGTCCACTGTCACCTTATCTTTTCATTAGAGCCTTTGATAGCTTATATTAGGCAGGAGCAAGGCCTTCAGGGGCTTAGAGTTGGGGATAGTGAGGTCAAAGTACTATGTTATTTGGATGACATGACTATAATATTGTCTAACCCAAAGGAGGGGGGGGGTAAGCTAAAATGTATGTTTGACGAAGTGGGACATTTGTCTGGTCATAAGATTAATTGGGAGAAGACAGTGTTTTTTCCATTGGACGTCTTACAACCATAGAGTGATTTAAATTTGTGGAATTTCCAATGGAATGTAGAAACGATGATGTACTTACACGCCCACCTAGTTTGTGATCTAAAGAAGATGGTGGAATTTAATGTAACAAAAATTATAGATGTAATCTAGAAAGACGTGTTAAAATGGAACCTTTTAATATTATGGTTCGGGGCGAGGATTAATGCTATTAAGATGGTACTTTTGCCCAAAGTTCTCTATATCATACAATCTATCCACTAAGGTTCACAAAGAAGTTTATTGGCCGCATTCATAACGTTTTTCAAATGTTTCTTTGGGGTGAAGGCAAGAGGCCTAAGATTCCAAGGTATGTCCTGATGGGGCTGTGCGGGAGGGGGGCTTTGGGTACCCAAACCTGGAAAATTACTGTAGGGGGTTTATACTAAATAAATCAGCACTATACTTTGATAGGAGGGATAATGACATGCCTCGATGGATGATTATAGAGAGGGCAACATTCTTACTGTATACTCTACAAGATGTGTATACGATGGGGAAGATGCCTAATCTAGCTGCTAGATTAGCTACTACAGGAAATACTGGAGAGGCCCTGAGAGCTTTTATGGCTGCCAGAGGTGAAAATATTTGGATTCAGTACGATGCATCATTATGGCACAATATGGGATTACAGATTGAAAATAAAACTTTGTGCTGGCGGAAGTGGGTCAAGAAAGATATTTTGAGGCTATGGGATGTGTGGAAAGATGGCTGTATGGTCCCCTTTGCATTACCCAGAGGAACTTTTGGGTTAGTGGGAAGAGAATGTAGGCTTTATATGGATTTGAAGTGCCTTCTATCTGAAAGACAGAGGATGTTGGATAGCCCTATAAAAGAGAGGCCAATTATTTGTAGCGTTATTCAATCCTCCCTGTGCATGGTCTCGACAGACCTGAACCTGATGCCGATGGATAGTTCTTATGCAAATGCATGGGAGAAACTGCGGCAGGCTTGGGTGAGGGAGTTAGGCAATGCTATTCCTGTAAAGGAGTGGGATAACTTAATGAGAATTGGCACAAAATCTAAGATGGATTTGGGTTTACGTTATGTGCGGCAAAGGATTCTATGTCAACTATATTGGACCCCAACACGGATGGCTAGTTTAGGTTTGTCTGATAATGACAAGTGCTGGGGCTGTGGCTGTAATGGGGGTACCTTAATGCACATGTTATGGGCATGTCCAAGGGTGGTTGGTTTCTGGAATGATGTTCTGAGTAGATTGGATTTGATGCTAGGGGGTGCATTCCCAAGAACACTTTATTCAATAATTCTATTGTCAAATAAAGAGAGAAGTGTAGTAACCTAAGAGTATACTGAGTGGATTAACAGAGTGATTGTGGTGGCAGCAAAGCAAATCTTACGGGTATGGAAGTCGAGGAAAAAGAACAGAAGTGATAGGATGGTTGTTGGACTTACAAACTTTATCTGGTTATGAGAAAGTCATGTTTAAAAAACAGAAGCGAGAGAAATGTTCCTCAGAGATTTGGGGATCATTCAATGAGCTGTATCTTTAATGTTGACATTATCAAGCAAATGGATGTATATAAAATGATAGGAGAAGGGTTTATTAGGAAATTTGGTTACATATTGTCTGTTGGCGTTTGTCTAAGATGTGTCTAGTTTTGTTATTTGTGTCAGATTGTTGTAGTAGTATAGAGGAGTAGTATAGAGGATAAGATGAAGTATTATAACTAATGTTAATACTATAATTGAATTGTTGGATATTATCTATATATATATATGGTATATTCCAAATGTTATCCTCTGATGTTCTGAATACTTTTATATTGTTTTTCTGTTTGACTTGTGTTTCAAAATGATTAGTAAAGCATTAAAAAAAAAGAATAGAAGGTAAATCTATTCCAAACACAGTCCCATCGCACATGACCCCTAATTGGAGAACACTGGCCATTCATTCGAAGCAAACACAGATACAACACCTGCCATACTCCCTAAACACACAAGTAGACATGAGGTGCCACACAAGGCCATGTACAAAGGGATTACCTGGTCTCATGGCCTGAGAATGAGGGATGGTACATTTTAATTGAAGGAGAAATGTTCCATGGGCCTCTCTCTTCCTACTCTATGTCTGGCGCATATCCTGATGACCTGTCAAGTGTCCAGGTTGGTTAGCAATGTACCAAACTTTCAAAATCCTTAGAGACAGGCCACCCATTATGTAGTATGCCAACCAACCCCTTGCCATGAAGATGATGTAGTTTAACCTTTATCAATATAAGAGTGGTTCCAGGTGGAGCCATCAGTTATGTGTAACCCAATAAAAAAGTTTAATTCTCATTGACTCTATATGTAGCCAAACCCACTAACGTATCCCCGTTTCCTATAGGTTTTGTAAACTGATGTTATGTATGACATCATTGATGATGCAATCTGTAGTACTTAAGCAACTGTTTTTGATATATATGTCGAGAGCAATGAGATTTCATTGCTTGTATGCTGTCCTGGCTTAGTTTCAATGTGAATAAAGTTGGGGTTTGCCATGTACTTTGTCTACTCTGTCATTGAGTCTGGTTTGAATTGACTCAGATTCCTCTGGGCCTACCTGGGATTTTGGGGCCACCTTAACATTGTGCAGTTTGGTTAATCCATGGAGAAGGGTACTGACATGGAATGCTCATATTGCTTACCGGTAATCTTCATTACTCCTAGACCAGCTGCTCCACGTCACAGCTGCAAGATAATCTTATCTCCTGTCAAGGAACCCTTCTTCTATTTACATACTATTTTCGTGTATGTCCCACCTTCTTTCCGCAGATGGTCCACCACTCTCCTCCTAACTGGCATTGTTAGTTTGCACAATATTGCAGGCCCATTCTCTTCCAGTCAGGTGGGGTGAGGCCGGCCATAAGTACTGTGACGAGGAAGAACGTGACTAGGAGTAACGAAGATTGCAGGTAGGCAATCCAAGCATTACCTCCACATACCTCTTCATCGTCCCATTACTTGTGAGGCATACCAACTTGAAGTGATGAACAGCCTAGAACAAAATCACTCGGACAACTGATGCTATGAGCACCACCCATCATCTATTTATTAATAAACGCACCCCTTTGAGAAATGTGATGTCAGTGAATCACAGCACTCAATAGCCCAGCTCTAAAAGCACCTGCCTCTTGTTGGTGCAAAATCATTTATTTGGTAGTTCTTGAGAAAGGAGAGGCAGGACATACAAGAAATGAGCATGGAAAGAGAAGAGGGGTTACTAGATACAAGGTAAGGTTGTCTCACAATTAAGTACTGGGACGAGGAAGAGGTATGCAGAAGTAATGCCTTTTCCCTTGTGTCGGAATCATCATCATGTAAGGCTTGCAAATGCTCTTTAATTTTCAAGCAACATCTGTGTCTTCCCGTGAATCAGCTTGTCTGTTTAATGGCTTATTTTTTTGTTTCCAGTGCCTGCCCGAGCGGCTCCTTAGCAGGCTGGGTGCATGTTGGATTTTGATGTCCCCACATGCCCTAACCTTTTAATACGCCCTCCATTTTCTGCCAAAGGGGCATGATGAGAACACAGTTGCCAAGGATTTTAATGTTTTCTCACACATCTGCTATAATCCTGCCTGTCAAGCTAACAGACTCAAGAGCCTAGGCACTTTGCATTCTCATCTTTTGTTCAGGTGCTGTCATTTCACTGGGGTGTTGATGGGTAAAGCGAGACACTGTGGTAACACAATCACTAATGTGGTCACAGGGAAGGAATTGCCTGTGTCAAAGATCCCTCTTAACATGTCACTTGTTGCTTTTAACAGAGCTATAGGCGCCAAACATATCCAAACAGCTGTTTATTCTGTGGATGAAAGGTCAAAACAGGATTTCATGTTGTAAGAATCAAAACAATACATTTCTGCTTTTGCAACCCTGGAATAGTTGCTATCACTTGAAAAAGAAGCCCCTAGCTTCAGCTCTCAAGCACTGATGTCCTCCTCGCTCGAGCAAGGGTGGAGCGGGAACTAAAAGTGACCCTGGAAATGTTTTTTCAAAGTAGCCCTGTAGGTCAGGGGGGATTCCCCATGACAAAATGTGGAAAGAAGGGGTCGAAATAGTGTATTTTAAAGCACGTTTGTCCCTATACAGGGATTAAAAAGTAGTTAACCACAATAAACTGACATATAACGTGTTAAGAGTGAGGCCAACTATAATGGAAGCTTTATAAGAAAGTCTTTACATCAAAGGTATGTGGCGAATGAGGAGAGGTGGAAGAAAGGGGCTAGGGAGCATGGTTGAGAGTAACAGAAACATTGGGTACCCACACAAAAGAGGCCCACTAGGAATCTCCGGAGTTCCCTGTAGGTCAGTCCACCACTGCACTTGAGTCCTCGGGATGTTGTACTGCTAGGCTTCTCGGTGTGATAACAGGTCGCGCCTTCCTTCTCTGTTTTATTAGGCTATTGTAGCGCAAGTAAGAATGTGGCTTCCGATGGTGCAGGAAAACATTATAATTGCCAAGCTTGTCCTGGTCCGATATACAATTTGGGAAGGTCTGTTCTTGCCAGGCCAGTATGTGGTAGACTTGTGGATTACGGTGGTCCAGTTTGACTATTTAGTGTGGTTGGGGTCTCCAAGCCTTGAGTTGACTGACGTGAGCAGCTACTGGAGCCATGGCGGCCTGCATGCTGACGCATGGAAGTTGGCACACTCCCACATACACAGAGCCAAATGGGCGAGTCCGGTTCTTTGGAATATACACGTGACCTGATCCAAGAGAGGCCACTGGATGTCGTTATGTTCAGGGGCGTTGCTAGGGGGGGCAATAGCCCCTGATCTTTTGGTTGTAGCCCCGGATAGAATCTCAGGAGCTACAGCCAAAAGACTAGCTAGCCCCCAGTCCCAACAGTTCAGACATCAGCGTAGCCCCGGGTCTTTTCCAGACCTAGCAACTCCCCTGGTTATGTGGAAGGCGCTCTGCAGCCCTCCTGGTCCTGACCTGCTCAGCCTACTGGTGTGGGCTGAGTTGGCATGAGGAGGAAAGTCTGGAACGCTAACGTAGCATATTACATATTTGTAGTGCTGCTGCAACACCACCCACCCGATAATGGAGTGACTCACCAGTTGCCAAGTGCACAAGCATGGCTAAATGTCCTGCTGCTCTTATACTTCCGAGTCCCCATGGGAGCCCTAAGCTTGCTCGCATTAGAACGCATGCCCTGTTACCTGACAGCCATGTGTACCTATGTTGACTGCAGAAGGCAGAGGTCATAGGTCGTGCCATCTTTCCGGTGACTTGTCTGCAGTCTGTGGCTCCATGAAGAGAGGGAACTCATCAATACCCTAGGTCTAAAGACCTCTCTTTATGGTTGGTAGTTCCTTTGTGCTAGCTCTCTGCAACCTTTGGCTTTCCAGATGTTTTTTTTGCTATGACTCCCATGATCCTTCCTGCACCATTGCTGAGGATGGCTAGGGCTGATGGGAGTTGTAGTCCCAAACATCTGGAACGCCAGAGGTTGCAGAAGCCTGTAATGTGACCAACTGCGTCAAACAGGTTTTGAGAATGTAAACAAGTTGACTTAAAGATGGATTTTCTTTTTATTTAGGCCCATTAGGGAAGATTGACTGGTGTAATATCAAAGGGCGCCAGTTGCCTGGGCAGGGGTCAAGGCCCACCCTATTTCCCCTGAGTTTACCTATCACATTGCGTGCATGGGAGGAGTGAAAGTGGAGTGGGAAGCTGTTGCTGTTCACAAGTTACATGAATACTGCCCACAGTACGCTGATAAGCGCCTTCAATCTGGTAAAGGTGTTTAAATTGCCCTGAGACTGCCGCCAGCTTGAATTGAGTATTGCTCTGCCCACCACCTCACAGGAGCAACATGCATTGGGGCAGTAGGGTGATCCCCTATTGTTTGTGCCCATTGTAGAAGGTCCACGCTGAAAATTCAATATGGGCGCCGCCTTCTCTGCACACAAGAAGGCCCCTTCCTTCTTCCTTCCTCCTTATTGCCTCTCTTCACCTGATTTGCTGTACCACCCTTCTTGTGGCCTATTGGGGGACCAGCAGGCTTCAGCCGGTCCCCTCACCAAAGGCCCACATCGAAGGCCCTGCCTGCTCCCCTGTCCGCTACCTGGTCGGCCTCGGGGCGCCCCCCTACATTGTGTCCTGGGATGAGATTGGAACCTACACGTAGCAATGCCTGCTGGACTTTTCCTGACTTCAGTTTCTTGTGGGTTAGTCATAACCTCACCTCCCACTCACCAGCCTTTGCTCCTTCTTTCCTTCAGCATTGCGTTCTCCTCCTTTCAAAACAGCAGCTACTGCTTTTCCATCTGCCTAGCCACCTTTCGAATTGTGCTGTGCCCAGTGTCCTCTGTGCTTCCCCTGCTTGCTTTACCAACTGGCCTTCTATCTCTTCTGTTTCCACCCCCTGTCTCCATTTCTCCCTCATTCCCCTCGCTTCCCTCCACAGATATGGTGCTCTCTGTCTCTCCTATCTTTTCCAACTGTTTCTCTATTTACTGTCCTTCCCTTCTCACTAAGTCTGGTAGGAAGAAGTTCAAAAAGGATATTCTGGTCTCCAACCCAGGCCTCCCTATCGCTGATACCTACACCAGGGCTTCTCCAGACAGACTCTCACCGACATTCTCTTTGTTGTTCCTTCGCCAGACCAATGGACTCTTCATATGGTCTCTGTGCTCTTGCCTTACTCCTCCTCTCCCATTAATGGTGGCACCCGGTGGGAGGCCCTCCTTGCCTCCTTCCACTCCTCTAAGGTCATCATTAATGTTTACAGGAATGGCACAGTCTTGGTCCAAGGCACTCAGGCCAACCTCCTCCTCTTTGACAGACTTTTCCCATGCATTATCAATTTCTTTTCTGCGCCCGCTATGCCTTCTCTCCCTTCTGCAGCTTCCTTGCCCCCATGCTCCGCCACTTCTCTTGCACTCTCTTCTTCCGCCTTGGCTACTCTGCCCTCTCCTTCTTCCTCCTTTGCCCTCCCTCAGGATCCTCCTACAACTCTGCAGGGAGTAGATCTGATTTGTATCCCTCCCCGGAAGTCTTTCAAGGATGGCAACCTTCTCCACCTCGCCACTCTTAACACTCACTCAGCTGTCAAACACCCCTCTGACATCTGACATCTGCTAGAAGAGTTTGACCTTTATGTACTTGGTCTCACCGAGACATGGTTCACGGCCGACACTGTTATGAGTTTTGACACTCTCCTCCCTGATGGCTAAAAGATCCTCTCCGCACCCAGAGACAACTGCATCGGTGGGGGTGTAGTCTTGATCTTTCTTAAATGGATTCCTGCCTCTATCATTCCCACGTACGCCTACACCTCCTTTGAATGCCTGGTCTGTAGGCTTTCTCAATCTCCTGGCCTCTCACAGTGACTACTATCTACCGGCCACCTGCTCAGATCAACTCCTCCGTCTCCGAGTGGGCGGACCTCTCCTCCTCCCTCCTGGCCTCGACCACTCAACTCCTCGTTGGAGACCTCAACATCCACCTGGATGCTTCCTGTCCCTCCTCTGGATTCTCTCGTGACCTCTGCAACTCTTTCTATTCTTCCGTCTAGCCCGACTCACTCTGCAGGGCACACTCTAGATGTTCTCATCTCCCATTACCTCCTCCTCTCTTCCTCTCACCACTCCTCTCACCTGGAGAAACCATTTTCTCCTTCCCTCGCATCTCTCCCTCTCTACCCCTCAGGCCAAGCCAGCTCCAGCACTGCCACCTACCTTCTCAGTCATCTGCCCATAAACCGTGTGTCAGCTGTGACTTTCGCTGCCACTTTCTCTCCCCCTCCTCCACCTGGCTGACTCTTATCCTGACACTGCCCTTTCCAATCGCCACTCTGCTATCTCTGATACTCTTGATGCTCTTGCCACTGTCATGAGGATCCACCTAAAGCCTAAAGCCCAAATCCAAGTGCAACTCTTGGTACGACTCTGACCTTGTCACCCCGAAACATAAGTGTGGGGTTGCTGAGAGGAAATGGCGGGCTTCTTGTGCATCCTTTGACAAACTGGACTGTTGCCTGCTTCAAAGACAATACCGGCTCTCTGTCTGCTGTAAGAAGCGAGCCCACATCCAAGCTCGTGTCTCTGCGGCATCTAACAACTCAGCCGAACTCTTTAAAATCTACAAGCAGCTGGCCAATCCTGCTGCAGTCTCTACTTCTCCTGTCCCGTCACAGGCCCTCTGCAGGGCCCTGGCTTCTCATTTCATCACAAAAACCCTGGACATCCTGTCCATCCTGTCCACCCTCTCGTCCTCGCCTCCTCTTCACGCTTTACTCTCTGCTACCACAGCCCCCCCCCACAGCTGCCTTTCCTCCCTCTTTCTCTTCCTTTCCTCTGTTCTCCCCTGAAGAGATTGCTAGACAAGTCCAATGTATGAAAGTCTCATCAAAACAGGTTCTTCCCAGTTCATCTAAAACCATCAAGCACCATATTGACACCCTCGCTCCTGCCCTGGCAGATTTCTGCAATTATTCCTTCGCCACTGGAGCCTTCCCCTCCCCTCTGAAGCACTCTCGTGTGCACCCTCTTCTCAAGAAACCCACAGCCGACCCCTCTCTAACCCGATATCTATCACCCCCTTCCTGGGCAAACTCTTGGAAAAGCTGCCCATCTCCCAGCCTAACCGCCACACTGATTCTGTTGGTTATCTTCTTTTTTTTATTTAATTTTTTGTGTAGATAGTTCAAACAAAACATTTTTACACATCATACATACAAAAACAACCAGAGAAATATATCACATCCAATGCTAAGACAACAAAAAATTCCTATTTTACATTACCTTTCACACCTACATAACAACAGAATATATAAATACATAAATCCAAGTTATATTAAAGTGATTAACAGTCAATGATAGGATACAGCATAAAAGCACAACAATAAAAGGGAAGAGGCATGGTTGGCACATTTCATTTAGTGTTTATCAACTCATAAAACTGAGTATCACATGAGAACCCAAACGCATCATAGAAAGGATCAAGATACTAGCTTCCTGTCCTGATACAAGAGATTAGCGACTAGATTCACGTCATCTTCAAAACTTAGTAGATATTTTTCTCCACATTTCCACACCTGAGTGATAGCAATAGTAAGGCCTTGATTATGTCCTGATACACTTCTCAACCAAAACAGTTCGCTAGTAATGTCTTCAAGATCATTGACACATTTATTCAGATAGCATTCATATGAAGATCTTAATAGAATACGTCTTGCTACTCCATACATTGAACATCCTTGCAAATTCTACATGTCCTTTTTTCAAAGGATAAACCAAACCAAGCTCCCGTAACCTCCAGAACCTTCAGTATATTAAGTCGAAGGTTCAGGAATATTCTTCGTGTTACTGGCGATGGGAGTAACCTTAGGTAGGCTTGGGGCTCTTTACATATGCAGTGCATCTTAGAGAAGGTACTAAGAGTTTTCATACCAGCAATTTTCTCATGGCTTGCCACTGAATACCATTTGGCAGCACGGTTCTTAAAGGATTGGAGTAGAGCACCTTCTCCATATTCCCAATGCGGGCACCATCCTATCTTATTGAAACATTTCTCATCCCTTATTTTGAATTTCTGCATAGCATCACTTTTATTTTCCACCATAGCGGTTTTCGTTACCAATAATAGGGATTGTGAATTAGCATACATCATCTTAGTAAACTATTTCCCTCTGTTGATCTCAACCAGGGTAGCTAGGGAATATAATTCCTAAGTCAAACCCAGAATTCTTCTCCAGTTCACCCCCTCCAAGCGGTCAGCCCAGACTCCTCATTCCTCAAAAGACGTTTCCAGGCCATACAAGAAAGAGGCAGCTACGTTTTGTTGCTAGATATTGAGTATGCCTAACAAAGAGTAGCCCGCAGTTTTTTTTAGTGAAGATCGTGATAGCAGCCATAGTAGACAGTGCTTTCACTATTTTGTTTTGCTGCACTATCGATTTCTCTTTCTTTCAGAAAAAGGTTCATAACCTAGGTATCTAGCATTCTGTCGTATTAATCACCCCTAGAGGATTATGGATATGCTGTCTGTTAGTACGCTTCTGGCCCAATGCCATAAACTGAGTCTTAAGTAGGTTAATTTTTAGGCCATTGCATTCTGCATATTTACATAGCTCCAGAGCAGTACGTGAGATGCCTACGAACGTATTGTCCATACTTATTATGCTCTCTGCATACCCAATACACCCTATTTTACTATTTCCTATTTTAGGAAATGCATTACCTTTTCCCACAAAGATCTTATCAAAGTCTGCGAAAAACAAATTAAACAAGGTAGCGTACAACCCTGTCTGACTCCTTTTAGAATGGGAATCTGTTTGGAGAGATGGATCAGGCATGCACATTTTCTGCAATTTAGCCCAGAGTAAGGGTCTATCTATGGTGTCAAATGCTGGCGAAAAGTCGACAAACGGAATATATAGCGGCAGATCTTTTTTAGATTTTGCTTCCTCCAGGGTGCTTAAAACAAAAATGTTGGTATTTGTTGAACATCCCTTTCTAAATCCTGTCTGAGAAATATTATATATGTTTTCCTTTGCTATCCAGAGGTTAATTTCCTTTAGGATTAACATGGAGAACACTTTGCAGGTAACATCAGTCATGGTCAGTAGATAATATTTTCTGGTAGTATTCTGGGGTCCTCCTAAAACACTGGTAGGATATGTCACATCCTCCAGGAGTCAGGAACAATACCAGTGTTTATTATCTTGTGAAATAGTATCAAGAGGTTGCCTGCCCAAAACACAGGGTTATCTGTAATGATTAAATTGCAGAGGCCATCAGGGCCAGGGGCCCTCGATGATTTCAGCTTCTTAATGATGGCTATTATATCTTATTTAGTTCCAGTATAGGTCTTATCTCTAGAGGAAAGTCCTTACCTACACATTTTTTAACTAAGAAAACTTTCCCGGGTGGACTCATCGGTGTTACAGAGGAGTTCCTCCTGGCCACTACCCTTGATCATTTTATAATGAGACCACATTTTTCTAGAGTCCCTGTCAAGCAATATTCTAACCATATTTTGCCAGGTTGTTTTATTTTCAGACATATAATATCTTTTTCTCCAATTTCTATAACCATTTTTAATTTTCCGCTTTCATCATCTAGCTCTAGGTTTAAGCACTCAATAGCCCCGATTGCCTGGCGCATACTCATTTTTGCACTTGCTATGATTTTATCGTAAGGTCTCTCCAGTTTCTGCCCTAATTTAATTGAAGTAGTTTTGCCCACAGGCATAAGGCCATACATAAAAGAGGATATCCAATGAACAATCTCCTCCGCAGTCTCAATACATTTATACTCATCTCTTTGTCCTCTACTCCATTTTTTTTACCTTTTCCAGATTTCTGTCTGACCATACAAGTCTATTCCCACTCGGGTTCACATTTAGAACACCAATCCGATTCCTATAGCGGAGCCTCTTAGTACAATGGGTAAGACTAAGCCACGTTATCGCATGGTCACTGAATTCATTGAAACTTATTTGGAGTTCCTGTATCTCAGTAAAAATCTTAATATCCACAAATATATACTCCAAGGTGGATAGATAAGAACCATTACGCCAGGTAGGACTCATAGGTATATCATTTTTTAATGAGCCGTTGACCATCCATAGGACCAGCTCTTCAAAAAAGATTTTCCCCCTTAAATCTTTGTTGGTGTTTTTTACCTTTGTATTATAGCAGTATTTATCAGACTCATTATCATAGGCAATCCCAGCATTAAGGTCACCAGCAATTATAATGTTGATCTTACTGTTCTTAGAATAGCTGCTGGCAATGAATTCAAAGATGGATCCCTAGATCCCCAATGTAAAATTGTCTCCAGGAGGGTCGTATACATTAATCAATAAGACTTTTTGAACACCACCTATATGGATTTCCACCCCTAGTACATTATTATCAAACACGTCAGGGGGGTATTCTTTCGAAAGGATGTCGTTTGCTACCAGCCCACCGTATGTTCTTCTTTTAGATCCCCTATTAGCATTCTGGGCGTAGGAAGTATAACCATCAAAATAGGCTGGCACCAGGAACCAAGTTTCCTAAAGGAGGATAATATTGGCCCTACTGATTAAGCAATTAGACCCCTCCTGTTGAAAGAGGTGTTTATGTCCTCTGGTATTCCAAGTGATGATTTTTTTGTCTACTCAATTGTTATTAATCATTGGTAGAAGAAAGGAGCATAACCATTCCCAAAGCGATTTTACATTGGGATCAACAGTAGTACAGGTTTGATTCTTATACAGACACACTTTTCCAGGCCTCTTATACGCATACGTAACTATATTTATTTTTACCTTTTTAGACAGCTTCTCCATACATTCACAGTCTAAATCATAGCCACGTTTATTAAGATCACAAGTGTGAGCTCTGATTAATCGGACAACTTCATCAGAGTAGCAATGAACCTTAGTTACTAACTTGGGGCATTGTTCCACAAATTTAAAGTCATCACTTTTAATTAGTCTCAAGGTAAGAAGATGATAAAAAAATCTCCATCAAACAACTTCTGTTGATGGCTTTCTTCTTCCCTTTACTCATGCCACAGATAGTGAATGGTAGCAGTGGGAGAACACTCTTCTTTTCTCCACATGAAACACCCTTCATAGCCATCTTATTAGATTTATTTGTGGATGCCACTTCCACCTCTGCTTGTTTAGGTTCACTCACTGATTCATAGTCATTCAATTCAACAGATATGGCACTGCTATTAAAGGAGGACTTGGTAGAGTCTATAGAGCTTTCTGAAATTTCTTCTTCTGTAACATGAGGGGCCGCTGAGGCTTTGGCTTTTCCAACACCTGACCCAATTAACCCATTTGTAAGATTTCCAGATTTCAAAGTAGTTCTTTTTGCTGTTCGCGCTTGTCACGATTAAAGGCACTCTTCCGATCTCCCTCCTCACCTGAATCTTCCGAAGGGCACTTAGCTTCTTCTGATAGCCTCTTCCTGCGCTCCTTCTTAGACTCCTTAGGTCTCCTTTCCTTTTTTGTGTGTAAATAGGGGCAAGCCTCCTTCAGAGGCCACCTTGACCTGCTAGGGTACAGGTCCAAGGGGAACCTCAATGAGCAAGCTCCCAAAACTTCCATGGAAAAAGCCTTGAACGGTGGAAAAAACCCTAGGGGAGATGGTGATCGAGTCCCTGCAGTTATTTCAACATCATCAAGAGCAAGTAGAAATTATAGTCTTAATTTCTTCAAAAATGGAAAAAAAAGTGAAGTTCCAAAAAATAAAAAGTAGCAACTGGCAAATCTACCAAGATAAATCTAGGATGCCTAAAAGGAAAGATAACACAAATAGTATAAATAAAGTAAGGAGTAATAAACCACCACCAGATCAGGGAACCATAAAGAACGTGTTAGCCCAGAGTGGAGTACCGAAATAAAGAACACTGAATGAGGAAATGAACAAGATAGCCCAAAAAGGTACAGACCGATGCTTGTGCAACAACGAAATTCAGAATAGGGGAAGAGAAGACACAGAGTCGAACATACAAGAGTATGGACGGAAAGGGGAAGAGTCAAAAGAATACGGAAAGGAAACAGAATACCGGGGCGTACAGATGTACAACCCTGTATCAGAAAGAAGATTAAGAACAGAAAGAGGAGGAGTCAGAGGAGATGGAAAGGAAGCAGACTACCGGAGCGTACCAAAGGACGAACCGGTGGCGGAATAGAATAAGAAAAGTAAGAAAGGTAAATAAACAGCATAATAACAGAATACAAATAATTAAGGCAAAGAAATGAAATGGAAATCTTAACCAAAAACAAAGTACGAATAAGATCTGAAGTAAAATAGACAAGGCAGAACTAAGAATCTCTAATAGTCAAAACGGGAACGAACAAAAAAGTAGAAAGAGAAGACTAAACACAGAATAGCACAAGGGCAATTTGAGAGAAAGCAATTCGCAAAAGGTACAAAGCGGGTTCCAGACGGATACAACGCAAGGGCGCATCCGGAAGTGAAGCCCTAAGTGCCTGTGTCCGCCATATAGGAGGAACACTAGACCATTACTTGTGGTCTGAGTAAATGCAACAACCCAATCTCCATCTGTGCCAGCGCTTCCAGGAGCGGAGCGTGACAGCGCTGCTTTCTTTCTGGCCTGTTTGGAAGAGCATTTCACATTAGGTAATTGGGCCGACATGTCCTTCTTACTTCCTCAATAGACAGGATTTTTCCTGATCTTGGTTGCCTGCTTACACTTCCGTCTCCTTTCTCTTTTTGTTAAATGGCAATCACCACCTTCCTCATCCTCCTCACTTCCCAGCAAAATCTCCACTTTGGTTGATTTCAGATTTTCCGGAACCTTCAACCGTCTATCTTCAGGTGGAGGAACTTCCAATGGAGGATCATGAGCCATATGACCAATGCATCCTAATGCTTGTTTGTTTGAGTTAACTTTCCCTAGTCCAGCCAAACGTGATGCGTTTATTTGGACTTGACATGAGATGTTGTGCGTCACTTTTAATAAGATTTTTTGGGCAAAGCTTGTAGCTTCGTTGTGAGCCTCAAACTCTTTACATTTCTCACCAATTTAAGCGCTCATCGGATTCAAGCTCATTAAATGTTGCACTCTCACTCCTCTTTAGTAGTATTAGTTCAGCAGTAGTACAGGCCACCTCCTCAGCAATCACTGCTGTATCCACTGGCTCATCGTGTATTTCAATCGCGACACTTCACCCTACAAAAAAGTCAGCGATTTTTGGCGAGGCTGAATTCAGACCCGCTTCTTCCGTAACTGGCTTTAATTTACTGACACCCTTGGAGGGATGTATCACAAGTAACACAGAGCAGAAATCAGCAGTCGCCACCTACAGCTCACACATGAGATGTGTCTTTCAAATAATGCACAGGAGAGTGACGGTTCAAAGACAATTAAGTCCGCAGTCACCGTACTCAAGTTTGGAGTAGGATGAATGAGGCTCCATCATTCAAATCGCTCCCTCACACAGGAGAATATATCATGGTAGCTTAAAGTAGAAATCAGAACTCTCCATCTGCAGCACACACACGCAACGTATATTTCAGTTAATGGACAGAAGAGTAACGGTTCAAAGACATTTAAGCCAGCAGTCACCATACTCAGGTTTGTTCTAAGATGAGTAAAGCTCCACCATTCAAGAGCTCTGAAAATAACTCTGCTCCCTTCCAAGCGAGAGTTCCAAAACACACTCATACACTGTAATTGTATCACGCGCAAGGCGAGTCGTAGGCACATGGAATGATCATCATGGCTTACCACATCAGCATTTGATGTCCGTGAGGATCAATTGGTCAGGGAAAAGTGGGATGGCTTCCCCCCTTTGTCCTTTGGATTGTGGACTGCCGACTGTCCACTTAGAGCTCCACTTTGCGGTCTGCTTTGTGGATCCTGCCACCCTTTAGAAAAAAGTTGGCGGAGCTTCCTCTCGCAGCAAATGCGTTCCACACAGTCCTCACTCCTCAGTCAGATACAGAATGCCTTTCTCTTCATGACCATCAGTGTGGTTTCAGAGCAGCAAGGAGCACAGAAACTGCTCTCTTGAACATCCGTGAAGACCTGCTCGCCAACCTTGACTCTAATCTCCCCTCTGCCCCCCCTCCTACTCAATCTCTCTTCTGCCTTTGACATGGCCAACCATGCCATCCTGCTTAACCGCCTCCATGATAACCTGGGTATCACTGATCAGGCCCTGGTCTGGCTGACCTCTTTCCTCTCTGACCAACCGTCCCAAGTCCAACTTGGTTCCTTCCTGTCCTCTATCTCACTCCCCACTTGCAGTGTTCACCAGGGGTCTAAACTCTCTCCCTGGCTCTTCAACTGATACCTGGCACCCCTCACCCACCTCATTGCTGCTCTCTGCTCCAATTTTCAGTTCTATGCGGATGATACTCGGCTCGTTTTCAGGCTCCCCTTGGCCACCTCCTCTCCCTCATCTCTGACTATGTCTGCAATCGAAGAGTGGGGTGCCGCCAATGACCTCTGCCTCGACGCCAGTAAGACAGAGATCCTTCTCATCGGCACAACTGCAACTTCCTTTCCTGTCACTCTCTGGCCGGCCTCCCTTGACCCCCTTCCTGCTCCCACCTGTGAGGCTAAGAACCTTTGGGTCATCTTCGAATGCACGCTTTCCTTTTCTCCACACATCACTGACGTCTCTAAGAAGTCAAACTACCAATTACACCTCCTCAGAAGTATTCTTCCTTTCCTCTCCTTCCCCCAGAAACTATCTGTCTCTAGCGCTCTGGCTCTCTCTAGGCTGGACTACTGCAACAGCCTCTTTCTAAATCTGCCTGCCTCTACTTTCAGCCCTTTGCAACTCATTCAGAACAGGCCTGTGAGAATTGTCCTTGGCCTGAAGCCCAGGGACCGTATTTCTCCTGCCCTGAAATCTCTTCATTGGCTCCCTGTGGTTGCAAGGATTAAATTCAAGACCCTCTGCATTATCAACAAGGCCTTCTGGGGCCTGGGTCTGCAATACCTTCAACTCTCCTTCTGGAAATACCTTCCTACTCAAGCTCTTTGCTCGGCTACCTCCAACTCCCTCAGGGCCAGTCGCTTGTCCAGGCAATGAGTTGGGGGTAGATCTCTTTCTTCGGCTGGAGCCTCCCTCTGGAACAGCCTCCCTGCCTCTCTGAAAGTCAAGGAGAACCACCTTCGGTTCCGGAAGCACCTCAACACCCTCCTCTTTGCTTCTGCCTTCATTCTTCCTCTCCCCTGCTGATCTCTGTCTGTTTCTGCACTGGGCTCCTGAATACCCTCTGTATTCGGGCACAGATCCCTGCCCACCTGTCTGCTTACCCGCATTGCCTCCTGGCAACCTTTGCACTTGGGTCTGTATCTGCAACCCTACAGTCCCCTTATCTGCAATTATCTGACACTCGTTTTCTGTGCTTAATTATTGCACTGGCCACCTGCCGCCCGCACTACCTGTTGTTATTCTTAACTCTTGTTCAGCACTTTTCCACTCCTCCTCTGCCCCTTGCACTTCCCCCCCCTCCCTCTCCCCTGCACTTGTGCGTTCTCAGTGTCACTGGGCCTAGTAAGATCGTTGTGTTTTATTGTTTTTTTCTCTCCCTTGAACCCCTCCCTTGCCTCGTCACGCTCTGAAACACTTGTGTATGGGCGCAATATAAATAAACCATCATATCATATCATAGCATGCACGGGTCAGACACGAGTTTGCACGAAACACAATATATTTGTGTGTTTCACTTGCAACCGTTTTTGTAACTTTGTTCATATTTGATGTTCATGCGTGACTTGTCTTCAATGCAGCATAGAACATAAGAGCAACTCCTTTTAAATAAAGCATTGCTTGCATGGCAGTTTTAAGCTGAGCATTATACAGCAATTCAACTTGGCCACATAATGTTATTTTTACCTTTGTGTTTGGCTTTCCATCTAACCCTTTATTTCCTTTGTGTTTAAATGGAAATCCATGCTAAGATTTTGCTATTGCTCCCGAATTGATCATATATATATATATATATATATATATATATATATATATATATATATATATATATATATATGACACAATCTGGCCATGGATCCGTCTGCCTCTTGGATTGCTCTATTTGATAAATTAAATTGGTTTGACCTGTTGCTGTGCCTTCTATAGATGCATACTACCCAAGAAGGCATGTGTTTCATGTCACAGGCTCCCCACACTTTCTCTGGACCCAGGTTCTTAGATGTTCATTCCACAATATAAAAATGCGAGTAGGTGCTACACATCCATAATAAGAACCCTTTCCCACATGGAGGCCTCTACTATAATTTAGCACCCTTAGTGGGTGCGGCAGTCACTCAGGTTGTCTCAAACCTGGGATGAATCTACCGATCCAAGCCCAGGTTCGGAGCTACACGAGTGCTCACTGCATCCGCCCCATAATCCAGCCCATCCACACAGCCCCTCCACTCCATCCCACCCCCTCAAAATCTCCTAACCTTCTGGACTCCTCTGCCCAGGCCACATGCCTTCCTGTTGAAGCCATGGAAATGGAAGACAGGCTCTGAGTGGAACCCCGCCTTCCATTTCCATGGCAACCCTGACTCTCCCTGTCAGCGCTGCGAACGAAGCAGCGCCTGCGTTTTTGTTTTATCTATTGCTATTACCACCTCGAGGGTTTGCCTTTGGGTGCTAATAGGAATAATCCTGCATTCTGTGAGCTTCACTGGCCCGGTAACAGCACCAGGGACCGGCGGTAAGGCCCTCGCGAGAACGCAGGTTTATTTCTAAAGGAAAGCCTGTAACCTCTTCAGAAAGAAACTAATGCTAAAATCAATCACAAATAAAGCCCAGTAATAATTGAATTTTCTAAGCACAGACCCGAGAAGGGGGTTTAACTGGTCACCTGCTGAAAGGAATTTTAGCAGGCACCTTTATCCACAGATTTACAAATTGTAAGGGTGTCAACAAAGGAAGATAAAACAAAGGTGTCATGCTGGTTGTTATAGACTTTTATTTATTGAAATAAATACCCTCATTAGCCCTATCACCTAAGAGGGGGTTCCCTGCCTCAAACTAATACTAAAGGATCTGTCAGAATGGCTGTCAAAATCACAGTCCGCCATCCTGTGTCACAACCTACTTCTATCCCTTACACTACAATTAAACACTTACATAATCCAACAGAAAATTCCTTCCCCGGTAGAATGACTCCCTTTTCATGGTATTTGGGTGGTGTTCAAAAGAATGTTTTCTTGCAAAACGGTTGCCAGGGTGAATGACTCCCTTCCCCTGGCGTCTCTTGAGTATGTCCCAAGGGGTTTTGTGTCATCCCCAGGAGAATTACTTCCTTCTTATGGTATCTGAAAAGTTCCCTTCCATGTCCGTCAACTTGCTGTATGTTTTGCAACTCTCGCTCGGTACGAGCAAAGTCACAAACCCTTCTCTGCTGGTCAATGGACTTATCTTTGCCACTCCGCCAAGAAAGGTCTCCTTGGGTTCTCAGATCCCTTGGGTTGGGGTCCCAGACCCTTCTTTGGTGGTCAGTGGGTTTATTGCTGCCACTGCGATGAAGTTCGCCTGGAATGCGTTGTTCACTGTTGTTAGGGTCCCAGAACCTTCTCCGGTGGTCAGTGAGCATATTTTTTAATTTTTTTAAATTTTTGAATTTATTTTTTATTTAGCATACAGTGTATAAAACATACAAACTTTTGCTAAAAACACCAAAATACCCACCATTAACAGCCAGGCTAACTTTCTCCAGTGGTTATTCCCTTCATTTGTAATTCTTTAGCCTGGCTGTTATATCACTTTTAGTTATATAATAGTTCACATCTCATTTTATGCGACCCTAGGAGGTTTCCAATGTTTTTAACATTCGTTCCAAGAAGGCGCTCAATCTTCGGGATATTTTCTGGTTTGGGTTATTATGGAGCGTTTCCCACCAAGCTTTGGCATGTAGGCCACTGTCTGGTTCAAGCACTTCCTGAAGTAGCTGCGTTCTTTCCACTAATAATTATTTACAGAATAAAGTTAGATGACACAGGGTTTCTGCTTCTCCCTGGCATAGGCGACAGGTGTTGTCCTTGCTCATCTCGTATCTTACCAGGACTTACTTTGTGCGCACAATATTCAATTTAAAGCGCAATATCAGATCTCTATGGCGCGGGTTCGCATTTTTATTCAGGTACGGTGGTAAGATTCCAGGGCAGTTTGTTAATTTCTTTGTTGGATTGTGGGTTTTAGATGATGCACGAGCCGCTTCCTACTCCGGCCAGTCCACTGAAAATAACACATTTTTTTACTCTCTTTGGGTTTTCACAAAGACTGTTTTTGGTGGTCCCTATGTTAAGCAGGATTTCCTGACGTTTGTTTCGCCATTCATCTAAAGGCAGCAGGTTATTTTCCCGATTTCCATCTTCAAACTTTTTTATTGCGGTGGGCAACCTGGACGTTCTATTTTCCCGAACGTTGATAAGGCTTTCCATGCTACATGGACTTGTAGTGAAAAAAGACCCAGTTCATGCCTGATGGTAGTTATTGGCAACGAATTTGGTAGATTCAAGGTTCTCCGCCAAAATCTTGCCTCAAGCCTATCCCAGGTTACCCATGGAATTATTAGACCAGTTTCTCCCGCATACGTTATTAATGGCGTAACTTTGGCCTTATAGAATTCCACCAATGGTTTTACCGTGAATTTACAGTAGTTCTTCTTCATTAGTAGAGCTTGGGCAATCAATTGGTCGATTTTTACTTGGAGATGCTTTATCCATGGTTTATCACCCCAATCTGCGCTGATTATCGCTCACAGGTATTTGGTGCTTTCCGTAGTTGGTATTACAGTCTTTCCTAAATACCATTTAAAATATTTTTTTACCTTTATTTGTGATTTTTTCATTACTAGGATTTCGGATTTTTCAGCATTGATTTTTTGTTTGTTGATGTTGACATATTTTTCTAGTTCGTCAAGTTTTTTCTGTAGACCTATGGATGTCAGGTCTAGTATGATTAAATCTTCTGCATAAAGTAAATGTCTGATGGTGTTTCCTGCTAATCTTGGTGAACATGATCTTGCTGGCTCCAAGTTGTCTTTCATATCTAGTATGTAAAAATTATAAAGTATGGCTGCTAAGGGGCCACCCTTGTTTCAAGCCTTTAAGCGTGTTCAATGGTTCGGTAAGGGTGCCACTTTGATCTAAATACACCTGCATACTCGTTCCCGTATATAGTGCTTTTATGGCTGCTATCAGATCTGCTGGACATCCCTTGTCCTGCATTTTAGACCATAGGATATTTCGGTCAACTCGATCGAATGCTGCTGCCATATCTATGCACGCTAGATAGAGCTGCTCGTTGCCTCTCACGGCCTTTAGTTTTAGTAGATTTATTATTAACAAATTCAAACCACAGTCTACTTTCTCGACAACACCTGCTTGTCTACAGTCGATGTTTCCGGTCTGTTTTAGCCACTCTAAGTCTCCTTAGTAATATACCTGCATAACGTTTGGCCAAGACATCCAACAGTGAGATTGGGCGATAATTTTCTGGGTTTTGCTCTGTCTCCTCTCTTAAAGATCGGGATTGTTATCGCCCTTTTCAAGGAGTCTGGGACCTGCATGGTATTATTTATTCTTGTGAATAATGAGAAGCACAATACGGTCCACACTTTAGGTGTTTGCGTTAACATTGAATTCGTCAGGCCATCAGGGCCCAGGGCTCTAGATGTACTCGCCTTATTAATCAGGTCCAAGATTTCTTGTTTTTCAAAAGGAATCTTCCAGCACGTTCTTATCCTTTCTCTTCCAGCCTCTTCTGACTCATTTTTTGCCAGTCCATATATTATGTTAAAGTGCTCCAGCCACTGTGCTTCATGTATAGGATTGATTTGTTCCGCTCCTTGAGGGCTTGTTTTCTTGTTTATTATTGACCATAAGAACCTTGAGTTTTTATTATTCAGTGCCATGAGCACGTACTCCGAGTCCTTTTGATAAAGAATTGCCCGGTGTGATTTTACCCAATGTCTGCCATTTCTTTTTTTAGTTTTTTTAGTTCTTTTCTCTGGTTTGCTGCCTCTGATGATTTTATTGGCCTGATTGACCTTAGTTCTTAAGCAAGTTTTCGCTTTCTATTGGCCAGCTCTTCATTGTAATTGTGTAGTCTTGTCGCTTTGTTTGAGACCGTCTGTTGACCTGATATTCTGAAGGCTGCCAAGCAGCTTTTGTACTCTACTTGATTGTTCGAAGTCAGCTGCCATTTAGTTATCTCGCTCTCCAATTTGGCTGCTGATTTTTGCACTGTCAGTTTGAGCCGATTCAATCCTTTATTAGTGGTGACTTGATGAACCCATTTTGTTGTATTAATGGGTCTTTGTTTTTTCATTTTCGTTTCTCTACATTTAAGGAGTAGAATGCTGTGGTCGCTCTTTATTGATGGCACTATCTGTAGCAACACAATTGTCCTAAATGTTAATCGTTCCACAAAGTAGTAATCTAGCGTTGCTGCGGCATTGTGTGAAGCCCTTGTTTTGGCTCCTTCCAAATCGCCTATTGCAGCTCCATTTACAATATGTAGATCTCTAGCTCTCATCACTGTCATCCAGCTTTTAGCTCTATTCATTTGTTGTTTCTTGTGTTGTGGCATATCAGCTCTTCCTACCTTAGTGCAGCAATCTATATTTAGATCCCCGCCTAATATCATCTGCAGCATAGAATATTTAGCTCTTAGTTCGTCAATATTCATTGTGACTAGCTCCAGAAATGTTTTGCCGTCCTTACCTTTAATATTCCAATATAAGTTGAATATTATTCGGGTTTTATTGATTTCCATTTCTTGTGGGTCGCCTTGGAGTATAATTATTTGTATTAATTATGACGGTGTTAGTACACTCACAATTTTGCCCCTCCAGTCATTTTTAATTAGGGTGAATAGGCCTGCCGACGGTCTCCCTTTTTGTCCTTTCTGGGCTTTGTTTAGATAGCTTGTGAAACCATCTAGGACCGGTGCCTCCATTAACCAACATTCCTGTAGACATACAATGTCCGTGTTGATCACCTCTGCGTTGATGTTTTGAAACAGGTGGTGAAATCCTCGAGTGTTCCACGAGGACATGTGGAAATCATTCTTTTCTACAAGGCTTCCGGTCTAGTACTGTTCCCGACCTCCTAATGTTTCTGCAAGCCATGAACATGATTTTTCAGGATCGATCTTAAGTCACCATTTGCTTGGTATTTCTTTAACTTCCACTGTTTAGTTTGGGCATTTGGCCCTCAATCTTCATGCGTAACGCCTGGGGGCCTTTTAAGACCGTTGGTGAGAATCTAATCGGCTTGCTGTTTATCTCATCCTCTTCCTTGTACTCTCCCTTGGGTTTTTAAAGGACTTCTGTATGTTTGGTCCCTTATCTCTTTGCTTTTGCTCCATGGATTTGCTTCTGGGCTGTGATAAGTCAAAACCCAGACATCTCAATTCGTCCGTTGCAGCTAGTATTAGCTGCATTGCTGAATTAGAGGTTAGGTGGATGTAGATATTGTCTGTTTCCTCTTCTTTTGGGAAGGCTACGATCTTTATATCTCTTGAATCAATTACCCGTAATTGTGGTACACTGTGTAGGAGTCTCATGAGGTTCGCCTGATTTAGAATTAGGCCATCATTGTTCTTAATGACTCTTTCCAGTATTAATTTATGTGCTACTATTATTTTGCTTGTTGAATCTGGCCGTTTTGACATTTTAAGTTCTTTCTGTACTCCTTCTTTTTGCCTTTGTCGCATTTCCTCTTGATTCTTATTTTGTTTTTTTTCTGTATGAAGCTTTCTTTTTTCGATTGGTCAATCATTGTTTTAAATAATTCTTTTTTTGCATTTGATTGTTTATTATATTTTTCAATTGCCTGTCTTTTTTCTTCCAATGTTAGAAAGCCATTGTTTTTCATTTTTTGAGTTATTTTATTCACAGTTATTGGTGATTCCTTCGTGTTCTCGTCGCTCTCATGGACAGATTCCAGCTTTTGTTCGCTTTCATCATCATAGACTTATAATAGCAGGAGTTCAGCTTCATCTCCTTGCTCCTCATCTGTCTGTTCAGACTCTAGCTCCGATTGTATAGTTAGAAATGTCCTTTTCTCTTTTTGTAGTTTTTGTACTGATCTTCACTTGGCTTTTTTACTTCTAAACCATTTTTTTGTATCTTATTCATGATTGGCTCCTCAAATGGTTTTAGATTTCTTATAAAATTTCTTGTTCCACCATTGGTCGTCACTTTCTGTTTTACCTGATTTTTTGTCTTTTTATTTTGTTTTTCCAAGGTTTTCCTTTTTTCTTCTTTCCCATTCTCATTTTTTTCATTTTCCTGATAGAATATTGCAAACAGCTGCTTGGTTTGGTTGGAGATGACCCTTTCCAATATATGTTCTGTTTGTGGATCAATGGTTATACTTTGGTCCATTGTTTCTTTTTAACGCATCTTCTACCACTGTTGTGTTTCTCTCCTTGATACATTCATCTATGTTCGATTCATTTTCCATTATTTCCAAGCTTTTGTTTGCCTCTAGGTTGCTCTCTTTTCCACTCTTTTTCTCTTTATCGATTTCATCATTTTATAATTGCTCCATTTTCCTAGGTTTCAAAGTCTCTCTTAGACAATTTAAAAAGGCTCTCTTCTCCTCACGAGCATCCTCTAATGAGTCTATTAAGGTTTTGAGGGTCACGTTTTCTGAGTCCTTTTCTCTTGCCTTCCTTTCTTTTGTAGCCTCGATATATGATTCCACGTATATTAATTTTGATTGCATAAGAGCCATCAGTGTGGTTTGATCTCTGTAATTGTGATACAGTACTTCATATAGTTTGAGAAAAGGAGCACGCGTGATAGTAACCATGGATCCAATTGATGTTTGTAAATTTGCGCATTGTTCTGTGAAGGTTTCAAAGTGCTCCTGTATAGTGGGACTTCTACTTTCACTCATGCTTTGTTTATTTTGACACTGCTTCTTTTGTCCCGATTTGTTGTCAATAAAGTTGAAGCTCCTTGTCATTTTCAAATTGTCTTATTTCGTGTGTTTGTATTTCTTTATCTTGATTTTGTATCTCTGTATCTCTTTGTCTAGCCCTCCTTCATGGCCATCGACCTTAGACGTTTGACATGCTTTTTCCTTGCACGCATCCACTTTAGCCTTCTTTTCAGGGGCCATTTCTAATGTAGATTTATTAGTGTCTACTTCTGCTATTGCACGTTTTGTGTTTCTGATGTGGGGAGTAGAGGTTTTAATAAATGCATAGTCCTCATTCCCATAACTCTCATCCAAAATGCATTCTTCCTGGTTTGATAGACCTCCAGGGTATCCTGTTGTCGAATTAGTTTGTTTTCTCATTGCATTTTGCTTTATTATAGGCGTTAACCCCTTTTGCCCTTGCATTGCTCCATTTTTTTCTTCTAGTTTCTTCCGCTCATTTTCTTCCTTGTCATCTGATGTTATTCCAAGGTCCGCTTTCCAAGCATCATGGATTGGAGTACATTGAGTCGATGCTGACAGCAGTTCTTGATCAGTTATTTCATGTATATTTTGTGCTTTGTCATACTCCTGCTTATCCATAATTTTCATGGTTTGCTCTTTCCTATATTGAAATATCACTGCTTCTTTAACTTTGAAATGCCATTTTATTGATTTGTTTTCTGTCATGGATTTTGAGTTTATTTTCGCCTTCTGCTTGTTTGATTTTTTTTTTGTAATTCCATCTGTTTTCTTTTTTGTACCATTTGCTTTGTCTCTAGTACTTTACTTGCTTTACAATCTTTCTTTTGTTTTGTTTTGCCCGTCAGTCCTGGGACACTCACCCCATTTTCCACTTGTCTGTCATTGTTCTGTTTGCTGCCATTAGACATAGAAACATCCTGTGAGGAGTTGTTTCCTTCTCCGTCCATTGGGAGTTCCTCCACAGCGTCCGAATACAAAGGCGAGTCAATTGGTAGTTCTACTACTCCTGCTGGCATCGTTCCCATGACACCCAACGCTGCTCACGCCTCGCTCGCCTCAGGAGCAGCGGCTCCCCCCGCCGCCCCAGCCTTCGGGGAAACCAACAAGGTAAGGGTCCGTGGGTTCGGAGGATTGAGGGAGGGAAGTATCATGCTCAGGCAAAGAACATCAATTTTGTTTAATTTTAGCAACGGATACGCAGGACGCAGCGGCAGCAACTTACTTCTTAGTTTTGATGACACTGCTGCACTATTGTTGTTTGCCAGCACGTCGTCCTGTGCTCCGACCGGTGTTACTGCTGGCTTTGATTTTACAGGTGTTTGCCGTGAGTGAGGCACTTGTTGTGCCATTTCTGAGTCATCCACAATTGTGTGGTATGGTTTAATGCCATCCGCCACATCTTCTATGATTATGTTGGAATCCAAAGCCTCCAAGTTGTTTACTGTTGTTTTGGCACATCTCCTCATGCGTGGTATAGTCATTGGTATATTTAAATCCATGCTCACTAGTCGGCGAACACTCAGCTAACACTCTGCGGATGCTCCGCATTAGGAGTGAGTCTTTATGGGCCAAAGCACAGCACACCACAGCAGAACTCTGCCTCCAGTAGTAAGGGTAGTAGAGTTACTCCAGTCACTCCACCAGCACAGCTAACACTCAGTGAGCATATTGCTGCCACTGCAACAAGGACGTTCTCCTCAGATGCTTGCTTCACTGTTTTTAGGGTCCCAGACCCTTCTCTGGTGGTCAGTCGGTGTATTGCTGCCACAGTGACAAGGAAGTTCTCCTCGGATGCTTGGTTCACTCTTCCAGTGTCCAGTAGCTACTTTGTTACTACTGAGACGAGGGAGATCATCCCTAATGCACTCTACACAGTTCTCTTCCCCAATAGCCCTGTAGCTGCCACTGCGGTTAGGGACTTTACATTGTGTCCATCTCTCTGCCTCCTCTGTGTCCCTACTGAGTCTCCCGTGCCTTCCTTTACCTTCTCACAGAATGCAGCAGTCCTTCCTGGGATGCAGTTCCTTGTCGGCGGCTTCCTCTGCTCTTCTTGTCTGCTTTCGACGGTCCTGGTGCACCTTCTCGGTCCTCAGCTCTATATAGTCTAGGGTTCACTCTGCGACCCGATGGTCCACCTCATTGCGATCATGCCACCACTTCTTCCCTTTGGCCCCGTCAGTTGGATCTGCTCCCCTCAGACCCACAACGGATTCTCGCAACCTGCTGCCGGCGTACCCTGCAAAGACTTTCTTCCAGCCCTTACTCAGTTTGAAACTCCCGGGCTCCTGTGGGCTCTTGGCGTCCCTCCGAACACACCTTAGTTCTGCAGTAATGTCAGGAAGAAGCAGGGGCTGTTCGCCGGAGCTCCCCGGGAGTGAGAGAGGAGTCGGCGAGAATTCGAGAGTGAATCCAGAGCACCTGGCGGAGTGTTGGCACACCAGTGAGTGTCGGGAAAGAATCTCTCAGACCGGGGAGCTTCAGGGGCATGTCATGTAATGGCGAATGCCTGTTAAGCAAGAATATATGGAAAAGGGCCGGGAGACCGAATGTGAACTATTGAATACTGAACAAGTTGCCAAGCACCTACTATGTTTTGAATGCTGATGAATGGGTCTGGAGACCAAATATGAACTATTGAATACCAAACAAGTTGCTAAACATGAAATAAGTTTCGAATGCTGAAAGTCAGAAAAGATATAATATCACACAAACAAACCAGAAAGTAATGTGCATTTACGAATGAGCTGACTTTAAGGAGATGGCATTTGCAAACAAAGTGAAATGAGTGAAAAGCAAAATACTATTGGCAAGTACGAAAGCAAGGTGGTAACCATAAGAGAATACCACGAAAAACAGTGTGTAAGAGGCACACATTGACAAAGGCAAGAAGCTATTAAATTGATTTGCAAGCCTATTTGGACTTTTGGCATAGATGCAGAAAGGAAACCTGTCAAGGAAGTTCTAGGAGAAAGAGTGAACTGTTGTAAAGTGCCAAGAGTTATCAGTTGTTAGACCTGTAATGTCCCGGGAGGATAGCTCAGCGGCAGCGTGCGTGTCTTGGAAGCAAGACGACACGAAGCAGCAACAGGTTCGATCCCCGGGTCCGCGCTTAGAAATCTCCGGGTGTTTAAGCGCGTTATAAAATACGTAACTAAGACAAAAAAACACAATTACGCAACTAAGAAAAAACAAACAATTCCTGTAACAGCGCCTCGATGCCTGCGGGCTGTGTGAGCGCTTTATAAATGTAAATAAATAAAATAAATAAATAAAATAATGGGTGGACCATGTGGTCCGGCAACTGCGCCTAGACCGAGAAACTCTTCCTTGAAGTAAACCAAGGGAAGTCAAGAGGCTGAGGTTGTGTGAAAGTGACATAAAGAAAAGGCAAACTGCGCAAGTTGATCTGACTGTGAATTTGAAGCCAAAAAGGGTTGCCTACTTGCGGGAGGGAACCCTGAGACCATTTTGTGGAACTGTGTTGAACTTGGGGCAGGGAACCACAAGACCATTTTGTGGAACTGTGTTGAACTTGGGGAAGGGAACCCCAAGACCATTTTGGTTTGAACTTTCTTGAACTTGGGGAAGGGAGCCAAGAGCCCTTAGGAGCTGGAAGAAGCTCAGAAGATTAGTTTGAACATTGTTTCTTTGGTTGCTGACATCCCTACACGTTGTTTAGCTTTAGTTGTGAGAGCAAGTATATGCACAGACAGACTTTTAAATTGAGCTTACTGACTCAGACTATCCTTAGTTTATTTAGGTGGGGAAATCACACCTTAGTATAAGGCAAGTTAGGCCTTGCACCATCTTGGCATTTGAGTTAATAAAGATATTTGTTTTGAATTTTATTTGAATTTTGAATCTGTTGTCTGTGTCTTCCTTCATGATGCCTTCACAAATGGTGTTAAGAGTGGTGGGATGCGACTCAATGGATACAAGTTGGGGGACGCTAACATTTGAGACGTTAATTACCAGGGCACCAGACCCATTAATTACCAGAGCCCAGGACCCATCAGTAGCCACAAAGGGCTCTATTAGGTTTGATATCTGTAGCAG